>NW_027361691.1:1455000-2000000 GCF_039654945.1 Dendrobates tinctorius
GCCTCTTGTTGAACCCCCTATAGTGCCTTAATCCCCAAGGCTCCTTTGTCAGGTCTGGGAGGCCTGAAAACCACCCCAACCTGTCTGACTACCCCTGGACATAAGGAGGGGGCTGGGGAGGACAGAAGGTGTTCAAGTCAGACACTGTGTGGTGATGATCATGTGAAGACAGCACGTCAAAAAGAAGGGGAAGCATATGGACCCATTTTATCCTCTGGCTGCTGGATTATTGGACTCTTGTCTCCTTGGACATTCATCCTGTTACTGAACTGCATTCGTGTTCTGGACTATTGTATCCTCAGTGTGGTGGATTGTTTATGGACCTTTTATTTTTGCCTATAATAAAGGTCTTGGGATTGTTCACATTTCCCTCGCTCTGTGTGGTATCGGAGAAGAACCCTGTGACACATGGCTTCTTTTTTTCAGATAGAGCACCACTTCTGACCATAGGTTGCATCTGGTATTGCAACTGAGCTGCAATACCATGCAGAATGCTAACGGGGTTGCTTTTTTTTTAAAGAAAGCAGCCATGCTTTTTCTAATAATAGACAACCCCTATAAGGAGTACTTACATAAAAGTGAACATTTATATCAAATGTTTTGGAAGAAAATTGATGTCCAGGGCTAAAAAGGAGGGTGCATGACATATGGATACAGAGCATTAGATGTAATTGGAGCGTTCACTCTGACGGTAACCCAGTTGTTGAATTGCATAGAATAAGAAAATATCCTTACAAATGTAGCACAGTTTCAGACAAATCAATCACATTTTATATAAGAAGACGGCAGGGTGTGTGTCATGATCCAGACTGGGTTTTGAGTCCTGTTTTCCTTTTTTCCCGGTCTGGTCATGTCAGGGGTTAACCTTTCCCAGCCTCAGTCAGGGCTCAGGTTGGCTATTTATCGCCGCTGCTTCCTGCAGGCGATGTCAGTTGTAGTGTTTGCCTAAGGCTGCTGCAGCTGACTCTGACGGCTCTGATTTGTCCTGCTGCATTTGCTGTCTGAACCCATGTCTCTGTTTTCCCCTATTCCCATCTTGACTCAGTGTTTCCCTTTAGTGTGCTGACTCCCTGATTTTGACTTGGTTTGTATCCTTACCTGCTTCTGTATTTTGTCTTATCCACCCCTGACTGTTACTGATCCCCTGGCTTGTCTCTGACTGTGAGTTTGCTTATTCCTTTGGTACTGCGCTACAGTCTAGGATCTAACCCGGCTTGTTTGACTATTCTGCTGCCTCTTGTGGTAGCCTCACTGCTGCACTGCAGGCCAGCTCTGTTTAGGCGTAGCCCTGCTTCCACTCTACTGCCATCTAGTGGACCCTGCACTTACCTGCACTGCAGCAGAGTGATAGAAATGTGTATGCATCATCTGCTATTGTCCAAGTATCCATCCTGCCTATCTAGGTTCCAGCTATGAATCTGACTTGGCCATTGTAGCATGGTTTCAGACAACTGAATCAATTTGTTTCCGGATATAGCAGAGCACATTTTAAATCACACAAACATGTTTGTCTGCTATTATCAATGTTTACATCCTGCCTATCTAGGCTCCAGCCACAAATCTGACCTTTCTTTCACTCTATTTACTAATAATTAAATATTGTTTTTAATCATTTTTAGACTTTCTAGCACATATTAAAAGACAAGTGCACACTGCCCTGCCTGTTATTAATAATTGTCACCTCTTGCCTATCTAGAATTCAGCAGCACAACAATGCAACTTATTCCTATCAAGTAAAAATATGTTTTCCAAGGATTTAATTGGTGGGGGTTTCACTTTCGGCATCTCTTATGAGTGGAGAGGCTTATGTACTCAAGCTTCATTGTTTACCTGGTCAGAACAAGAGCGCCCCATGTCAAGTGGTGGCTGTTGATGGTACTGCACTGCAGTAATAGGTACAACTACAAATGTATATACAATGCTGTGCATGGGTAAACACCAGGAAAAGTGGCTACTTTAATCTGGTGACCGGTGTTGGGACTTCTAAGGATTTGCACAACCCATGAATAATATTAAAATCCTAAAACACCTTTTATGGGAATAATCAGCTCTGATAGAGACAAAGTCAAAGAATGGGAGAATTGTATCAGTGACAATCTAGAATCTGGAGCCCCCATTACTGGAGGGAGGAGGACACTGTGGCAACTAAGAGCTGAACCATACGGCAAAGCCAAGGAGACGAACGACAAAAGGAAATCCGTACTAAAGAGGGGAAGAACAGCAAAGGAGGACGCTGAAAATGACAAACTAGAGTATTCCTAATTCTAACCACATCTTTATTAAATAAGGACCTGACTCTGGAAACCTCCCCCTGATGATGGAGATGAAGAAGATGGAGCTTTATACGTATGAGCGATGACAGATGGCCACAGAAACATATACATCAGTCTTCCATCATGACTTTTTACTTCACACCACTTTTCTCAATGTATCAAGATCTGTAACGTTATTGATAGAAACCTGCCATATGTGCAATGACTCAGCTGTGCTGCAAAAGTACAGATGTAGCAGAGCTGAATTTCACTGAATATCAGAAAAGGTTATCTGTTATTTTCTATAGGGTGATAGGTAAAATCTACTGATGTATTCTTACCCAGAGTCGTCATAAATACATTAATCATTCAGCTCCGCTACATCTGTACTCATTACATTAAATTGGCTAATGCAAATATACATGGAAAATATATATATATATATATATACACACTGTATATATATATTCATGTCACACAGTCATATTGAAATCAATGTGTACATACGTACATTATTGACCCTTTACTGATCCTGAGATACATCCTATATTATACCCCAGAGCTGCACTCACTATTCTGCTGGTGCAGTCACTGTGTACATACATTACATTACTGATCCTGAGTTACCTCCTGTATTATACTCCAGAGCTGCACTCACTATTCTGCTGGTGCAGTCACTGTGTACATACATTAGATTACTGATCCTGAGTTACATCCTGTATTATACTCCAGAGCTGCACTCACTATTCTGCTGGTGCAGTCACTGTGTACATACATTACATTACTGATCCTGAGTTACATCCTATATTATACTCCAGAGCTGCACTCACTATTCTGCTGGTGCAGTCACTGTGTACATACATTACATTACTGATCCTGAGTTACATCCTGTATTATACCCCAGAGCTGCACTCACTATTCTGCTGGTGCAGTCACTGTGTACATACATTACATTACTGATCCTGAGTTACATCCTGTATTATACCCCAGAGCTGCACTCACTATTCTGCTGGTACAGTCACTGTGTACATACATTACATTACTGATCCTGAGTTACATCCTGTATTATACTCCAGAGCTGCACTCACTATTCTGCTGGTGCAGTCACTGTGTACATACATTACATTACTGATCCTGTGTTACATCCTATATTATACCCCAGAGCTGCACTCACTATTCTGCTGGTGCAGTCACTGTGTACTTACATTACATTACTGATCCTGTGTTACATCCTGTATTATACCCCAGAGCTGCACTCACTACTCTGCTGGTGCAGTCGCTGTGTACATACATTACCTTACTGATCCTGAGTTACATCCTGTATTATACTCCAGAGCTGCACTCACTATTCTGCTGGTGCAGTCACTGTGTACATACATTACATTACTGATCCTGAGTCACATCCTGTATTATACTCCAGAGCTGCACTCACTATTCTGCTGGTGCAGTCACTGTGTACATACATTACATTACTGATCCTGAGTTACATCCTGTATTATACTCCAGAGCTGCACTCACTATTCTGCTGGTGCAGTCGCTGTGTACATACATTACATTACTGATCCTGAGTTACATCCTGTATTATACTCCAGAGCTGCACTCACTATTCTGCTGGTGCAGTCACTGTGTACATACATTACTGATCCTGAGTTACATCCTGTATTATACTCCAGAGCTGCACTCACTATCCTGCTGGTGCAGTCACTGTGTACATACATTACATTACTGATCCTGAGTTACATCCTGTATTATACCCCAGAGCTGCACTCACTATTCTGCTGGTGCAGTCACTGTGTACATACATTACATTACTGATCCTGAGTTACATCCTGTATTCTACTCCAGAGCTGCGCTCACTATTCTGCTTGTGCAGTCATTGTGTTCATACATTACTGTTCCTGAGTTACATCCTGTATTATACTCCAGAGCTGCACTCACTATTCTGCTGGTGCAGTCACTGTGTACATACATTACATTACTGATCCTGAGCTACATCCTGTATTATACTCCAGAGCTGCACTCACTATTCTGCTGGTGCAGTCACTGTGTACATACATTACATTACTGATCCTGAGTTACATCCTGTATTATACTCCAGAGCTGCACTCACTATTCTGCTGGTGCAGTCACTGTGTACATACATTACATTACTGATCCTGAGTTACATCCTGTATTATACCCCAGAGCTGCACTCACTATTCTGCTTAGGTAGTCTCTGTACACACCAAATGAGTGTTTGCCTGTGACTATTTTAGAAGGCATTTTTTTATTTATTCATAAGCAGAACATATTTTGTTTCTTTTAACATTTATATTCTTACTCTTTTCTATGCGCATAAAGAGCACAGAATACATTGAAACTTCTATTGAATAGGCATGATTTTTATTAGCAGGTAGCCAACAAAAATGAGTTATGCATTCAGCGCTCTTTAAATAGGAATATAAAGTTCAGTTATTTATTTGTTATGTGAGCCGGATTAATGCAGTGTAAAAAAACAGCAGACAAAAATTCACACAAGGAAATTATACAGAAGAAAACGGTGAACATTCATGAAGATAAATTTATTCCAGTCTCTATCAATGGTAAGATCTTTGGATACGTTAAGCTAATGGAAGTGAGAAATAAAAATGGATACCCCTAATTATATCCTAGTCCTTCCAGCAACAGAGAAACAGACTGGATATACTGTTCAGGGAAATGCACTTACATGGGTTAGGAGCTACTTTGTGCCCATGGTAAGCACAAATTTTTTTTAAAAAGTAACTACTATAATACTGCCCCTATGATCAAGAATATAACTACTATAATACTGCCCCTATGTACAAGAATATAACTACTATAATACTGCTCCTATGTACAAGAATATAACTACTATAATACTGCTCCTATGTACAAGAATATAACTACTATAATACTGCTCCTATGTACAAGAATATAACTACTATAATACTGCCCCCTATGTACAAAAATATAACTACTATAATACTGCTCCTATATACAAGAATATAACTACTATAATACAGCTCCTGTGTACAAGAATATAACTATCATCATAGTGTATTTTTCCCTCTGTTTTGACGATGTGTCTCCCAGGATGACAATTTATTGTCATTTCCTTTGGCATCCATGAAAGTTAAGGCATTACTGATTCTCACGCCTTTTAACATGCCCACTAGTCAGATCATGAGTGTAGATCACATGACCTCTTTGACCAATCCCTGTCTGTCTTAGTGACAACCCTGTCGCTGACACATGTAATTTGATGAAATAGGTCACGAGCCACGACTCATTATGGATCTGCAACGTTTTTGGAGGAGTTACAGGGGGTTAAAGGGGAATATTTAAAAATGTGAATAAATATTTTAAAGATTTATATTTCAGAATCTTAGCATATCAGGAAATTTAGAGCGAGACCTTTTAGTCGTCACTTTTATTTTTCAATTTTCTCGTTTCTTGGCTGTACAGTATAAAATATGTTACCACCGCTTGTAGGCGGAATGGGAGAAGGTCAGGAACTACCTGGAGACAAGATACCAGGTTAATGTGGGCTCTCCTACTGCCACCGGGTTGTATTAAACCTCCATAAATTATTATTAAATCGCTGATTCCATTTTCTATTGTTTTAATTTAAATATATTGTCCTTTTCTCCTTTGTGGCCATGAACTGTGAACATCACGGGGGATAAAATGTCGCAGGATTCAGAGCTTACCATATCTCCGCATATAGTTAGCAAGCAGCCTGAATGGTAGAACTCCCCACCTCTGCTGGCGGTCATTTCTGCTGCAATATATCCAAATGGTACAACTCCATACTTCAGATTGCTGTCTGTCTGCTGCTGCTTTACCATTTTGCTACATATTTTAATGTGCCTGCTAAAGCTTTGGTATAATTCATTTGTTGCACTGTATTTAATACTTAAGGGGGCTTTACACCTAGTGACATCGCTAGCAATATCGCTAAAGCGTCACCGATTTTGGGACAGAGCAACGATATTGCTAGCAATATCGCTATGTGTGATACTTACCTCCGACCGGCTTCCCCGCTGGTTATCGCTGATCGCACGAGATCGACCAGGTTTATTTCTTGTCGTCTGCTTCCTGCTGGGCTTCCTGCTGGCGCCGACGAGCGACGTGTGGACGTGGGTGGAGGACGTCATCATCGCCGTGTCTGAAAGGTAAGTAACGACTGCTGCTGCGTCGCTACGTCGCTGGTGAGATCTGCCTGTTTGGCAGCTCACTAGCGACCCTTTAGCGATGCACCAGCGATCCTGACCGGGTCATATCGTGGTCGGGATCGCTGGTGCATCACTAAATGTAAAGGGGGGTTTACTGCTTTATATCCATGACTTGGGCCTCTCTAGATCTTATCAGGTGGAAGGTGCTATAGCATATAGATGCAGCCTGGTCTCCTGCCTTTGATCATCTAACCACCCCCTGGTGTGCTGGTCCATTATACCAAACCAGCTCCCACAATCCCTTTCTCCTGACCTTGTAGTGTGGCCTGTATATTTAGTAGTTCCTAAGGGGAAGCATGCAGTGTGGGGTGCACACAGGCATCCCATAAGCAAAGCACCACAGAAGCTAAACATCAAGAAAATGACAGTTATCCATGACAGTTAATCAGGGCAGGAATCAGGTAACCCACACTTTGCATTCCCTTTTAGCCATGTGATTTTTTTCTATCCTCCTGTGTTGTCTTGCCATCCACATTCACCACCCCATCCCCCCTCCATCACCACTCATACACATCAACCCCTCTATACTTCACTCTCCCATGTACAGCTCCCATGCACTTCTCACCTTTCTGAGAAGCCTCAACCCATCTTGTCCAAACACATCGCAGAAAAAAACTACTTGCAATTCCAACAACTATTTGCTCTTTATCTTCCTACTCCTACTGATTGCAGGGGACATCTCCCCCAACCCTGGTCCACCATCCCCTAACCTCAACCCCTACCTCATATCGAAACCATAATAATCTTATTAATATTACTTGCACTCCCTCATCTCCATCTTTTAATTGTGCCCTCTGGAATCCACGGTCTATTTGTAACAAGCTTCCTTTCCTGCACAACTACTTTCTGAACAACTCTCTGAATCTGTTGGCCCTCACTGAAACCTGGAGTCAGGATTCTGACACTGTCTCTCCTGCTGCCATTTCCTATGGTGGCTTACAATTCTCTCATTCCCCGAGACACACAAACAGACATGGTGGTGGAGTCGGCATACTCCTGTCCCCACAATGCACTTTCCAGGTCATCCCCCCAGTTCCATCACTCTCATTCCCTTCTTTTGAGGTCCACACCATCAGGCTCTCCCGTCCCCGCTCTCTCAGAGTAACGGTCATATACCAGCCCCCAGGCTCACCCACCCACTTCTTTGACCACTTTTCTGCCTGGCTGCCGCACTTCATGTCCTCAGAACTACCAACTCTTATTCTGGGAGACTTCAACATCCCCATTAACAGCCCTACTTCCATCTGCATCCCAGCTTCTATCACTAACCACCTCTCTAGGCCTCTCGCAGTTCTCAGCCTCTGAGACAC
Organism: Dendrobates tinctorius; assembly: GCF_039654945.1. Lineage (NCBI taxonomy): Eukaryota > Metazoa > Chordata > Amphibia > Anura > Dendrobatidae > Dendrobates > Dendrobates tinctorius. Next base: position 1,462,798 of record NW_027361691.1, read on the forward strand.
ATAAGGACGGTAACACCCTTGATCTGGTCTTCTGCCGGCTCTGTTCAATCTCCCACCTAAATAACTCACCGCTTCCACTCTCTGACCACAACATACTCTCCTTCACGCTCACAAATCCTCGCCCACCCCAGCTCACTCCTACCTACCACACAGTCAGAAATCTACACGCCATTAACCCTCAGACATTTTCAGACTCCCCACACTCATCACTGTCCCCAATCTCCTCTTTTTCCTGTCCTAATCTGGCTGTTCATCACTATAATGACACTCTTGGAAGCACCCTTGACCTAGTAGCTCCCCTCACCCTCAGAACCTCCAAGCACAGAATAAAACAGCCCTGGCTCACACTGCAAACTCAACTTCTCCAGCGATGCTCTTGGAGTTGTGAATGCCTATGGAGAAAAACCTGCACACCAGAAGACTTCATCCACTTCAAATTCATGTTAAGAACCTATAATGCTGCCCTTCACCTCGCCAAACAGACCTACTTCACCACCCTGATCTCCTCACTAGCCAACAACCCCAAGAAACTTTTTGACACTCTTCACTCCCTCCTCAGGCCAAAAGCACAAGCCCCTATCACAGACATTTGTGCTGATGACCTGGCCTCCCACTTTACAGAAAAAATAGATAATATCCGTCAGGAAATCTGCTCCCAACCACCAAGTGCTGTAACCCCCATCCCTTCCTGCATCTCCCCTGGCTCACTTTCCACATTTGGTCCCATCACAGAAGAAGTCTCCAGACTCCTCTCTTCCTCTTGTCCGACCACATGCACTACCAATTCCATTCCCTCACATCTCCTCCAGTCTCTCTCTCCAGTCATCACAACTCACCGAACTACAATCTTTAATCTCTCCCTCTCCTCGGGCATTTTCCCATCCTCCTTCAAACACGCCATCATTACTCCATTACTAAAGAAGCCCGCTCTCGACCCATCCTGCACAAACAACTACAGACCAATCTCCAATCTCTCCTTCATCTCTAAACTTTTGGAGCGCCTAGTTTACTCCCGCCTTACCCGTTACCTCTCCACTCACTCCCTCCAAGACCCTTCACAGTCCAGCTTCCGCCCCCTACATTCGACTGAAACTGCCATCATCAAAATGACCAATGACCTTCTGACAGCAAAATGTAACGGTGACCACTCTCTGCTCATTCTTCTTGACCTTTCTGCAGCTTTCGATACTGTTGACCACCATCTCCTACTCTCTAGGCTCCAGTCACTAGGAATTAAGGACACTGCACTCTCCTGGTTCTCTTCCTATCTTTATGACCGCTCCTTCAGTGTTTTGTTCTCTGGCTCCACGTCATCTCTTCCTCTTGCTGTCGGGGTACCTCAGGGCTCAGTCCTTGGCCCCCTTCTTTTCTCTCTCTACACGGCCCCAATTGGACAGACCATCAGCAGATTTGGCTTTCAGTACCATCTTTATGCTGATGACACACAACTATACACGTCTTCCCCCGACCTTACCCCCGCTGTACTACAGAACGCCAGTGACTGTCTGTCCGCAGTCTCCAATATCATGTCCGCTCTCTATCTGAAACTCAACCTCTCCAAAGCTGAGCTTCTTCTGCTCCCGCCGTCTACTAACCTCCCTAAATATGACATTTCCCTCTCCGTGGGTGGTACCACAATAACACCCCGGCAGCAGGCGCGCTGTCTGGGTGTTATGTTTGACACCAATCTCTCCTTCACATCCCATATACAATCTCTTGCCCGCTCTTGCCGCCTACACCTAAAGAATATCTCTAGAATCCGCCCTTTTCTCACCATGGAAACAACAAAAACACTCACTGTAGCACTGATCCACTCTCGCCTGGATTACTGCAACGCTCTATTAATTGGCCTCCCCGTCACTCGACTTTCCCCTCTCCAGTCCATACTTAATGCAGCAGCCAGGGTCATCCATCTGGCTAATCGGTACTCGGACGCATCCACTCTTCGCCAGTCCTTACATTGGCTGCCCATTCACTATAGGATCTAATTCAAAGTACTTGTTCTCACCCACAAAGCTCTCCATGGTGCGGCACCCCCTACATCTCCTCCCTCATTTCTGTCTATCGGTCTTGCCGACCGCTGCACTCTGCAAACGACTTTTGACTAACCTCTGCACTAATCCGTACCTCCCACTCCCGACTCCAAGACTTCTCCCGTGCTGCGCCATTCCTCTGGAACGCTCTACCCCAAGAAATTAGGACTATCCACAATTTGCAAAGTTTCAGGCACTCCCTCAAAACACATTTGTTCAGAGCGGCCTATCACATTCACTAATCAAAATCATTCTATGTGTAAGTGTGCGTGTGTAGCCCATTCACTATCTCCATCCATCCCTCACTCCCTCAAGATGGCTGGACCTTCATTGTAAATACACCCCTGTACTCTGTATCTCCCTCACCTCATTGTAGATTGTAAGCTCTCACGAGCAGGGTCGTCTTATTTTGCTTTAATTATTGTATTGTTAATGTTGTTACTTATGACTTGTGTTTTGAAACTGTTAAACTGTAAAGCGCTGCGGAATATGTTGGCGTTATATAAATAAAGATTATTATTATTATTATATAGTGCCGCACACATCATTACATTGTTGTATAGCGCCCTAATATCAGGGTCACTTGCTGCCTGCACCACTCTTTGGCAGGAGATTTTCGTACTATGTGGCGGTGTTCTTCGTGGGCTCGGTGTGTCCAAAGCATTGTATCGTCCTGCTAGCTGTGCACTATTTGGTAGTAGTATTTATGGCATTTCACTGTTATATGGGCACCACTTGGTAGTACTATTCATCTTCAGATGAAAAAATAGCACATGATAAATTACCAAAGACACAGAAGCAGTTAGTAAAATATTAACCCTTTCCCTCCACACAGCCAATTTTCCAGTCTTGATTTTCATTTTTTCCTAATATTTTTTTTTATTTTTTCCTTGCCATAACTCTTTTTTTCATATGTGAGCTGACATAGCCATATAGCCGTATGAGGGCTTTTTTTTTTTTTATAATTTGTAGTTTTGAAGGACACCATTCAGCTTAGCTTATAGAGTAAAAAAAAAATCCATGCGCGAAATCGTAAAAAAAACGTAATTCAGTAATTTTTTTATGTTTTCTTTTTTCAACATTAAAATTAAAGATGATTCTTTAATTTATTATAATTATGGAGATACCAAACATATAGGTTTGTTTTTTTTTACTATTTCACTAGTTTAAAAAAATTCCAATTTTATTAAAAAAAATGTGGTTGGTGTCGCCATATTCCTGTATTATTTTCCTTGTATTCCCATCAGTGGAGTTTTGTGGAGGCTTTTATTTTTGCATGATAAAAGCTGATGTTTTAACATTTAAAACTTTGGGTGATAACCAATATGTCATTATATATATATATATATATATATATATATATATATATATATATATATATATATAGTATATATTTTTTTTTTACTGTTAACTTGTTGACAAGGATGTAAAGGGCAGTGATGTCAAATATTTGCATTTTCTATTTTGAAAAAAACTTTTTTTTTTCCTATTTTTACTTTCTTTCTTAGTCCCCTTAGGGGATTTAAGCCTGTAATTATTTGATTGCTTGTGTCATATACAGCAATGCTACAGTTTGACCATCTACAGTCTGACGACAGGCTGGATGTCACAAAATAGATTACATGGCAGACACAGCAGTCTTGAGCAGGACACCAGTTGTTATAGCACCCCATGGTCTCCCCGGGATCGCATCTTGGGGAGCAATGGGCATGCAAATTAAAGTTAGCGTTGTAACTTGGGGCTTAAGTGCTGCTGTCAGTCATAGACTGCAGTATTTAAGACATTAAAAGCAGTGATCGATGGCTGCACCAATTGCTGCCAGGTAAACAATATAGCCCGAATATGCCTTGTGTGGTGCAGGTTCCCTTCAGAGCCCAATTCAAAGTCCCTGATGTACTCCATGACATAACAGTGTGTCATGGAGCGTGAAAGGGATAAAATATACTCTTATTGCGTCCATAAGAATTAAGAGATTAAGTATCAACCAGGTACTAATAATCAAATGGCTTTGAATAATTTTTCGTCAGCAAATGTAACTTCCTCTATAAGAGCAGAAGTTTTAGCAGCTTGCTGGTCTGGGGCATTCAGGCATGTGTTAACACATTGCCAAGGATCAAAGACATTAGCAATAATCTTAGAGAAGCAATTCTTGCTGCTCAGCAATCTGAGGAGAGGGATTATAAAGCTATTTTCAAACAATGAGGAGCCCATCATTGTATAACAATAATGGAAAACAGAAGACAGATGATAATCTTTCCTGGAGTGGTCATCACAACAAATTCACCGCAAGGTTATACAGTTCAATGCTCAGAGAAATTGCATAAAGAAAAGAAAAACAAGAGCTAAAGCTCAGACTCTAAAGGTCTCAGCATGATGAATGTTCAATTTCAATACAAAGGTTGCCAGGAGAAAGCCTCTTCTTTCTAAAAAGTACATGGAAGCACGGCTACAGTTTTCAAAGCTGTATCATAATAAATCACAGGACTTCAGGAGCAATGTCCTTTGGATAGACAAGAACAAAGTGGAGACTTTTGGCCATAGCACCCTTCGACATGTTTGGTGAAAACAAAACGCATCATATCAGCACAAATGCCACATACTAACTGTCCAGCATGATTGCGAAGAGGGGATGATTTGGGCTTGTTTTGCAGCCACAGGACCTGGACACATTGCAGTCATTGAGTTGACCATGAACTCCTCTGTACATCAAAATATCCTAGAGTCAAATGTGAGGCCATCTATCCAAAACCTAAAGCTTGGATGAAACTGGGTCATGCAACAAGACAATGATCCCACAGCAGCAAATCTTCATTAGCATGGCTAAAAAAGAAAAAAAATTACAATGTTGCAGTAGCCTAAAGTTCGGAACTCTGATAAAAAGAATTTATGTGGTGGGAGCCATAATGCTGTACTTATGTACCATTAAGTATCTCCCATGCTTTGATGGTCTTCGATAAAGAAGAGGAGCCTCAAACTGTCCCTGGAACTGGGACCCTAACTATCCCTATCCCAGGGATACTCTTGAAGGTAGAGAGGCCCGAGTCTCTGACCTTACTATGCTCATGTTAAACTCTGGTCTGTCCCATCCAGCACCCCATGAGGCATAGGACAGAAAATGTAAGGTAAACAAGACACAAAGACAAAACAGGGATAACAGAAAACCTTTATCATACAAAAGCACTAACCAACAATAGGGAGATGGATAGGGACAGGGGGAATAAACTAAATGGGAAAAGGGACAAGGATATAAAAACATACGTACTACAGTAAATCAAAGAACACTTCTACAACAACTCTACTTCAATCACTTAGCTTTAGCACACAGCACAGGAAGACAAATCTTTCACCAGAAGGGACATGAAGGTCTGAGCTGTTTATATAGGAAGGGGTAATGAGTATGACCAGATCAGAAGCAGCTGAAATTGAGCTGCATGTTTCTGAATAGCATACAACGGGTCTTTAACATCTTCAGCACCAGGAGAAACTAAGCCTATTTAATATGGGACTCAAATCACACTATCTCTAAAGACCTGTGAGTCATTACCTGACTCGACCATCTAACTCCAAATCCAGAGGGACATGATACCCTGAGAATACCATAAAGCTATGTTATAACTTATTTGGTGCTTATGTGATAGTAATATTTAGATACTAAATAGCACTGCTACTTGGACCATAGATGGCAGTTAACCAAGGACTTATGTACTTTACAGCTCTTTTAATTCAGCACTGTATAGTGCCACCATCTAAATCCTAAATAACCTTGTAATGTTGCTGCTAGATGGTGTAATAATTTGTCCTCTGTATTACTGCTAATTAGACACTACACACTACAGTACATGCTAATAATATTTAGCTGTTGTGTAGCATTGTTGCGGTATTATGTCTTTATGTGGCAGTAATATTTAGATACAGTATAGCACTACTACTTAAACATCATATGGTAGTAAGACTATACTTATGTATTTTGTAGCAGTTATTTTGTCCTTGAGTGGTAGTAATATTTAGATATATACAGCACTATTACATGGACCATATACGGTAGTAAGACTGTACAAAATGACCATATAGTTACAGTGGATATAAAAGCCTACACATTCCTGATAAAATACCTGTTTTTTTCACGTAACTAAATCCCACAAAGAAGAAACATTTTAGAACTTTTCCATCTTTATCGTCTCCCATAACCTGTACAAATCCATCGAGAGACAAACAGAAATCGTTTTGAAGGGAAAATAAAAAAAAAAAACTAAAGTAATGTGGTTGCATAAGTATGAACACCCTTTTAATTTGGATTATGGTGGTGTTTAGAATTAGCCAATCACATTCACCCTCAGGTTACATATTAGTCAGTACACAGCTGCCATCAATTACAGTGCTTAAGATTAACCCCATATAAAGTTTTGCTATTCTAGGAGGATTTTATTAACATTTATTAAGTTGCATTTTACAGTAAAATCTATGGTCCATAAACAGCCGACAACACAGCAAAGGGATCTCATTGTTGAAAATTATCAGTCCGGAGAAGGGAAACAAAACATTTCCAAGGCATTAGCCATACCATGGAACAATGTGAAGACATCATCAAGAAGTGGCTTAAATTTGGCAGTGACATTACCTAGACCTGGATGTCCCTCCAAAATTGATAAAAAAGAAGAAGAAAATTAGTCCATGAAGCTGCCAAGAGACCTACCTCAACAGTAAAGGAGCTACAGGAATTTTTCGCAAGTACTGGTTATGTCTTGCATGTGACAACAATCTCCCATATTCTTTGTCTGTCTGTACTGTGGAGTGGGATGCAAGATTGAGGCATGTTCTTAAGCAGAAAAACATTGAAGTCCCACCATGTTTTTCCAAAATCTACATCAAGTCTGCCAAGACCTTGAAGGAAAATGTGTTATGTCTGATGAGACCAAAGTTAAACTTTTTGTCCATAATTCCAAAAGGTGCAAAACCAACACTGCGCATCATCAATACACCACCACACCCTCAGTGTAGCATGGTGGAGGTAGCATTGTGCATTGGGGCTGCTTTTCGGCACCTGGAACTGGGGATTTAGTCACGGTGGAGAGCATTATGAACAATTTCAAATATCATTACATTTTGCAGAAAAGCTTCAGGCCTCTGCTAAAAAGCTGAAGATGAAGAGGAACTTCAATAGTTCAGACCTTAATCCAAGTGACAATCTGCGATTTGAAGAGGGCGCTGTACACATGAGATGCCCCCGCAATCTGACAGATGTGGAGCTACTGCACTGAAGAGTGGACAAAGATGCCAATTCTAGATGTGCCGTGATGATAAACTCCAATCATTAAAGACTGAATGCTGTCATAAATTCAAAGTGAACTTAAATATAGTATTACTTTTTGGGTATGCAGACCTGGGGGGCAGATCCGGCACCTTCCTTTTTCTTTCGATGCCATCCTCCTTCTTATTGTAGTGCCCAAGTGACGGGGCTCTTTGACCTTTACCTGCACCTACACACTGCAGTATTTTGCTCTGCCCTCGTCAGGGCAGAGACGTATGCCTGCGCAGGAGCACGATCCCGGGGAAACTATGTGGATGACGTACGCGTCATCCACACAAAGCAAGAAGGAGGATGACATCGCAAGAAGAAGAGAGGCGCAGGACCAAGGCGCTGGACCAAGCCCAGCGACACCTCTCGGACCGCCCCACAGGTGAATATAATAAGGTCTTTTTCTTCTTCTCTCGGGTTGGAGGCAGATATATAGCATTATAGAATGTTCTATATCAGGGCTGAAAGATGGTGGCCCTATCTCATATTTGCCTAACCTGGTGACAGGTTCCCTTTAAGCTGTTGTATAATGCTTTTATCTAGTTACTAGTGAAGAGCCCAGTGTTGTCCGGGCATAGTAACTAACTGTGGTTAGTTATAACAAATTATGATTATCCTCCAACCCATAGTCCAGAGCCCATATACCCATCATACATATCCACCATCCCATAGTCCCGTGCCCATATACCCATCATACATATCATCCATCCCATAGTCCCGTGCCCATATACCCATCATACATATCATCCATCCCATTGTCCAGTGCCCATATACCCATCATACATCCTCCATCCCATAGGCCCATGCCCATATACCCATCAAACATAGCCTCCATCCCATAGTCCCGTGCCCATATACCCATCATACATATTCGCCATCCCATAGTCCCGTGCCCATATACCCATCAAACATAGCCTCCATCCCATAGTCCCGTGCCCATATACCCATCAAACATAGCCTCCATCCCATAGTCCCGTGCCCATATACCCATCATACATATTCGCCATCCCATAGTCCCGTGCCCATATACCCATCATACATATCCTCCATCTCAAAGTTCCGTGTCCATATACCCATCATACATCCTCCATCCCATAGTCCAGTGCCCATATACCCATCACACATCCTCCATCCCATAGTCCCGTGCCCATATACCCATCATACACAGACATCCTCCATCCCATAGTCCCGTGCCCATATACCCATTACACATCCTCCATATCTTAGTTCCGTGACCATATACCCATCATACACATCCTCCATCCCATAGTCCCATGCCCATATACCCATCATACATATCCGCCATCCCATAGTCCCGTGCCCATATACCCATCATACATAGCCTCCATCCCATAGTCCAGAGCCCATATACCCATCACACATATCCTCCATCCCATAGTCCCATGCCCATATACCCATCATACATATTTGCCATCCCATAGTCAAGTGCCCATATACCCATCATACATATCCACGATCCCATAGGCCCGTGCCCATATACCCATCATACATATCCTCCATCCCATAGTCCAGTGACCATATACCCATCATACACAGACATCCTCCATCCCATAGTCCCATGCCCATATACCCATTATGACATCATCGTCCTATATAACTATGTTATTTGGGCATTATATGGTAGAAATATAGCAGTAATGTATAGCACCGTTCATTGGACACCGCAGTATGTGGTAGGAATATTCAGCTGTTGTATAGCGCTATTTTGTCATTTTATGGTAGCAATATTTGACTGCTGTATTGCACTTTAATTTGGGCCCTTTATGGGATATTATTACCTTTCATCTAGTAATTGCTGTCTGCAGACTTCTATTCTGCCCGCTCACTTTTTTCTTTTATACCCTGCCCATACCCGGCTGGTATCACTTAGTAACTACCGGTACTTTGCATGACTTTAATTGTTAGGAAAACTGTGTGAATAATTTAAATGACTTTTGCAATGATTATTCCCATGTGTAGAAAACTATGAGCAGATGTCTAGACATTACAAAACTTATTTCTATTTTATAATAAAAAAATCGGAATAACTTTTTTCTCTTTAATTTCCAGACAGTCTCTAAATGAAAGTTCTTGTGCCATTTCTATTCTGAAACCATTATGTATCAGTGGAAAAATGTGAATATAATGAAATAACAAAGTTATACAGAAAAAAAAAGTAACTACCACTTTACAAGAAACAGCGCCACTCTTGTCTGTAGGCTGTATCTGGTATTGCAGGTCAACTCAACTTTAAGGGAATCTGGCTGAGCTGTAATACCAGTTACTGGCCATAGGGAAAACATTATAAACCATCACTGCCCCTTTAAAACCTCCAGTTCAGTCACTGCATTATCTAGTATATTAGACATGTTCATTTTTATAATTAATACTTCTATTTCTAATTTTGCAGCTGCGCCTCCTCTACTTCCATATCTCATAAATACTCCAATTGCCACATTTTTCTAAAGGAAAAACCTTCTGCTTTGTGCATTCAGCTGCTATACAAACCAAACTGTTGCCATAGTTACAGACTACAAACATAACTTCTATGTAGTCTGATCCTCCTACATAGAACACATTTATTTTATGCATGAATTTTTATTTTAGATGTATGCCAACATTAAAGGATTTTCGGAGAACCCTTGTTCCCGACTGAAGTTTTTTTAAAAGCCCCCCCAAAAAAACATGCTTTAATCACCCTTCCTGGGTCCAGCTCTGAGTCTCTATTGCTGCTACAGTGTCCATTTTGTTAGCAGTCTGGACAGTTTTGCAGCCAATCAGTGAGCTCAGTGAGTAGACGGCACAAGCTGGTCAGCGTGGCTGAGTTCACTGATGGCTGACAGCGCTGCAGACAAACAGGGAGCAGCGGCAGAAACCTAGTGCTGGACCTGTGGAGGGTGAAAAGGGATCATTTTCGCTTTTTGGCGCCATAGGGAAGGTTTTTTTTTTTAAAATAACAGAACCCTTTTAATGATGATTGCAAGGGGGCAAATTGCCTCTGAAGACATATTTTTTAGGTATAAAATTATTCCGCACTCCTCATAAAAATCAAAGTTCTCAGCGCTTCATACGAACATCGGTCACATCATTAGGTCTCGCAACATCACGTCACCATATTACTGGTGCATGGAGGACAAGTAGATTTTTCCAGTAGGGTCTCGTGTTTCATAAATATCTTTATGAAATCAAAACTTTTCAGCGCTGTATAAATGAGTACACCCCCCCATAACACATGAACATACGTGGCCGATCTATAATTGTGAGTTCTGTGGAGGCGGAATGTAGCCATAGAAATCGGAGATAAAATTCCTGTATGCAAAGTGATCAAAAATCTCTTCCTCTGAAAACCAGCCAAACTCCGACTCTTTCATCAAACGACATATGAATTGTCTATTATGTTCCGGAATCTTAAGTCGCCGACAGGTTCTCACTTGTTTCAATGTGGTTTATTTTTGACTTTGTAGCTTTTACAAGAAAAAAGAGGTAAATAAAGGATGTGCATAAAATTAGGAAGAACAGATGTCTCCACCCTCACCTGACCCTCGAGTTGGGTAAAAAAAATCCAAATTTTTAACATAAAAGATTCTGTAGAATATTACAACACGACAGCAACTCTCCCTGACAGGCTGGAACACACATCACAACCACTGGATGGTCAAAGACAGATACATATAACATGAACATCTTTCAACAGAGTTTCATACAGTCATGTTTTTTTTATCAAGTTGATCATCTCATGCCACTCATCTTGGCATTTGGTACATCTATATTAATAAAGGAACATTTGTGGAAAAAACTGATACATCATGGTATGATTAATGCAGGGTCTGTGGGGGTGGTGCAATTATCTTTTGATAAGTCGTGAATCTCTGTGTTTTGTTCTGCCCCTGCAGATCCCGGGTTTGCACAATGTATAGGTTTGCTCTGGTGTGATACCTAGTGCAGTGTCTGTGAGGTCGGAGTATAACACAGTAATTTCTCTTTTGGTGAGTTGTAAATCTGTCTTGCTCCACCCCCGCAGATCCTGCACTGAGATTGCACAGTGTATAGGTTTGCTCTGGTGTGATAACTAGTGCAGTGTCTGTGAGGTTGGAGCATAACACAGTAATTTCTCTTTTTGGTGAGTTGTAAATCTGTCTTGCTCCACCCCCCGCAGATCCTGCATTGGGATTGCACAGTGTATAGGTTTGCTCTGGTGTGATACCTAGTGCAGTATCTGTGAGGTCGGAGTATAACACAGTAATTTCTCTTTTGGTGAGTTGTAAATCTGTCTTGCTCCACCCCCCGCAGATCCTGCATTGGGATTGCACAGTGTATAGGTTTGCTCTGGTGTGATAACTAGTGCAGTGTCTGTGAGGTCTGAGTATAACACAGTAATTTCTCTTTTGGTGAGTTGTAAATCTGTCTTGCTCCACCCCCGCAGATCCTGCACTGGGATTGCACAGTGTATAGGTTTGCTCTGGTGTGATAACTAGTGCAGTGTCTGTGAGGTCGGAGCATAACACAGTAATTTCTCTTTTTGGTGAGTTGTAAATCTGTCTTGCTCCACCCCCGCAGATCCTGCACTGGGATTGCACAGTGTATAGGTTTGCTCTGGTGTGATAACTAGTGCAGTGTCTGTGAGGTCGGAGCATAACACAGTAATTTCTCTTTTTGGTGAGTTGTAAATCTGTCTTGCTCCACCCCCGCAGATCCTGCACTGGGATTGCACAGTGTATAGGTTTGCTCTGGTGTGATACCTAGTGCAGTATCTGTGAGGTCGGAGTATAACACAGTAATTTCTCTTTTGGTGAATTGTAAATCTGTCTTGCTCCACCCCCCGCAGATCCTGCACTGGGATTGCACAGTGTATAGGTTTGCTCTGGTGTGATAACTAGTGCAGTGTCTGTGAGGTCGGAGCATAACACAGTAATTTCTCTTTTTGGTGAGTTGTAAATCTGTCTTGCTCCACCCCCGCAGATCCTGCACTGAGATTGCACAGTGTATAGGTTTGCTCTGGTGTGATAACTAGTGCAGTGTCTGTGAGGTCGGAGTATAACACAGTAATTTCTCTTTTGGTGAGTTGTAAATCTGTCTTGCTCCACCCCCGCAGATCCTGCACTGGGATTGCACAGTGTATAGGTTTGCTCTGGTGTGATAACTAGTGCAGTGTCTGTGAGGTCGGAGCATAACACAGTAATTTCTCTTTTTGGTGAGTTGTAAATCTGTCTTGCTCCACCCCCGCAGATCCTGCACTGAGATTGCACAGTGTATAGGTTTGCTCTGGTGTGATACCTAGTGCAGTATCTGTGAGGTCGGAGTATAACACAGTAATTTCTCTTTTGGTGAGTTGTAAATCTGTCTTGCTCCACCCCCCGCAGATCCTGCACTGGGATTGCACAGTGTATAGGTTTGCTCTGGTGTGATAACTAGTGCAGTGTCTGTGAGGTCGGAGTATAACACAGTAATTTCTCTTTTGGTGAGTTGTAAATCTGTCTTGCTCCACCCCCGCAGATCCTGCATTGGGATTGCACAGTGTATAGGTTTGCTCTGGTATGATAACTAGTGCAGTGTCTGTGAGGTCTGAGTATAACACAGTAATTTCTCTTTTGGTGAGTTGTAAATCTGTCTTGCTCCACCCCCCGCAGATCCTGCACTGGGATTGCACAGTGTATAGGTTTGCTCTGGTATGATAACTAGTGCAGTGTCTGTGAGGTCGGAGTATAACACAGTAATTTCTCTTTTGGTGAGTTGTAAATCTGTCTTGCTCCACCCCCGCAGATCCTGCACTGGGATTGCACAGTGTATAGGTTTGCTCTGGTGTGATAACTAGTGCAGTGTCTGTGAGGTCGGAGTATAACACAGTAATTTCTCTTTTGGTGAGTTGTAAATCTGTCTTGCTCCACCCCCCGCAGATCCTGCACTGGGATTGCACAGTGTATAGGTTTGCTCTGGTATGATAACTAGTGCAGTGTCTGTGAGGTCGGAGTATAACACAGTAATTTCTCTTTTGGTGAGTTGTAAATCTGTCTTGCTCCACCCCCGCAGATCCTGCACTGGGATTGCACAGTGTATAGGTTTGCTCTGGTGTGATAACTAGTGCAGTGTCTGTGAGGTCGGAGTATAACACAGTAATTTCTCTTTTGGTGAGTTGTAAATCTGTCTTGCTCCACCCCCGCAGATCCTGCACTGGGATTGCACAGTGTATAGGTTTGCTCTGGTGTGATAACTAGTGCAGTGTCTGTGAGGTCGGAGTATAACACAGTAATTTCTCTTTTGGTGAGTTGTAAATCTGTCTTGCTCCACCCCCGCAGATCCTGCACTGGGATTGCACAGTGTATAGGTTTGCTCTGGTGTGATAACTAGTGCAGTGTCTGTGAGGTCGGAGTATAACACAGTAATTTCTCTTTTGGTGAGTTGTAAATCTGTCTTGCTCCACCCCCGCAGATCCTGCACTGAGATTGCACAGTGTATAGGTTTGCTCTGGTATGATAACTAGTGCAGTATCTGTGAGGTCGGAGTATAACACAGTAATTTCTCTTTTGGTGAGTTGTAAATCTGTCTTGCTCCACCCCCCGCAGATCCTGCACTGGGATTGCACAGTGTATAGGTTTGCTCTGGTGTGATAACTAGTGCAGTGTCTGTGAGGTCGGAGTATAACACAGTAATTTCTCTTTTGGTGAGTTGTAAATCTGTCTTGCTCCACCCCCCGCAGATCCTGCACTGGGATTGCACAGTGTATAGGTTTGCTCTGGTATGATAACTAGTGCAGTGTCTGTGAGGTCGGAGTATAACACAGTAATTTCTCTTTTGGTGAGTTGTAAATCTGTCTTGCTCCACCCCCGCAGATCCTGCACTGGGATTGCACAGTGTATAGGTTTGCTCTGGTGTGATACCTAGTGCAGTGTCTGTGAGGTCGGAGTATAACACAGTAATTTCTCTTTTGGTGAGTTGTAAATCTGTCTTGCTCCACCCTCGCAGATCCTGCACTGGGATTGCACAGTGTATAGGTTTGCTCTGGTGTGATACCTAGTGCAGTGTCTGTGAGGTCGGAGTATAACACAGTAATTTCTCTTTTTGGTGAGTTGTAAATCTGTCTTGCTCCACCCCCGCAGATCCTGCACTGGGATTGCACAGTGTATAGGTTTACTCTGGTGTGATAACTAGTGCAGTGTCTGTGAGGTCGCAGTATAACACAGTAATTTCTCTTTTGGTGAGTTGTAAATCTGTCTTGCTCCACCCCCGCAGATCCTGCACTGGGATTGCACAGTGTATAGGTTTGCTCTGGTGTGATAACTAGTGCAGTGTCTGTTAGATCGGAGTATAACACAGTAATTTTCTTTTTGGTGAGTTGTGAATGTCTGTGTCTTGCTCCGCCCCCGCAGATCCCGGGTTTGCACAATGTATAAGGTTTTGTCTGGAGTGTTTCTTTGCACAAATCTACAGTGCAGGGATGCTACAGCAAAATACAAAATGTGGTCCCTCTCCTAAACTTCAACCTCTAACTTGCCGCCTCTTTCCATACTTTGTTAATTGCCAAAAATGCCACCATAGACTTGACTTGTATCATCTTATATCTATAACTATCTATAACTTTGTATGTAACGATATCTATAACTTTGTATGTAACCCCCCTTCCCATGTACAGCACCATGGAATTAATGGAGCTATATAAATAAATAATAATAATAATAATAATAATAATCTTAAACCTTCCTCCCAAAAAATCCATCAAAGCCCATCAAAGCCTTTAGGATACATTAAGCACCCCTTCTTGACACCACTGCTACTGGGCCCTATGAGTAAAGGGGGCACAGTCCTGTTTGGTCCCATCCTCTTTGTTAATTCGAATTGGTGCAGGATTGTCTTCTCTAGAAAACGTAATTTATAACAAAGGAGGGAATAATGGAAAATCGGCCTGTGAGTCATAAATCTAGGTTTGGGGTGGTAAAATCGGCTCAGATACTCTACTGGAGGTCCCAACTATCTCCTCTCTACTGGGTTTATAAGAGCAACCAGAATGGTGACCGGTCTGCAAACCCTGTCTTATGAGGAAAGGTTGCAGGATTTGGGATTGTTTAGTTTGCAAAAGAGAAGACTGAGAGGAGACTTAATAGCTGTCTACAAATATCTCAAGGGCTGTCACATTGTAGAAGGATCAACTTTATTCTCACTTGCACAAGGAAAGACTAGAAGCAATGGGATGAAACTGAATGGGAAGAGCACAGATTAGATATTAGAAAAAACTTTTTGACAGTTAGAGTGATCAATGAGTGGAACAGGCTGCCACGAGAAGTGGTGAGTTCTCCTTCAATGGAAGTCTTCAAACAGAGGCTGGACAGACATCTGACTGGGATGATTTAGCGAATCCTGCTTTGAGCAGGGGGTTGGACCAGATGGCCCAGGAGGTCCCTTCCAACTCTATGATTCTATGATTCCCACTGATTGTCCCGAGAATGGGCCTCTGAAATTGAGTAGTGACCACACATGGGTGCCTCCTTGTTGTTCTTTCTCAATAGGACTAGTGGAAAAAGATAATTACTGTACTTGACTATCACCAGCCGTGACACAGAAAATGCATGGCTCGATTGAGTACGTATGTGACCACCACTCCATGTGCCTCCATACCGGCTATGTGCACCCATCTTTGACATGTGCATGAGTTCTGGCATCAAGCTCCGGCCAATAATAATTACCGTACAACATATTTCTTTAGTTTTACCCTTTACCAAATTAAAAAAAAACAAAAAAACTTATTTAGGACAATTTTCTAGGCTTTTACTCTTTTTGTAAAAAGGGTAAAAATGAAAAAATAAATGGCACGGATTGATTGGTTATGCTGATTGGCGGTGACCCTAAGTCCTGAGACCCCCAACAATCAGTCAAAACATATCTCAGAAATGTACAGTTACTACACAAGCGGTGAACGTACCTTAACACTTAGAGCTTATTCACAAGTAAGTTTTTTCCCTTATGAGGAAATCCAAATTTCTTCACTGATCTCGGTCCGAGTTTCATCAATTTTTCTAATAAGTGAAAACAAAGCGTCTGTGAAAATTGGCCCCCCACTCAGATGGCATCTGAGTACTGTCCGAGCTTTTCACGGACCCACAGACTTGTATTGTCAATTTTGATCTGACACGCAGATCAATATCAAACATGTCTACGCAATTTTGCACAGACCGCTTGGTTTGCGAAAAATCGCGATGTGGACCACATTCACTATTATAGGTATGAGTGGTACTCAAGAAAAATATGCATCGCAAAACGGCATCTGAATGAGCCCACGCTATTGAGCTGCTCATGCAAGAACTATTCGCTTCAGATTGGTGTTTTGACCAAAAGGTGAGGGATTCACAACCCGGACTTCCCCCTCCCACCATACACCTATCGGCAGCACAGAGCATCTTTTAAAATACTGTATATGAAAATAGTTTTTTTTTAATGATAGTTATTTTGTAAGCAATAAAAGCAAATAAGTAATACAAATTTAAAAAAAGTATCATGGATAGAAAAAAGTAAAAATAACAATAACCAATAATTTTTGTATACAATATAGAAAAAAGTAAAGCAGAATAAATATAACATAACAATATATAAAGAAAAAGAAAAAAGTGTAAAAAGAACAAACAAAAAGAAAAGGTGTAGAAGAAACAAACGGAAAAAGTGTAGAAAGAACGAACAAAAAAGGTGTCGTGAAAACAAAAAAAAAGTGTGGAAAGAATGAAGATAAAAATGTAAAAAGAACAAACAAAAATAAGTGTGGAAAGAACGAAGAAAAAAGTTTAAAAAAAAACACAAAAAAGTGGAAAGAGCTAACAAAAAAAGTGTAGAAAAAGCAAATAAAAAAAGAAGTAGAGAGAACAAACAAAAAAATGTGGAATAAACAAACAAAAAAGTGTAGAAAGAACAAGAAATAAATGTAGAAAGAACAAACAAAAAAACTGTAGAAAGAACGACCAAAAAAAGTGTAAAAAGAATAAACAAAAAAAGTGTAGAAAGAACGACCCATAAAAGTGTAAAAAGAGCAAACAAAAAAGTGTAGAAAGAAAACAAAAAAGGTGTAGAAATAGCAAAAACAAGGTGTATAAAGAGCGAAGAAAAAAGTGTAGAAGAAACAAGAAAAAAGGTGTAGAAAGAGCAAACAAAAAAGGTGTAGAAAGAACATCTTGAGGTATAAATTTTATAGAAAATAAAAAATAAATAAAGATAAATATATTTAATAGACAATAACAAAAGAAAAACTGTAAAGGAAAATAAAAGAATATCGAAACAAAGAAAACACAATATTATTTAAAAAAAAATCAGAGGAAAGAGTTGAATATTTTGTTTTCTCTGGCACTTTTTTTTCACCTGGGCTAATGAGAAATACTACAGTAAATGCGGGATCCCAGGCAGCGGCACAAATGAGACTTATCCCAGTCTAATCCCACTTGCACAGTTGGAGCCCAGACCGGCACCTGCTGCATTGGAATTCAGTGGGATAAATTAGTATAATACCCTTAACCAAACAGTCCTTCATATCCATGACGTTTCTTAGTCGGTGACTACTTAGTGTTTATCCTGAGTATTTCCAGTGCTTGAACTTCCCATTCAGGCAGTCACTGGAGGGTTTAACATTAACCCAGCACCAACTTCATTGGTGCGATTATAAAAAAAAAAAAAAAATGTTATAATCCCGTCATGAAAACGCCAAGCACGCCCGGTGATGTGCACGGTCTGTGGCGGGCATCTGTTTTATGGAACAGAAACACTTCACAAAAGTACGGGGGATTAACACGGCTCACGTTGACCTATTTATAGCACAATGACTGGAATCCTGGTGGTGGCACGAACACGGCAATACCCTAAATCCCAGGCACTTATAGTCTATTATTCTCCACACAATGGAAGCCAAGAAATATTTTACGCTTGAAAATTCTTTATTGCAAGTGTTTGGCATAGTCAAGTGCCCGCAATGAGTAGATAATGCCGCTCTACACCAGCACTTAGGGTCCGATTCATCGTTTGACATTTTTTTCTTAAGTCACTTTTATTTATTTTTTTCTTGTCTTGATGTTTTCTTTTTTTTGTACCAAATTATTTGGCTTCGTAAATTTTGCGCACAATCAAAAATGCTTCTTGTTTTTATCTTTTACCCATTTTGTTTAGCACATTTTTAGAGTAAAAAAAAAGTCACATAGGTCGCAAAATTGCATAGCATAAAATGAATCCAAAAAGGGCGCTAAAGTAGATTTGCGCAAGAGTTTTGAGACTTTTTTTTCAAAAAAAGTTGCGATTGATGAAAACATTTGGAAAACAAAAGCCTCGCTCACAACGGCTCACAATGAATATAAATAAGCGGATGCCTAAAATAGACTTAAAAAAAGCGCAAGTCAAAAATTAGGCTAAAACACCAAAAATGAGGCAAAAAAAGGTCTAAATGGAGGAATGGAACAGCCAAAAGTGTGCAACTTACTGAGCTTTGAACGGAATGGACTTTGGATTTTATTAAAGTTATTTTTCCTTCAATGTAAAAGAGAAATAAGATTTTTTTTTTATTTTTATATATTTTTATTAAAGAAACAAATAAAAACATTTCCTTTGGTCATCCATACAGACACTTCCTTACTGTATTGTCTGTACACAGGGGTTGGACAAAATAATGGAAACACCTGGAAACATCAACAAAAGTTAGTTTAATATGGTGTATGTCCACCTTTTGCGGCGATTACAGCCTCAATTCTCAGAGGTATGGAATCATACAAGGTGTGAATTGTTTCCAAGGGAATTGTAGCCCATTCTTCAGTTAAAACTCCCTCCAGTTCTTTGAGTGACGATGGCGGCGGAAATCGACGTCTAACTTGAATCTCTAAAATCGGCCATAAATGCTCAGTAATGTTGAGGTCTGGGGATTGTGGGGGCCAGATGAGATGCTCAACTTCATTAGAATGTTCCTCGTGCCATGCTTTAACGATTCTAGCTGTATGAATTGGTGCATTATCATCCTGAAAGATGGCCTTCCCCTTCGGGAACAGTGCTTGATCCATAGGATGCACTTGGTCGCCCAAAATGGCAAAATAATCTCGGCTGTTAATTCTTCCATGAAGGGATATCATTGGCCCGGCGGATCTCCACGAAATAGCACCCCAGATCATCACAGAACCTCCACCATGTTTTACGGTTGGGAGAAGGCAGTCTGGATGGAATGCTTCTTTCGGCTGTCTCCAAACATACACTCGGCCGGAGGTCGGAAACAGGGTAAACGATGATTCATCTGAGAATATCACATGTTTCCACTGCTCGAGGGACCAATTCTGGAGGTTTCTACACCACTCTAAACGCTTGGAAACATTTCTCATTGAGAGCAGCGGTTTTCTAATTGCAGCACTTCCGTGGAATCCAGATTTGTGAAGCTCCCGACGAACAGTTTTCGTGGAAACTGGGTTCTGTAGGAGTTCATTGAGCTCAACAGTGATTTTCGGAGCCGTGGTCTTGCGATCCTCTCTCACAATTCGCTTTAGAGTCCAACGGTCTCTCTCAGTCAACTTCGACTTTCGGAGGGACCTGTGCTTTGCTGCGGACATTGTTCCTTCTCTTTCAAACGCAGTCATTACTTTGGAGACAGTACCTCTTGACACGCCAAGCATTCGGGCACTTTCTGTTACACTAGCGCCTGCCATCCGAGCACAAACAATTTGGCCTCTGAAAATCCGAGAGGTCTGCCATTGGTATCAGATTCTCATCAATGTTCTTAGAATTCTGCAAAACAAACAGTTAATTTACAGACACATATCACATAACACAAATAATCAACTACAAAACATTACCATATGTCACGGTTTGCATGTTTATAACATGTTCGAAGATTATGATGCCAAAACGTTATATGTTTCCATTATTTTGTCCAACCCCTGTAGGTAGTTCAGCAGGAGTGGTGTGCTTCTTGAGAGCTGCGATGAATAGGAGATAATGGTCAGAAAAGTGTCAATGTACTAAAACAGTCTGCAGGAAGTGATGAAATACAGCCACGCCCCCGAGGAACAGGCAGTGACAGAGTAGCTGATTAGACAGTCATATCTAACTGTATAATGCGTAATGTTTACTAAACTCCTTCATCTATATCTTCCGCTATACATTAGAGCCCTCCTTTCCAGTAAAACCACCTCCACCTTCCTAACGGCAGCCCTTCTCCAAATGGGCCTATTAGGACAGTGGCCGAACTCCTTCATATGAGCCAAAATTGAGAGTCACTTAATAAGAACAGTCCCACGCTGGAGGACACATCACATGGTATAGCAGAGCCAATCAAGAGAGCCTATGTATAAAAGCAGAGGCAGGAAATGCAGCAGCCAATTTGCAGTGAATCTGGTAAGTGAGACGACATCACAGATCATAACTTGAGTTAGGGAGGACTCTTCCAGTCTAGGCATTATATGGACAGCCACTTGTTTGAAAATCCAGATTAATTTATCATCACACTGGCTTCTTCTGTGACCTAGGTTGCTTTTTAGACCATAAACCTTTTATAATAGCAAAAATGACTTTGAGGACCCCGACATTTTATCAGTCTCCCTTTTAATTGCTTATTTAATGTCAACCCTTCCCCCTAAATATAATGAACTGACTGGTTCTGTCACAGTCTACACAGTAAAGCTGAAAAGAGAGCTAACAGGAATTGTCAGTCTATTGCGCTCACTGTGACTAAAAACTGCTGTTCAGTTGAAATATATTTACTGGGGTGAGTCCTGATGATCCCACATTCCACTCAATTATGGAGAGGTCATCCTCTGGAAACAACTAAGCTACTTCCCTGTAGAATTTAGCTTCTTTGTGAATAAAACTTTCCAGCTACTAGGAATCCAGCATGATTTACTATAGTATCTGATGTAAATAAATATGAGCAAATCGATTCGATGTTTCAAAATTTTAAGAATTTGTGGAATGTGACAAATTTGAATAATCAGTTATTGGGACAACATGAATCACCTAAATTGGTGGTGGAGTTTGCATCAGTCAGAGAAGAATCACATGACCTTGGGTTTGCCTTCCAATAATGCCTTGAAGCTATCACATCACATGGTACAGCACAGCCAATCAAGAGAGCCTATTTTAGCCTGTATAAAAGCAGAGGCAAGGAATGCAGCAGCCAATTTGCAGTGTATCTGGTAAGTGAGAGGACGTCACAGATCATAGCTTGAGCTAGGAAGAGAAACTGTACAAACAGTGTGTGACAGCGCAGCACAGAAGAAGATTAATGTGTGAGGAAGAGACACTAGTGTCATACAATTGAAAGCTTTGGGGTACTATTGACTCTCCAGAAATTGAATTTCATGAATCTGGCGAATTTGGGTTTTAAAAAACTCACTAATCTCTTGATGTGAAGTAAAAAATAACTTATTCATCAAGTTATAGAATTTTAATCAAAATGATAGAAAATGTACTTAATTTTGTAGGAAATGAAAAAATATAAAAAAGATGCTTACTACAAATATGTATCTATCTATCTATCTATATATATATATATATATATATATATATATATATATATATATATATAATTTATTTTTTTGGGAGGATCATTGCCACCACTTGTAACAAACATAAATAGCTTAAAATGTAAGGAAAGTTTTTATTTAGGCCATTATTACGGAGTAATTGACATAGTGTCAGTACTAAACCATCCTAATCAGAGAACAGATTTTGCCTAATTGTTCCTTAATGAGGATTGTGATCCTGCGGGCTTTCTTGGCCGCCATTAATATTTCAATTTCCGAAAATAATAAATTTTGATTGTGAGGAATCAACGTAAATTAAAATCATGGTCATATTCTCAACGACTCTAATAATGGCGGATCTTGCCGGACTTCACAATCCAATTTAGCGGCTAAAAAATAGATTTTTCGTTTTATATGTGATTGATTTGATGAAGTTACCTTTTAGCTACTTGAACTATTGATGTCCGGTTTGGAAATTCATTTCTTTAAGTCAATAAACTGATGAACTGATAAAAAAAGTTATCAGGGATTTATGTGTTTTTTTTTTGTAGCTTAATTATCAGAAAACGGAAAGTTTGCAGCTTTTTTCTATTTGATTTGCTTTTGAATTTTTCATCATTATCAAAATTTCTTCTTCCTGTGAAGCAGAGGTAAATTCATCAGAAAACTAGGTTCATGTACCCAAATGCATGAAAACTATACCAAACATATAACATACTTACCAACTATTCAAGGGGTAAAATAGGGATGTTTTAGACCTTCCCCATGAAAGTCACCAAATGGGGGAAAATGGCCTAACCCTTTTGGCCTGGGGCATGCCTCAAAAAAATGCAGCAACATTCAGTGATCTTCATGGCTGAGCAGCTGCATGCAGCCGTACATCACCAAGCACAATGCTGAGCGTCGGATGGAGTGGTGTAAGCCGCCACCTCTAGACTCTGGAGGAGACGTGCTCTGTGCAGTGATGGATCGCTCTTCTCTATCTGTGTATGATGGAGGAGTCTGGGTTTGGTGATTCCAGGAGGACGTTACCCCCTGACTGCATTGTGCCCCTGTACAGATGGGGGAGGAGGATAATGCTATGGGCTGTTATTAGGGGGCGGCCTCGGACCCTCAGCTCCAGTGATGGGAAATCTTAATCATCAGCACAAGACATTGTGGACAATTGTAGGAAAAGTTTGGGGAAGACCCTTCTCTGTTCACCATAACTGTCCAGTTCCCCATGTCCATACAGACATGAAGATAACAACATGAGCCCGGCCTCCCTCCAACATCAGGGTCTGACCTCACAAATGCTCCTCTCGATGAACAGGCAAAAAGTCCCACAGACACCTCCAAAATCTCGTAGAAATCCTTCCTAGAAGAGCGCACATTCAATCCTATGGATGTAGACCTGCAGGTGGATTTCGGAGGTGCGCCGATGCTTTTCTCCATACACTGTGTATTGCGAGCTGATGATGTGTGACCTCCAGTAATGTCGTCCTCGGCTAGCTTCAAGAAATTTCATCTTGCACTTCTGAAGATTAAATCACACTATCTAATGTGCACTTCGTCGGCCTTCACCTATATGACGTCAGCTGCAGCTGCCTCAGAGCTTCTTTTACGAGCAGCACAATGTAACATAGTAACATAGTAACATAGTTATTAAGGTTGAAGGGAGACTTTAAGTCCATCTAGTTCAACCCATATCCTGTCCTAACTTGCCCTAACATGTTGATCCAGAGGAAGGCAAAAAAAACCCATGTGGCAACAGTAAGCTTCACATTGGGGAAAAAAATTCCTTCCCGACTCCACATACGGCAATCAGACTAGCTCCCTGGATCAACGCAATATTAAGGAGACTAGTGTATATACCCTGTAATATTATACTTTTCAAGAAAGGCATCCAGTCCCTTCTTAAATTTTAGTAGTGAATCACTCATTACAACATCATATGGCAGAGAGTTCCATAGTCTCACTGCTCTTACAGTAAAGAATCTGCGTCTGTGCTTATGTTTAAACCTTCTTTCCTCCAGACGTAGAGGATGCCCCCTTGTCCCCGTCACAGGTCTAAGAGTAAAAAGATCATTAGAAAGGTCTTTGTATTGTCCCCACATATATTTATACATTGTAATAAGATCACCCCTAAGCCTTCGATTCTCCAAACTAAATAACCCCAAGTGTAATAACCTGTCTTGGTATTGCAGACCCCCTAGTTCCCTAATAACCTTGGTCGCTCTTCTCTGCACCCGCTCCAGTTCAGCTATGTCTTTCTTATACACCAGAGACCAGAACTGTACACAGTATTCTAAGT
Source organism: Dendrobates tinctorius (assembly GCF_039654945.1). Lineage (NCBI taxonomy): Eukaryota > Metazoa > Chordata > Amphibia > Anura > Dendrobatidae > Dendrobates > Dendrobates tinctorius. The sequence goes on from NW_027361691.1 coordinate 1,486,876, forward strand.
GTGGTCGCACTAGTGACTTATATAGAGGTAAAATTATGTTCTCCTCATGAGCATCTATGCCTCTTTTAATGCATCCCATTATTTTATTTGCCTTTGCAGCAGCTGCTTGACTCTGGCCACTAAATGTGAGTTTGTTGTCCACCCATACACCCAGGTCTTTTTCAGTGACTGTTTTGCCCAGTGCTTTACAATTAAGCACATAATTATACAACTTGTTCGTTCTACCCAAGTGCATGACCTTACATTTATCCCCATTAAAGCTCATTTGCCATTTATCAGCCCAAGCTTCTAGTTTACATAAATCCTCCTGTAATATAAAATTGTCCTCCTCTGTATTAATTACCCTGCAGAGTTTAGTGTCATCTGCAAATATTGAAATTCTACTCTGTATGCCCCCTACAAGGTCATTAATAAATATGTTAAAAAGAAGCGGGCCAAAAACTGACCCCTGTGGTACCCCACTGCTAACCGTGACCCAGTCCGAGTGTGCTCCATTAATAACCACCCTTTGTTTCCTATCCCTGAGCCAGCTCTTAACCCACCTACACATATTTTCCCCTATCCCCATTGTTCTCATTTTATGTATCAACCTTTTGTGTGGCACCGAATCAAAAGCTTTTGAAAAGTCCATGTACACCACGTCCACTGCATTCCCTTGGTCCAGTCCGGAACTTACCTCTTCATAAAAGCTTATCAGATTAGTCTGACAGGAACGGTCTCTTGTAAACCCATGTTGATATTGGGTCATAAGGTTATTCTTCTCCAGATACTCCAGTATAGTATCTCTTAGAAAACCCTCCAGGATTTTACCCACAGTTGAGGTTAAACTTACTGGCCTATAATTTACAAGTTCAGTTTTTGTCCCCTTTTTGAATATTGGCACCACATTTGCTATACGCCAGTCCTGTGGTACAGACCCTGTTATTATGGAATATTTAAAGATTAAAAATAGTGGTCTATCAATGACTGTGCTTAATTCCTGCAGTACTCGGGGGTGTATCCCATCCGGGCCCGGGGATTTGTCAATTTTAGTGATTTGTAGACGCCGCCGTACTTCCTGCTGGGTTAAGCAGGTGACATTTAATGGAGAATTTTTATCCCTGTTCATGTTATCTGTCATGGGATTTTCTTGTGTAAATACTATTGAAAAAAAGTCATTTAGCATATTGGCTTTTTCCTCATCCTCATCCACCATTTCACCCAGACTATTTTTAAGGGGACCAACACTATCATTTTTTAGCTTCTTACTATTTATGTAGTTAAAGAATATTTTGGGATTATTTTTACTTTCTCTGGCAATGAGTCTCTCTGTCTCAATCTTTGCTGTCTTGATTTGCTTTTTACAGAATTTATTTAATCTTCTGTATTTATTTAATGCCTCATCACTACCTACTTGCTTTAATTCTCTAAATGCTTTATTTTTATCTCTTATTGCGCCCCTTACAGCTCTATTTAGCCATAGTGGTTTCCTCCTATTTCTCGCATGTTTATTCCCATACGGTATATATTGTGCACAGCTCCTATTCAGGAGGATAATAAACGTCTCCCATTTTCTTTGTGTATTTTTATGTCTCAGGATATCGTCCCAGTTAATTGCACCAAGATCATCTCTCATCCGTTGGAAATTTGCCTTCCTGAAGTTTAGTGTCCTTGTAGCCCCTCTACTACACATCTTATTAAAGGATACATGAAAACTTATTAATTTGTGATCACTATTACCCAAGTGACCCCCAACCCTTACATTTGATATGCGGTCTGGCCTGTTGGTTAATATTAGGTCTAGCAGTGCCCCCCCTCTTGTTGGGTCCTGAACCAGTTGTGAAAGGTAATTGTCTCTCATAGTTGTCAGAAACCTATTACCTTTGCTTGAACTGCAGGTTTCGGTTCCCCAATGTATTTCAGGGTAGTTGAAGTCCCCCATAATAATGACTTCTTGAGTCGCTGCTTCATCTATTTGCTTTATGAGGATATTCTCCGTTGCTTCCATTATTTTTGGAGATTTATAACAAACCCCTATCAGTAATTTATTATTTTTCCCCCCTCCCCTTATCTCTACCCACAGGGACTCTACATTTTCATTAGATTCATATATATTATCACGAAGGATGGGTTTTATGTGGACTGATGAAAGAAAAAGTGTCCTATTCGTTAATTTATCGATGGTTGGCAACATAGTTCTGGTCCACTACACAAGTAATATTTAATACTGAACCCATAATCACATCTGCAATCAGCAGCTTGTCGATGGTTTCCAGTGAAATTATAATGTGGAGGGTGAAGGGAAATTAACAAATGGGTAAAAGCATCAAAGCAATGGCGCACATGCTTGACCAGCAAGGGATTCACTGTTGGATGCAGCAGTGGTCACACACATGAGCACCATCTCCTCACTATTCCTGAAGAAGAAGATGGAGCTGTGGTCACGCAAGTGAATGGACCAATGACCATGCATACGCACTGCTGTTCCCTTCGGATGGAGGACACAGACCACTGTTCTCCTGCTCTGCAAGGGGTCCAAGTGGTCAGACCCCCACCGATTGTACATTTATCACCTATCCTGAGGAACAGTACGGTGCATGTGTAGCCACCTCTCCCCTCACTTCCATGGTAGCAGTTATTACGCATGGGAACCATCTCTCCCATAATCCCGTACATAGAACCTTTTTAACCAGCAGCCTCATAATGTAATTAGCTCATTTTCCCTGTGCACTTTATTATCTAGTATTAATATTTGAAAACGTTGAGTCTGAAATTCTGCGGCGATCGGTATTTGCATTTCTGACGGGGAATTGGCAGCCATGTAAAATGTTAGTGCAATGGTGCATGAGCGAGCACCATGAGCTCGTCACTTCTGTCTCAGATACATTTCGTTACGATCCCTCTCGGAATGTGTGAACGCCTGTTTGGATATGTAAGGTCTGTGATTAGTTGCGTGGTCCGGCCAAGTTTTTAGTTGTAAAGATTCCAAAAACGATACAATGTCTCTGCACTCGATCCAGAAGTGACAAGTTCTTTATGTCCTTTGCAAACAGGGAGACGAGTTTATGAATTGATTGCAAGATGATTGAGATTTGGAATTTCCGGCATCAGAGGATGATTTCGATCCAAACCTCACTGAGATGTACCATTGTATGAGGGATTCACGAGCTTCTAATAGAAACGCTCCTGCAGAAGATGTGGAGACGTTCCGCCAAAAAGGACCAACTATAGATAAAAGACCTTAGAAAGTCTGAAAACTTGAGGAAGAACGTGTTGGTAGGGCGGCGAGGGTATGGTGAAGCTGTAACGCAACCACAGTAAATATGAAGCTGTGCACAAATAACACTAGGGTGTTAAGAAGTTGAGGGTTAGGTGGCATGGATGTTTGCACCAGTGGGTTTATGAAGTTATCCATCAGTGGAAGTATGAAGATGTGCATCATTGGAAAAATGGAATCGGGCACCTGAAAGATTGTGGAAGAGGGTACCTCATAGTCTCTATGGAGGATCTATGCAGGTAGTCTTGAGCTGTGTCCCAGTGGGGCTAAAGAAAGTTTCCACCAATGAGTCAGTGGAAGCTTTCAACAGTGTATCTGTGAAATTATGCATCCTTACTTATACAGAAGATATACACTACTGAATTTATATAGGTGTACAGAGTACAGGTGTGCACTATTGAGTGCATAGAGGTGTGTAGCAGTGGGTCTATTAAGATGTACACTAGTGGGACTATCTAGTTTTGCACTGCGCATATGTGGATCTGGGTGACAGTGGAGATAAGGAGGTGTCCACAGGTGGGATTATAGAAGGTGTGGACTATCAAGTCTGTGAAGGTATACAGAAGAGGGTTTATAAAGATGTACACCATTGGGCCTATAAAGTTGTACACTGTGTATAAGTGGATCTGTTTGGGAGTGGAGATAAGGAGGTGTCCACCGGTGGGACTATAGAAGGAGTGGACTATCAAGTCTGTGGAGGTATGCAGAAGTGGGTCTATTAAGATGTACACCAGTGGGACTATCGAGTTTTGCACTGTGTATATGTGGATCTGGATGACAGTGGAGATAAGGAGGTGTCCACCGGTGGGACTATAGAAGGTGTGGACTATCAAGTCTATGAAGGTGAAAAGAAGAGTTGAGGTCCTGGTCCAGAATGTGTCCTGCTCCCATTTCTACTGTACTTTAGAAAAGCCTAACATCTAGTAACCCTTGCCATTTGCATCCCAATCAGGAGAGAAGGACAGAGTGACCTTGTGGCCAGTTTCCCTTTGCATAGTTGTCTTCTCAAATGATGACGAGGTTCTACAATCTATTGTACGTAAACTCTTTTCCACTTGGTTTGTCCCTAACCTCTAATGATTATTTTTTCTGTTTCTCGTTTTAATGTTCCTGTAATGTTTTTGTAATATGACACATGGTCGTTACTGTTCATCATCTACTTCTCTGCCCAGTAAAAACAAAAAAATAAAGCCTTAACAAATACTTAACAAGCTCCTTTTCTCCCACTTCAGTTTCTAGAATGAATGTCTCCAGTTTCAGGATGTTTCGTCTTCACTAACTGAATTATGAATCCCACCAGGGAATACATTTTTAGGTGTGTTTTGCCAAAGATAAGAAATCAATCATTGTGCTGTCAGGTTTCCGAAAAGCAACTGCTGTTGACAGTGAATCTGTTATTTTGCTCCCGAGGAACAAACTGAATACATTTTCTTAAGTTATATCCTCTGGTTTATAATAGAATGTTCATTGCACTTTTTTCTCTATTTAACTGAAGAACAGAGCTCTTCCCTCATCGTTGGGTCCAGCCTTTGCCCATGCTTTGACCTTGACCTTGAAGATAGAGGAAAAGTCATCCAAAAAACCTGCACATCTGCAAAAAGCTCGAGGACAAGTTGACATATGCCTGAGGGTGACAGTCACTCTCTATGACAATATGTGCTATTCGATTAATTGAAAATTTTCCAAAATTTGCCAAAATTTTTACACTTTTTCATTCATGCCTCGTTAGTTTAGAGATAGCTTAGATTATCTCTAGAGTATTTGGATTGATCAGTCTCTCAGGGAACCTATTCCAATATTATTACATATTTGGTGGCCTAGATCTAGACCTGCTTGGCAACATGGTGTCCTCAATTATTTACAAAATTGAGACTTTGCAACGTTAACGAAAGTCTTCCATTGATGGATGCCTTGATGCATTCGGCAGAAGATTGAAGCTGTCAATCAAGAACAAGGTGAGATGGAGGTGTTGGTTAGGGTTTATAGAAGAGAGCCACAGCATAAGCTGGCCTTGGGGCCGCCCTCAGGGCACCTGGTAGCTCATTTGCATAAGTGGGAAAATGTATTGGGAAGACTACTCAGTCTATTTAGTACACTGAAAGTCTCGGTTCTTTCTCACAGATACATTATGTTCTAAGCTATAAGGATGCAATGCATGCCAACCTGAAAATCATGGGGTCAGCACTGGGTAAACTCTCATTAGTTATACGCCCACGAGTAATATCATATAATTAACAGATGGGAACAACGTGACTTGCTAATTGTCACTGGATGTCCCATGTCCCACAGATATCAGCAGCCACTATGTGACAAATCATTGAGTACATGGAGTGCAAAGCAAAGTATATGACATGAAAAAATTAAATTCACATATTTTCATTAAAGGGGTAGTCCACCACTTACAAAGGTATTAAAGGGGTCATCTACAAGTCTGCAATCACTCTATGTGACAGCAGAATCCTCACAGCATGCGCACTCCATGCTGTAAGGATTTTCAAGTCCTTGTGTCCCCAGAGGTGGGCGCAAGACTGCAAATACATGATTTTGTACATCCGGTCACATGCCGACTAGTTGGATACAGCCTCACTCAATGAAAGTGTATGGAGATAGCTTGCCGCAAAACACATGACTGCTTGCACCCAGAACCAGCACCAGAGAATCCTGACAGAGGGCAGCGTGCAGGGTGTAAGGATTCACAAATCTGCAGTCACAAAGAGTAACTGTGGACTTGTAGCTTTAGCACTTTATCCCCTGCCTGTTTTCACCTCCAGGACCAGGCCAAGTTTTACAGTTCTAACCAGTGTCTCTTTTTAAAGTAATAACTCTGGAACTCTTCAATGGATCCAACTGATTCTAAGATTATTTTTTTGTGACATATTTGTGAAAAAATTGTACATTTTTTGCACTTTTCAAACTTTTAATTTTTAAGGCTTTAAACCCTTTCCGACATCGGGAGTAACAGTACTCCGACGTTGGACTCCCTCCCTTTGATATAGTCTCTGGTGGTGAGCCCACATCTTTCCCTGGACATGTCAGCTGTTTTGAACAGCAGACATGTGCCCGCACAGCCGCGGGTGGAATTGCGATCCACCAGCGGCTATTAACCCGTTAAATGCCGCTGTAAAACGCTGACAGTGGCATTTAACAAGCCCTTCCAGCAATCGCTCGGAAATCCGCCCACCGTCACATGATCGCAGGTCATCGGTGGGTTGGCATAACAACCGGAGGTCTCCTGGAGACCTCTATGGTTTTCACTGCCCGGTGGTCGGCGCTCATAGCAAGTGAAGTATTCTGTTACAAACAGGTGATCTGAGCATCGCATCTATGTAGCAGAGCTGATTGGGTTAGGGCAGCTTCTAGTCTCCCATGGAGGACTATTGAAGCATGCCAAGGGTTAAAAAAAAAGTTTTTAAAAATATAAAAAAAAGAAAAAAAAATATAAAAGTTCAAATCACTCTATTCACCCCATTCAAAATAAAACAATAAAAAAATCACACATTCACATATTTGGTATCGCTTCATTCAGAATCACCCGATCTATCAACAAAAAAAAGGATTAACCTGATCGCTAAACGGCGTAGCGAGAAAGAAAGTCAAAAAGCCAGAATTAAGTTTTTTGGTCACCGCGACATTGCATTAAAATGCAATAACAGGCTATCAAAAGATCGAATCAAAATGGTATAATTAAAAACGTCAGCTTGGCGCAAAAAAAAATAAGCCCTCACCCAACCCGAGATCACCACAAATTGAGACGTTATGCGTATCGGAAAATGGTGCAATTTTTTTTTTTTAAACAAAGTTTGGAATTTTTTTTCACCACTTAGATACAAAAGAACCTAGAGATGTTTGGTGTCTATGAACTCGTAATGACCTGGAGAATCATAATGGCAGGTCAGTTTTAGCATTTAGTGAACCTAGTGAAAAAAAACAAAAAACAAGTGTGGGATTGCACTTCTTTTTGCAATTTCATGGCTCTTGGAATTTTTTTCCCATTTTTTACTACACGACATAGTAAAATCAATGATGTTGTTCAAAAGTACAACTCGTCCCACAAAAAGAAAACTTCACATGGCCATTTTGATGGAAAAACAAAAAGTTATAGCTCTGGGAAGAAAGGGAACGAAAAACGAAAACGCAAAAGCGAAAATACCTCCGGGGTTAAGGGGTTATGTCACACAAAATAGTTAACAAAGTACATTTCCCACATGTCTACTTTACATCAGAACAATTTTTGAAACATTTATTTTGTTAGGAAGTTATAAGGGTTAAAAGTTGACCAGAGATTTCTAATTTTTCCTATAAAATGAAAAAAAAACTTTTTTTAGGGACCAAATCACATTTGAAGTCACTTTGAGGGATCTATTTGACAGTAAATTCCCAAAAGTGACACCATTCTAAAAACTGCATTCTTACACAGGTGCTAAAAACCACATTCTAGAAGTTTATTGACCCTTCAGGTGCTTCACAGGAATTGAAGAAATGTGGAAGGAAAAAATAAACATTTGACTTTTTTCACTAAAACTTTACATTAGACGCCAATTTTTTTTTATTTTCACAAGGGTAGCAGGAGAAAATGGACAGCAAAACTTATTGTGCAATTTCTCCTGAGTACGCCTATACCCATTGTCATGATCCATTTTTGGATCTGTGTCAGATCTTGGATTCTCATATATAAAACTTTTTTCCTTTCAGGCCATCAGGGGTTAATATCAGTATTTCCCCCCAGTGGCCGCTGGTGTAATTGCATTGCTAGGTGAGTTTGCTGATGCAGGTGGTGACCACTCCCACCTTCCTTTAAAAGGTCACCTGGTGCATCAGCTGACTGTTTGTTATTCAGGTCCTTTAGAACCCAACCGTTCTGAAGAAAGGAGCTTTCTGGTGCAGTAGTGCTTCAGCTGACTGCTGTGATCGGGTGCCTTACTCTGCTGTGCGGTGCATTATAGCAGAGAAAGCTAAGTGTTGTTTGTCTTACCTTGTCTGTTTTATCTTCCCCGGTGTTCCCTTGTTTGTTTACCTCTTAGTAACCGACCGTTTGTTGGGACGTGTCACACAGGGCCAGTCACTTCGTGACACCCATTATGTGAGGGAAAATTACTGTTTTGCTGCACGATAGGGCTCGGAAGGGAAGGTGCGCCATTTGACTTTTTGAACGCAACATTTGCTGGAATCATTAGCAGATGTCCTCATGTCGCGTTTGTAGAGCATCTGATGTGCCTAAACAATGGAAATCCCCCAAAAGTTACCCTATTTGGAAACCAGACCCCTCAAAGAAAGTATATAAATGTGAGGTGAGTACCTTGAACCTCAAGGTGCTTCATAGATGTTTACATGGTTGAGCTGTGAAAATAAAAAAATTAACAAATTCCCGCAAAAGTGTTTTTAGCCCCAATTTTTTTTTTATTTTCACAAGCGTAACATGAGAATTTGCACCATACAATTTGTTGTGCAATTTCTCATGAATATACCGATGGCCCATATGGGGTCGAAAACTACTTTTGAGGGACAGTGCAAGCTCAGAAAAGAAGAAGCACCTTATTGAAGTTCAGATTTTGCTGGAATTGTTTGAGGGGGGCCATGTCACATTGGCAGAGCCCCTGAGGTGACAGAGTAGTAGAAACCCCCCATATATGACCTGATTTTACAAATGAATTCATCTCGGGTGCAGTGAGCATGTTGACACCACATTTGCCTCACAAAAATTGGGCGATGAACAAAGAAAAATTACATTTTTACCTCTAAAGTGTTGTTTTAGCCCCAAAGTTTAAATTTTTATAAGGGCTAATAGGAAGAAATGGACCTCTCAGTTTGTTGTGCAATTTCTCCTGAGTATGACGACACTACCCTATGGGTAATTTGGAACTACATTTGAGGCACAGTGCAAAACTCAGAAAGGAAGGTGCACCATAATTTAGTGCAGATTCTACTGTTATGGTTTGTCGGTGCCATGACCCACTGGGAGAGCCCCTGAAGTGACAGACCAGCAGAACCCCCATAAGTGACCACATTTTACAAACTAGACCTCTACCTCTCAATGAATTCATCTAGGGGTGCAGTGATCATATTGACACCACATGTGGGTCACAGAAATTTATATCATTGGGTAGTGAAGAAAAATAATTACATTTTTACCAACAAAATTTTGCTTTAGTTCTAGATTCTGCGGAACCCCTAAGTGCTAGAAGAGCAGAATACCCCCTTAAGTGACTCCATTTCAGAAATTATACTCCTTTGGCAATTTATTTTCAAGTGAAGTGATGATTTTGACTCCATGGGTATTTTCCAGAAGCAAATCGCAGTGGATCCTGTTAAGTAAAAATTGCACATCTTCTATTCTAGTGCACAGATATTGTAAAGCCCAGTTCATTGTAGCGCCCGGTATGTTATGCCCAGCTCATGCGTCTGAAGATTTGCACCCATAAATTAAGCAGGCTTTTATCGCTATAGAAATGCTAAACATGTGGACTCTAAATGTGGTTTAGACACACTGAGGCTCAGAAGAGAGGCGGGCATGTGAATTTGGGAGAGCAGAACTAGCTGGATTTCTTTTGGTGGGTGAGGAGCCATTTCACTTTTCCAGAGCCTTTGTATTCCAATAGTTTGGAAGCGCCCTATATTTCCATTAACAGATGATGAACCTGAATGGGGAATTGCATTTTTAGTGGACTGAGTTGAAGCTTTTATTGTGAACATTTTAAATAATATTTGGGATCACATTTATCCTGTGCTCTACGCTGAGCACTTATATTGGGGTTTCCATATAAGTTTCCGAATGACGTGATCCAGATGAAACCCCCAAGGGATTCATTTACTACAATAAGGCAGCAGAGTTACTCTTGACTCCATCTGGTCTCTGTTCAGTGTTGTCCTTCTTTTCAGATGTGTACAAAACTGTGGCCGACAGTGTTTTTATACACGTCTAAAAGGGCAGACACCACCTGATCACAGGTCAGACGGCGTCCACAATGCCTCCATCTGCCTCATTATAGGGAATCTTTTGTTGGGGGTTCCATCTAAATCAGGTATTTCATAAATTTACATGGAAACCACGATGTAAGCGCTCAGCATAGAGTGCAGGATAAATATGAGCTAAGTCTTACTGTGATCTTTGAGAAGTAGAATGAAAAAATCAACAGCAGGTCAATAATTGGTTTTATTTATTTTTTATGCCATTCCTCATGCGGTATAAGTAATTAGACGACTTTATTCCTTGGGTCGATGCGATTACAGTGATACCAGATTTTTTTTTTTATGCTTGACTGTTGTCACACACTAAAATAAACTTTTTTTGGAGGGAATGAAAATGGAGGAAAGAAGATGTAAGACGAAACGAAGACGGAAATGGAAAAATAAAGAAGAAGAGCAAATAAGAAGGAAGAAGGAAGGAAAAGGAAGAAGAAAAAGTGGAAAGTAGGAGGAAACAATATAAAAAGAAAGAAAAAGGTGTAAAAAGAAAGTTGAAGAAAGAAGAAAAAGCGATAAGATGCATGAAGAAGGAACAAGATGAAAGAAGAAAAAGAGAACAGAAGTAAGAAGAAAGAAGAAGAAAATAGAAGAAAAGAAGAAAAAGATAAGAATAATGAAGAAAAAAGAAGAAAGAAGTGAGATGAAAGAAGAAGAAAATAAGACAAAAGAAGAAGACATAAGAATGAAGAAAGAAGGAAGAAGTTAAAATAAGAAGAAAAGAAATAATAAAAAAAGAAGAAAGTAGAAGAATGAGGGAAAAAGGAAGAATAAGAAAGAGAAAAGAAAGAAGGAAAATAAAAAAGGAAGGAAAAAGAAGTAAGAGGAAGGAGAAAGAATAAGGAAGACAAAAGAAAAAGAAGAAGATGAAGAAGGAAGAAGAGATCCTGTAAGCGCTTTTAGTCAGCTGATATTGCAATCTAACCGACTTCTGCTGCAGTTCTGCCATGGAAACTCACTGGAGAGCACAGCTGAGGAAGAGCACTGCTAAATAATTCATACGCACTAACATCAATTCTGATGTGGGTATAAAAATAGTTGGAAAACACAACCGTGCACATGTTTACATTACAGGAGCTCGGGCTTCTTAGCAGAAAAGAAACCAGTTCTCCGTCCCCTTGCATCCTCCACCCATCTTCACCCCCCCAAAAAAAAATTGTAAAATGCGCGTGGTCTTCTTTGTAGTAGAATAAACCATAAGCGTCGCACTGCAGGAATGCATGGGTGAGGCTCCACCAGATGTCTCAGCTTTAAGAGGGCACTATCTGATGCAATGTGAAATCTTATGTAAGTGTCCTCAGTTACCCTCATTTAAAGGGGCACTCCACTTTGACCTACTTTGGTATGGGATGGAGCGAGGGTGGACTATCCCTGACGTGAACGCAGTTCTGGGTCCATAATGGACTAATGCATCCACAGAAATGGGGCTTCACCGTTTACATGGAGAAAACGGAATGATCTCCTAAAGGACTATGGGCTTAAGTAAGAAATATATTTTTTGTTTTGTCCTTTTGGCATATTAAATCATAACTTTATTTTGCAATTTTTGGCTTTGTTTTTATGTCTCACATTTGTCTATTTTTTACCATATTGGATTATGCATACCTAAACATTTCTTATCCCACATAATGCCCTATGTGCATATATATAGTACAGTTGTGTCCTTCCTTTCACTAAAGACCCCAATATCCCTTCTGAAAATTCAATACAAGATCACCAACTGCTAAAGAAAAGTTTCAGCAAGCTGCAATTCACATAATAACCACCGGGGGGACAAATAGATGCATATAGCATAAATGTCTCCCAACAGAGTATCACAAAATCCATGATTTTGTTTTTTTCAAGAGCTGTTTATTCCGAGTCACTTTTCTGGGGAAATATGGATCCAAAAAGGAAAAAAAGGAGACATCTGTATGTTCACCCCTGAATCTCCAGCCAGGTGGTTGTATAAGCCCTTATGTAGCCAACAAAGGTGGGATAGGTAATTTGGACGGGAGGGTCTCTGCATCAACTATACAGACTATATGGACGCACAGAGTGCTGAGTGAGGAAGATGAGATGATAGAAAAATAAGCAAGATCCTGATCTGGAAGACTATTACGTGATTATGTCAGTGGCAGAAATATTCTTGGATACAGAATTTTTAGTCAATTTCTCAGAATCACCTCCATTGTTCTCTCAGCAGCCTTTTCAGGACTATTTATAGGTGTCCAGCAGTATTACCGTCAGTATTATCTCATATCATCCAGCAATAAGCGAAGAGCGAACATCTCCGGATATAGAATACTCTGCTCTGTGGCCCTCAATATGTAAACCAGGGCATAAGCGCGCCAACAAACCTATGCTAGAGATGTTATATGGGGCACGGATACATTATGCTCCTCTCTACACACTATGCATACACAGTACACACACAAAACACACAAAGTACACAATACACATAAAACATACACAATACATACAATAAACAATGCACATACACAGCACACACAACACACATGAAACACAAGAGCACACAAAATACACATAAAACATACACAGTGCATAAAATAAACACAATGCACATAAACAGTACACATACAAAACAGAGAACACACAAAAAACCAAGAGCACACAAAATGCACCTAAAATTTATACAATACATACAAAAAACACAATGCACATATACAGTATCACATAAGATCAAACACAATGGACAAAAACAGTACACACACAAAACACACAACACACATACAAAACAAACGCACATAAATATCCAAGATCACACAAAATACACATAAAACCTAAGAGAACACAAAATACACATAAGACATGCATAACACATACAGTAGACACAATGCACCTACACAGGATTACATAAGAATAAACTACACACCTATAACCCAAGAGCACACAAAATAAATAAAACACATTATACATACACGATACATAAAATAAACACAACACATACAGTAGCACACACGGTGGCTCGGTGGTTAGCATTGTGCAGCGCTGGGGTCATGAGTTCAAATCGCACCAAGGACAACATCTGCAAGGAGTTTGCATGTTCTCCCCGTGTTTGCGTGGGTTTCCTCGGGGTTCTCCGGTTTCCTCCCACATTCCAAAGACATACTGATAGAGAGTGTAGATTGTGAGCCCCGATGGGGGACAGTGATGATAATGTCTGATGGTTCATGGCTGTAATCTCTACTTCCCCTCAGACACCAGCGAGGCGGAGGTCATCACTGATATGGGCTGGGATTATTAAAGATGAGTTAGTTGGACGATTTTGGGCTGAAGACGGACTCAATATCACCTCCCAAACCTCCGGCCGGTGTTTAGAAGACACTCTCTTCCAGCAGCGGAGTATTCATATCTCCAGAAAACCAGGATTGTTCTGAAGGACAAATCTCCATTGCAGCATCAAAGTCTCCACTGGAAGTCCTTACAAATGGAGAATTCAGGTTCTCAACGGACCTGAACCCTAGTGAGAGCTTGAGGCCCTTCTTACACGAGAGATTTACGGTGAAGGAGAAGTCTCCTCTCTGATCTGTGTCTGGGGTTTTGGTTGGTGCTGCCCCCAAAAAATGAAGAACCTGAAATGACTCCATGGATGGAGCTTACGATGGCTATTGAGAAGAAGGGCGGCCATATTACTATTGGGAAATTTCTGAAAGATTTTGTCCATTTTGCGCTGTGTGAACAGGCAGCAATGTTCAACACAAAATACGCACATGAAAAGCCCGATGCAGACAACATCACAACTTTTGACTACTTTGGATTATAGTCTTTTTCTGGACTCGTCGGCTCTCACCATTTATGAGCCCACAGTCTCTTTCACCCTCCTACATGTTATACCTGACGCCAACAATTGGAAGCAAAGTAATCCGCCCCTGCGGAGCATACGACAACTGGAACTGTTTTATTGACTAATACATCCGTAAGTAAAAAAAATAGATATAAACAAGGATCCCATAACTGACCGCCGGCTTCTTAAGCCATCTGCTCCATCATACGACCACCGGCACTATTATTCTTCACAGCAGGTACGGCACCATTGTACTTGGCATCAAAACTCGATTACTTTGGCACAACAATATTTGGAACCCAGTCTCCTATTACGGTATATTTGCCCCCCGGCAGCTGCTCCTGTAACATTTGGCACACGGCGCTCTAAACTCGCATGTTGTTTGTGGAATCAGATTTGCTTTTGCTCCCTGTAGTTTTTTTTATTACATCGACTTCAGCCAGATTATCGTCTTTTTACTTTATTTTAACCATCAAAAACGTCTCCATGTTCTTAAAATTCTAATACAATAATTCAATATTATCACTTCCGGAATGTTCACAAATGGCTGATCGCCTAAGCTCCGCAGATTTATTTTGGGGGGGTGATTCAGCTGCTTTATGGATGATCCTGATTGTACCCTGTAGACAACCTCTTTGAAAAAATTATTATTCTAGTGAATGTGCACAAAGGTTATACAGGAGGAGAAGGAGAGCTGTGACATCACCTATTGTAAATGTTGGGCCCTCTGTTATCTCCTGTATTTAGAGGTGTTATCAGTCATTGCGCAGGGGGAGGAGGTGAGCTGTGACATCACCTATAGTGAATGGTGGATCCTGTGCTATCTACTGTATATAGAAGTGTTATCAGTCATTGTACAGGAGGAGGAGGAGGTGAGCTGTGATATCACCTATTGTGAATGGTGAATCCTGTTATCTACTGTATATAGACATGTTATCAGTCATTGTACAGGAGGAGAAGGTGAGCTGCGATATTTTCTATTGTGAATGGTGAATCCTCTGTTATCTACTGTATATAGAGATGTTATCAGTCATTGTGCAGGAGGAGGAGGTGAGCTGTGATATCACCTATTGTGAATGGTGGATCCTGTGTTATCTACTGTATATAGGAGTTGCTATCAGTCATTATACAGGAGGAGGAGATGAGCTGTGATATCACCTATTGTGAATGGTGGATCCTGTGCTATCTACTGTATATAGAAGTGTTATCAGTCATTGTACAGGAGGAGGAGGAGGTGAGCTGTGATATCACCTATTGTGAATGGTGAATCCTGTTATCTACTGTATATAGACATGTTATCAGTCATTGTACAGGAGGAGAAGGTGAGCTGCGATATTTTCTATTGTGAATGGTGAATCCTCTGTTATCTACTGTATATAGAGATGTTATCAGTCATTGTGCAGGAGGAGGAGGTGAGCTGTGATATCACCTATTGTGAATGGTGGATCCTGTGTTATCTACTGTATATAGGAGTAGCTATCAGTCATTATACAGGAGGAGGAGGTGAGCTGTGATATCACCTATTGTGAATGGTGAATCCTCTGTTATCTACTGTATATAGAGATGTTATCAGTCATTGTACAGGAGGAGGAGGTGAGCTGTGATATCACCTATAGTGAATGGTGGATCCTGTGTTATCTACTGTATATAGAGGTGTTATCACTCATTGTACAGGAGGAGGACGTGAGCTGTGACATCACCTATTATTAAAAAGACATCAACAAACTGGAGCAAGTTCAGAAAAGAGCGACCAGAATGGTGACCGGTCTGCAAACCCTGTCTTATGAGGAAAGGTTGCAGGATTTGGGATTGTTTAGTTTTCAAAAGAGAAGACTGAGAGGAGACTTAATAGCTGTCTACAAATATCTAAAGGGCTGTCACATTGTAGAAGGATCAACTTTATTCTCATTTGCACAAGGAAAGACTAGAAGCAATGGGATGAGACTGAATGGGAGGAGACACAGATTAGATATTAGAAAAAACTTTTTGACAGTTAGAGTGATCAATGAGAGGAACAGGCTGCCACGAGAGGTGGTGAGTTCTCCTTCAATGGAAGTCTTCAAACAGAGGCTGGACAGACATCTGACTGGGATGATTTAGCGAATCCTGCTTTGAGCAGAGGGTTGGACCAGATGGCCCAGGAGGTCCCTTCCAACTCTACCATTCTATGATTCTCTGATTGTTGGACCTGATGTTATCAGCTGTAGTAGAATTGTTACCTGTCATTGTATTCATGTCTCTGATGATACAGAAACTGCAGAAAACTCTTCCTGAAAGAGCAGGAAGTATACATCTAAAGAAGCCCCAGTGGCCAGTGTGAAAATTACAAGACTTGTAATTTTGTCTTTTAATAAAATATTGTGAAACAACAAAAATTCCAGCATTAAAAGAATGTAAAATAAAAATGTGATATAAACAACAGGACATTTTCTGGTGATACATTCTCCTTTTTTTTTTTTTTTTACTAATCTGAGTTCAAAAAAGTATCAGCTCTGATCCCGAATATCCCAAATATTTTCATTTATCGAAAGCGCAATACGGGGGGAATAAATATACGGTAGCAAATTTCATCATCTCCCGATAACTTGTATCGCTCTCAGATTTACAGAAACATCTAATGCGCACATTAAACAAGATGCCCTCTGTTAAATGGATATCCCACTGTTCCACGGCACAAAGGGGGCCTGTTAGCATAGCAATGTCTATTATGAGAGCGCATTACCTCTATGGCACTCTGTAATTTAATCCGCTGCTAAAACTCTGGCTTTGTTCACCTGTCTGTGCGATGTATAGCCGAGGAGCCGGGCTCCCAGAATGAAGCTGACAAAGATCAGAAAACAAAGTATTGACGAAGCGAGAACTAATTGTTCTAAGGCAAAACTCAAAAATGCTAAAATGCCATTTAAACTGGAAATGCATCAGATTATCAAATATTCTGGGTTATCAGAAGGATCGGAAAAGTTTTGAAAAGCAAATAAAAAAAGTAACTTTTTAAAACGATGAGAACTTTCTAATAGGTATCAACTGGCTAGCTTTCCATTTATGGGCGTCAAAGATACAGTTTTGCGGAATTCTGGATTATAAGAAAAGCAATACAATGAAAGAAGAACGGTGGGAGCCTCCTCCTCAAAAAAGGAGATGGGAACTTTCACAGATAGGAAGCGTTCCTCATGGGCTCCCATCCCGCAGCCGCAGAGCACTTAAAAGACCATTGGACCAGAGGTGAGGGTTGATTAATTTGCTCATCTCTATGAGATAGAAGCAAGTATTATAGTAGTTATATTCTTGTACATAGGAGCAGTATTATAGTAGTTATATTCTTGTACATAGGAGCAGTATTATAGTAGTTATATTCTTGTACATAGGAGCAGTATTATAGTAGTTATATTCTTGTACATAGGGGGCAGTATTATAGTAGTTATATTCTTGTACATAGGAGCAGTATAATAGTAGTTATATTCTTGTACATAGGGGCAGTATTATAGTAGTTATATTCTTGTACATAGGGGGCAGTATTATAGTAGTTATATTCTTGTACATAGGAGCAGTATAATAGTAGTTATATTCTTGTACATAGGGGCAGTATTATAGTAGTTATATTCTTGTACATAGGAGCAGTATTATAGTAGTTATATTCTTGTACAATGGGACAGTATTATAGTAGATATATTCTTGTACATAGGGAGCAGTATTATAGTAGTTATATTCTTGTACATAGGAGCAGTATTATAGTAGTTATATTCTTGTACATAGGGGGCAGTATTATAGTAGTTATATTCTTGTACATAGGAGGCAGTATTATAGTAGTTATATTCTTGTACATAGGGAGCAGTATAATAGTAGTTATATTCTTGTATATAGGGGCAGTATTATAGTAGTTATATTCTTGTATATAGGGGCAGTATTATAGTAGTTATATCCCTGTACATAGGAGCAGTAATATAGTAGTTATATTCATGTATATAGGGGCCGTATTATAGTAGTTATATCCCTGTACATAGGGGCAGTATTGTAGAAGTTATATTCTTGTACATAGGGGCAGTATTATATTAGTTATATTCTTGTACATAGGAGCAGTATTATAGTAGTTATATTCTTGTATATAGGGGCAGTATTATAGTAGTTATATCCCTGTACATAGGGGCAGTATTGTAGAAGTTATATTCTTGTACATAGGGGCAGTATTATAGTAGTTATATTCATGTATATAGGGGCCGTATTATAGTAGTTATATCCCTGTACATAGGGGAAGTATGGTAGAAGTTATATTCTTGTACATAGGGGCAGTATTATAGTAGTTATATTCTTGTACTTAGGAGCAGTATTATAGCAGTTATATTCTTGTATATAGGGGCAGTATTGTAGTAGTTATATTCTTGTACATAGGGGCAGTATTATAGTAGTTATATTCTTGTACATAGGAGGCAGTATTATAGCAGTTATATTCTTGTACATAGGGGCAGTATTATAGTAGTTATATTCTTGTACATAGGGGGCAGTATTATAGTAGTTATATTCTTGTACATAGGGGGCAGTATTATAGTAGTTATATTCTTGTATATAGGGGCAATTTTTATTATAAAACCCAAACATAAATACAATTATAATAAAACAAAAATCATCCAGTATTACAAAACACAAACCACTTAGGTAATATATACACAGCACTAATAATCAGATCATATTCATCAATAAATTAAAGTGTCCACACCTGGGGATGGAAAAAGAAAGTTAGAGGGAAAAAAAACAAAAAAAAACACAAAAAAAAACAAAAAAAAAAACATTATCATATTTTCTAACTGAATTT
This sequence comes from Dendrobates tinctorius, assembly GCF_039654945.1. NCBI lineage: Eukaryota > Metazoa > Chordata > Amphibia > Anura > Dendrobatidae > Dendrobates > Dendrobates tinctorius. The sequence continues at coordinate 1,505,686 of NW_027361691.1, forward strand.
TACGTTTCTCCATAACGTTATGTTTCTTGGACTCCTTCCAACTTCTAGTGATTTTATCCACCGGAGTTCTGACATAACCTGATTGGCTGCAGCAGTGTGATCGAACGGCTCATTGTGCAGTGACACCCGGGTTCTCATGTGCCAGTGATAGTATTTGATGACACTGATTATAATGTACATTGTCTCTCTGTTGATGTTACTAACAGTGGAGGGGACACCATAGATTATGTCAGGATACTTTAGAGTCCGCAGTCTGGGGATTTTTAGATTATCTGACACTTCCTCCCAGATCTTCCTCCCTCCCCAGCAATCACATATAAAGTGCTCCATAGTTTCCTCCTGCTGACAACCAAGGGGACAATTCCGATCAGAGACACACAGATGTTTCAGGTTCCCTCTGACAAAGAGCCGACTATGCAGTGAAAGCCAAGTGACATCAAACAGTTTAGGAGGAAGCCGTTTCCTGTTTAGGAACCTAAGGCTTTCCTGCAGGGTGGTGGTGACACAATCTCTCAGGGCCAGTGGAGAGTAGAAGAAAGTCCTACATACACGAGCATACAGGTCTCTTCTCGTACTGCTCTCAATGTAAGACCTCTCCAGTCCCCACCTCCTAACACACTTCAGACCATAGTCCAGATACTGGGGGAGGTGGTCACCTGTCCATCTCCTCCTCTTGAGACTGCCGCCTCGCACCCAAGATTCTGCAAAAGGCAATATCCAGTACCTGATACTATTTACCCACAGGGAGCTACTGTTTGAGTCCATGTTCCCAAAATTCACCTTTAGAAACAAGGAGTCAAAGAAAACCCTTGGATTCAACATATCCAGCCCACCCTCTCTCCGCCGTAGGTATGTTATTCCCCTCTTTATCAGGTTCATCCTATTCCCCCACAAGAGCTGGAAGAACAGGCTGAAGAGCCTCGCTGAGAAAGATTCTGGCAAAGGGAAAGCGACAGAGACATACAAGAAAACGGGGACCAGGTAAGTCTTCAACATTGTGACCCTTTCTCTGTAGGTCAGCCTCCAGTTCTTCCATCGCTGAACCTTTGCATTTCCGGTTTCCAATTTCTCCTCCCAATTTAGCGTGGCATTATCATCCCTCCCAAATTTAACCCCTAGGATCTTAATATGGGTGGAGGCTTTGGAAAACTGCGGCAGATCAAAGCTGGGCTCAGTATCTAATGTCCACAGAGCTTGACTCTTTTCAAGGTTGACCAGAGACCCGGAGGCCTCTGAGTAGCTTCTGATGGACGCAGATAACATCTGCACCTCACGAGGATTGGAGATCACCAGCGTCACATCGTCCGCATAGGCAACAACATTCAGAGGCGGGCAGTGGGGGACCGGCACCCCCTGAAAATCGCACTCCTGCAGTGACCTCAGAAACGGGTCTAGGGCAAAAACATACAGGAGCGGACTCATTGGGCAACCCTGTCTCACCCCCGCCCCAACTCCAAAAGTGTCACCCTGCCAACCATTAATCAGAGGAAAGCTCACCGCCTCTCTGTACAACGTCTTCACCCAATCCACAAATTGTCCTGGAATACCATACTTTGACAAAGTGGCCCACAGATAGTCATGATCAACCCTGTCAAAGGCTTTAGCCTGGTCCAGACTAACAACATATCTCCCACACCGCAGAGCTTTACATCTCTCAAACATCTCTCGTATCGAGATGACTGCTCCAGAGATGTTCCGCCCTTTTACTGTGCCAAACTGAGAGCCTGCCAACAGTGCCGGGGACAAACAGACTAATCTAGAAAATAGGATCTTTGCTAGAATCTTCCTGTCCACATTCAAGAGGGCAATCGGCCTCCAGTTCTTGATGTCACTCGGCTCTTTACCTTTAGACAGCAGAATTAACGAGGACACTCTCATGGATGGAGGCATCAGGTGATTTTCTAGACAATTTCTATACACATCCACGAGAATTGGAGCCAGGAGGTCTCTGAATTTCTTATAAAATTCTGCTGTTATACCATCTGGACCTGGTGCCTTCTTCAGATATAACTTATCAATAGCCTCCTTAACTTCTTCCACCGTTAATTCTGCTGTCAAAGGAGAAAAGTCCAGATCATTAGTATCAGGCGCTGGAGTTGCCTCCAAGAATTGAGCCATCTTATCTTTATCCAAAACTTTCCTCTGAAACAAGTCAGCATAGTAAGATCTCACCACCTCCAGGATACCCTCCCGTGAATCCTGCAATACACCCTGGGAGTCAATGAGACCCGTGACCATTTTTTTGGCCACCCTCTCCCTGCAATTCTCAAAGGGATCAGGGGCCCCTAAGGACCCATAATCCCGTTCAAGAACCAGGGAGGTATACCTGCTGTACTGATACTGCTTTATCTCAGATTTCAGCCGGTCGATCTTCACTTTGTCATCCCCGCCCGCCGAATACAGTGACTCCAATTCTTTGCGCAGCTTTAGGTACTGGCTGTACTTATTCCTCCCTTTATTAACTGACAGTCTCTTTAAGAGGGATCTGATATCCTCCTTGACGTCCTCCCACCAGTCGGTCATGTTGTCATAGAAGTCAACCCTGTCTAGATGAAGCTGGATAAGGGAGTGAACACGGCTCTGAACATAGGCATCATCCAGGAGACTGGAATTAAGCTTCCACAACCCTCTACCAATGTCCGGACGGTTAGAGGAACCCAAAGAGAAGCACAAGGCGAGGTGATCAGAGTAAGGGACGACCTTCTCACTCAGGGCGCCGACAGCCTCAGTAGGACTGACAAAAGCAAAATCTATCCTACTGCTCCTGTTGGAACATGAATACGTGAATTTTGGCTGTCGCCCACCCTGTGTGAAAACGTCGGTCAGTCCTGCCTGCATTATAACGTTATGTAGGACCTTACCGTCCCTGGTCACTGCCCTGCCCGAGGAGCTGTCACCTGATGTCATTATGGCATTAAAGTCCCCCGCCATCACCACTGGAAGAGAAGTGAAGAGGTAAGGCTTGACGTCATTAAACAGCTGGATCCTGTCCGTCACTGTCTGTGGCCCATAGATGTTAATAAGCCGGAGTCGCCTCCCATGGACAGTGACTTCCAGGACCAGACATCTTCCCATGACCACCTCCGTCATCCTATGCACAGTCACATCATTGGTGTTAAACAGGACAGCGACCCCGGCGTAAGGCTCCACAGCCAGTGACCAGAAAGAAGGACCGGACCTCCATTCCCTCTCAGCCTCTCTCATAAGCCCCAGAGATGTCAGTCGTGTCTCCTGCAGGAAGATGACATCTGTGTCCAGATATTTGAGATGTTCATACACCGTGTGTCTAGTTCTCCTCAGCTTAATGCTATTCACATTGCTCGAGGTCACTGTCAATGAGAACCCCGCCATCACAACACAATATAGGAGGAGCAGAGTAACAGCCATCATCATGAGTCAGAGATGTTCTGTCCACCACTGGTGTCCATGTCAGACTCTACCTGAGGGTCTACAGATAAGGGCTTCCGCTTTGGCGGGGGATGGTCCTCTATGTCCCTGTCACACTCAGCATCAACTTTCCTCAACTCTTCCTCATAATCGTCACCATTGGAGTCAGATAAAACTCCATACTTGTTGGACACGACCATCACTCCTGCAGAATTCTGAACCTTCTTACTAGCAGTCTGACCAGTGTCATATTCTGCCTCAGGTTTACGGGAGGATGTGTTCTTTTTCTTCCTTTTATTATTATTAATGTTCCAGTCATCAGATACAGACAGCGATGCTGAAGGGGGGGCTATCTGAGGCTGCTGGACCTGATGGACGACCTCCATGTTCCCCTCTGCACCCTGCTTCTCTGGTGCTGCCTGAGTGGACTCCTGGTGGGCATCTGAGCTGGTCAGCATCTCTCCTGACATTAACACCTCCTCATGTGTCCCTGCCACCACATCCTCATCCTCCTGAGCCTCTGCCCCTGCCATCACAAACTCATCAGGGAAGACTCTGCAGATGTTGTGCCAGGCGTCTGGACAGTCCCTGTGAGGGTGGCCCATCCTACCACAGAGGTTGCACCTGACGTCCCGGCAGTCTGCAGCGACATGGCCGATTGCCCCACACAGACTGCACTTCACCACAGTACAGGCGTTAGCCAGATGACCTTTCCCACCACATTTGAAGCACTTTCTGGGTTGCCCGGGATAATAACACCTTCCCTTCTCCCTCCCAATGAAGAAGGAGTTGGGTAAGTGGGCAGTGATGTTATTACATTGCCGCAATTTTACCAAGACCCGCCACCCCATTGTCCAGATACCATCCTCATCTCTGACCTTGGTGAGTCCAGAGACGAGGTCACAGTGTCTCCGGAGCCACACCTCGATGTCCTGTGGAGGAACGGCCTCATTCCAGAAGGTGATATTCACTGTGACAGTGTCCGGCCTGGAGATAGGAACCAACACAAACTTATTCCAGCCCTCAGCATCTCTGAACTTGGGGTAATTGGCCCAGAATCTGTCCAGGTCAGACATGAGCTTGAAGCTGACCTCGTAGCCCTGCCTGTCCTGAAGATTAGACACCGCCAGTATCTCATTTGCCACAAACCCCATCTGGCCGCAGAGCAGCTCTCTCACCACATACCTGCGTTGTGGCAGATCCTCCTTGGCACCTATGTATTTAAACCGCACCACATTAATGCGCTTGAATGTCTGTCCGGTATACCTGGCGCTGGAAGTGAAGGATGGGGCGCCGCGGCTCCAGGCATTCCTGGGGGGCACCTGCCGGGTCACACTGGGCTGACTGACAGGGAGAGGGCCTGCAGCAGGGGGGGCTGTCACACCTTGTGGACTGGATGGCAAAGGGGGATAATCACACATATCATGCACATTATCATGAGCAGCATCATTATTATCAGACAGTGCGACGTCCATTACAGAATGTGAAACCCCTCCAACCCCCGACCCCATGGGCACAGTATCCCCAGCCACAGTCTGTGCTTCAGCCTCATCAGCACAAACAGTCTCAGAAATACTGTCCTGCTCCTGTGTGGGGCATTCTGGGACCTGTGGTGCCTCTGCTGGAGTCTGCAGTGTGTGCTCCTGTTCACACTCGGCTGTCTCATCAGCACAAACAGTCTCACATATACTGTCCTGCTCCTGTGTGGGGCATTCTGGGACCTGTGGTGCCTCTGCTGGAGTCTGCAGTGTGTGCTCCTGTTCACACTCGGCTGTCTCATCAGCACAAACAGTCTCACATATACTGTCCTGCTCCTGTGTGGGGCATTCTGGGACCTGTGGTGCCTCTGCTGGAGTCTGCAGTGTATGCTCCTGTTCACACTGAGCTGCCTGCTGCTGCTGCAGTTGTTTTCCCTCCTGGAAGCAGAAGCGGGCAGCCTGTAACACTGGCCGTGTCCGCTGCTGGGGGGTCCCGTCCTGAACATCAGGGGTCCTGGACTCTACAGCACAGTCCTGCTTATAGGAGGCGAACCGCTCCCGGTTCCTGTAGGTCTCTGCCAGGGGCCCCATGCTCTCCAGCACAGACTCAGTGTCCTGCACAACACTCGCCAGCTGTATACCCAGTGTGTTCAGTCTCAGGTCATAGGCGTCATTACTGGCAGGATTAGTGGTCTTTAGACTATAGATGAAGTCTTCCTCCATTTGCAGCGCTTTTTTTTGCTGCTGTAACTCACCCAGTTTTCGGACCAGTCCCGGTATCTCATCCGCTAGCTGCAGCTCGGGTGCATGCGCCGGCCGCACAGGCTTAGTCCTGACCATGGGTACAGGGGTTTTGAAGACAGTCTGGTGCGGGTCCACCACGGATGGTTTTGTGGCCCCTTGGCTGGATGCAGGCTCCGCAGCAGGTTTATCGCTGCCACCTGACTGTGACCGTGTGCGTCCTGACCGCGCCATACTGCCATGCTGCTGTAGGTTCTCCTGCATTGTCTGCCTTTCCAAAGACGTCCGTCTCTGCCTGGAAGCAGCAGAGGTGATCTGCACAGCTGGGGCCGATCTCACCTGTGCACCTGGCAGGAGCTGCTTACCGACTGGGGAGCTACAAGACTTCACATTCTGCTGGTTTCCATCACTCACTGACACTTTTCCTTCTTGCTTCTTTGCTGGAACTGGAGAAGGTTTTCCTCCCAAAACTTTAGTCACAGCTTTCTCCTCCTTCACCGAACTGCTGCAGCTTTGACTCGCTGCATTCACTGGACTCACAGCGGCTTTGGGATTAACATTCCCATTAGTATAAACCTGGGAGGCTTGTCCCAGTGTAGGCCGGGAAGCCTGGGCCTTGCCAGGGGAGCTTCCCCGCCCAGGGTGGCCCCTCCCTGGGCTTGCTCCAGACATCAGGAGAACCACTGACACACAACCTCACAGCTAGGAGGCAGTATTATAGTAGTTATATTCTTGTACATAGGAGCAGTATTATAGTAGTTATATTCATGTATATAGGGGCCGTATTATAGTAGTTATATCCCTGTACATAGGGGCAGTATTGTAGAAGTTATATTCTTGTACATAGGGGCAGTATTATAGTAGTTATATTCTTGTACATAGGAGCAGTATTATAGTAGTTATATTCTTGTATATAGGGGCAGTATTATAGTAGTTATATCCCTGTACATATGGGAAGTATGGTAGAAGTTATATTCTTGTACATAGGGGCAGTATTATAGTAGTTATATTCTTGTACATAGGGGCAGTATTATAGTAGTTATATTCTTGTACATAGGAGCAGTATTATAGTAGTTATATTCTTGTACATAGGAGCAGTATTATAGTAGTTATATTCTTGTACATAGGGGCAGTATTATAGTAGTTATATTCTTGTACATAGGAGCAGTATTATAGTAGTTATATTCTTGTATATAGGGGCAGTAATATAGTAGTTATATCCCTGTACATAGGGGAAGTATGGTAGAAGTTATATTCTTGTACATAGGGGCAGTATTATAGTAGTTATATTCTTGTACTTAGGAGCAGTATTATAGCAGTTATATTCTTGTATATAGGGACAGTATTGTAGTAGTTATATTCTTGTACATAGGGGCAGTATTATAGTAGTTATATTCTTGTACATAGCAGCAGTATTATAGTAGTTATATTCTTGTACATAGGGGCAGTATTATAGTAGTTATATTCTTGTACTTAGGAGCAGTATTATAGTAGTTATATTCTTATACATAGGAGCAGTATTGTAGTTGTTATATTCTTGTACATAGGGAGCAGTTTTATAATAGTTATATTCTTGTACATAGGAGCAGTATTATAGTAGTTATATTCTTGTACATAGGGGAAGTATTATAGTAGTTATATTCTTGTACATAGGGGCAGTATTATAGTAGTTATATTCTTGTACATAGGAGCAGTATTATAGTAGTTATATTCTTGTACATAGGAGCAGTATTATAGTAATTATATTCTTGTACATAGGAGCAGTATTACAGTAGTTATATTCTTGTACATAGATGCAGTATTATAGTAGTTATATTCTTGTACATAGGGGCAGTATTATAGTAGTTATATTCTTGTACATAGGAGCAGTATTATAGTAGTTATATTCTTTTACATAGGAGTAGTATTATAGTAGTTATATTCTTGTACATTGGGGCAGTATTATAGTAGTTATATTCTTGTACATAGGGGCAGTATTATAGTAGTTATATTCTTGTACATAGGAGCAGTATTATAGTAGTTATATTCTTGTATATAGGGGCAGTAATATAGTAGTTATATCCCTGTACATAGGGGAAGTATGGTAGAAGTTATATTCTTGTACATAGGGGCAGTATTATAGTAGTTATATTCTTGTACTTAGGAGCAGTATTATAGCAGTTATATTCTTGTATATAGGGACAGTATTGTAGTAGTTATATTCTTGTACATAGGGGCAGTATTATAGTAGTTATATTCTTGTACATAGCAGCAGTATTATAGTAGTTATATTCTTGTACATAGGGGCAGTATTATAGTAGTTATATTCTTGTACTTAGGAGCAGTATTATAGTAGTTATATTCTTATACATAGGAGCAGTATTGTAGTTGTTATATTCTTGTACATAGGGAGCAGTTTTATAATAGTTATATTCTTGTACATAGGAGCAGTATTATAGTAGTTATATTCCTGTACATAGGGGAAGTATTATAGTAGTTATATTCTTGTACATAGGGGCAGTATTATAGTAGTTATATTCTTGTACATAGGAGCAGTATTATAGTAGTTATATTCTTGTACATAGGAGCAGTATTATAGTAATTATATTCTTGTACATAGGAGCAGTATTACAGTAGTTATATTCTTGTACATAGATGCAGTATTATAGTAGTTATATTCTTGTACATAGGGGCAGTATTATAGTAGTTATATTCTTGTACATAGGAGCAGTATTATAGTAGTTATATTCTTTTACATAGGAGTAGTATTATAGTAGTTATATTCTTGTACATTGGGGCAGTATTATAGTAGATATATTCTTGGGCATAGGGGCAGTATTATAGTAGTTATATTCTTGTACATAGGAGCAGTATTATAGTAGTTATTTTCTTGTACATTGGGGCAGTATTATAGTAGTTATATTCTTGTACATAGGAGCAGTATTGTAGTAGTTATATTCTTGTACATAGGGGCAGCATTATAGTAGTTATATTCTTGTACATAGGGAGCAGTATTATAATAGTTATATTCTTGTATATAGGGGCAGTATTATAATAGTTATATTCTTGTACATATGAGCAGTATTATCGTAGTTATATTCTTGTATATAGGGAGCAATATTATAGTAGTTATATTCTTGTACATAGGAGCGGTATTATAGTTGTTATTTTCTTGTACATAGGGGCAGTATTATAGTAGTTATATTCTTGTACATAGGGGCAGTATTATAGTAGTTATATTCTTGTACATAGGAGGCAGTATTATAGTAGTTATATTCTTGTACATAGGGGCAGTATTATAGTATTTATATTCTTGTACATAGGAGCAGTATTATAGTAGTTATTTTCTTGTACATTGGGGCAGTATTATAGTAGTTATATTCTTGTACATAGGAGCAGTATTGTAGTAGTTATATTCTTGTACATAGGGGCAGTATTATAATAGTTATATTCTTGTACATATGAGCAGTATTATAGTAGTTATATTCTTGTATATAGGGAGCAGTATTATAGTAGTTATATTCTTGTACATAGGAGCGGTATTATAGTTGTTATATTCTTGTACATAGGGGCAGTATTATAGTAGTTATATTCTTGTACATAGGAGCAGTATTATAGTAGTTATATTCTTGTACATAGGGGCAGTATTATAGTAGTTATATTCTTGTACATAGGAGGCAGTATTATAGTAGTTATATTCTTGTACATAGGGGCAGTATTATAGTAGTTATATTCTTGTACATAGGAGCAGTATTATAGTAGTTATATTCTTGTACATAGGAGCAGTATTATAGCAGTTATATTCTTGTACATAGGGGCAGTATTATAGTAGTTATATTCTTGTACATAGGAGCAGTATTATAGTAGTTATATTCTTGTACATAGGGCAGTATTATAGTAGTTATATTCTTGTACATAGGAGCAGTATTATAGTAGTTATATTCTTGTACATGGGGCAGTATTATAGTAGTTTTATTCTTGTACATAGGAGCAGTATTGTAGTAGTTACAGTGGGGAAAAAAAGTATTTAGTCAGTCAGCAATAGTGCAAGTTCCACCACTTAAAAAGATGAGAGGCGTCTGTAATTTACATCATAGGTAGACCTCAACTATGGGAGACAAACTGAGAAAAAAAAATCCAGAAAATCACATTGTCTGTTTTTTTTTCATTTTATTTGTATATTATGGTGGAAAATAAGTATTTGGTCAGAAACAAGCAATCAAGATTTCTGGCTCTCACAGACCTGTAACTTCTTCTTCAAGAGTCTCCTCTTTCCTTCACTCATTACCTGTAGTAATGGCACCTGTTTAAACTTGTTATCAGTATAAAAAGACACCTGTGCACACCCTCAAACAGTCGGACTCCAAACTCCACTATGGTGAAGACCAAAGAGCTGTCAAAGGACACCAGAAACAAAATTGTAGCCCTGCACCAGGCTGGGAAGACTGAATCTGCAATAGCCAACCAGCTTGGAGTGAAGAAATCAACTGTGGGAGCAATAATTAGAAAATGGAAGACATACAAGATGTTAGCGCGGGTGGTCAGGAGCGGGAAACTCCGAGAGTGGACCCTCTGGACCGTGGCACCGAGGGGCCCCGGGCGAGCTGCCATGTGGAACCGACCCCTATACAGGGACCGTTAGGAGCAGGCCCAGGGGTTCGAGTACCACGGTAGCCGGTACCGAGAGGGACGGCTCAGGATGGACCGGAGTAAGACTGAGACTGGAGTTGGACGGCAGGAGCACTGAAGACAGGACTGGAGTAGGATGGCAGGAACACAAGGCAGGGCTGGAGTAGGACGACAGGAACACTGAAGGCAGGACTGGAGTAGGTCGGCAGGAACACAAGGCAGGACTGGAGTAGGACGACAGGAACACTGAAGGCAGGACTGGAGTAGGTCGGCAGGAACACAAGGCAGGACTGGAGAAGGTCGGCAGGAACACAGGTAGCGGGACTGAGAAGCTGCTGAAAGGAGCAGCCGAGACAGGAACTGCAGCAGCAGTGTGTGCACGATGGAGCGAGGCCAGAGTGTCAGGAAACACAACGATCAGGCGCCTCCCTCAGGGGGAAGCGGCCTGATATGGCCCCGTCTGGTCAGCCATTGGTCCACAGGTGCTTCCGGGTTAGGGCACAGCCGGAGCATAAGAAGCAGGAAGGAGGCGCGGCCGCGGCCTATGGCGCATGCGCATAGCATGCAGGGAAGGCATCGGTCGCGGACCTGTCTCAGGTGACCGCCGTGGCCGTCGGGTGGAGAGAGGCTGCGGCGTGGGAGCGGAGGGCGACTGCGGCGTGGGAGCGGAGGCCGGGTGAGTATGGCGGAGCGGTGTAACAGTACCCCCTCCCCTAAGCCGCCCCCCCGGAGGTTAACAAGAAACCTCTTGAGGATACGGGGAGCATTAATATTCTCCCGAGGCTCCCAGGATCTCTCCTCAGGACCAAAGCCCTTCCAATCAACGAGAAAGAAAGTCCTACCTCTAACCCTTTTCACAGCGAGGATGTCCTGTACTTCAAAAATGTTGTCAGCCCCCACCGGCTCAGGACCAAGATCAAGCGAGGAGTGGAAACGATTCAGCACCACAGGCTTCAGGAGAGAGACGTGAAAGGTGTTCGGGATCCGGAGCGAAGCAGGCAACCTCAATTTGTAGGCAACTTCGTTAATACGTCCCAGAATTTCAAACGGACCAATGTAGCGTGGACCCAACTTGTAAGAGGGCAGTTTTAGTCGGACGAATTTGGAGGAGAGCCAGACCTTGTCGCCAACACGATACGGAGGAGAATCCAACCTCTTTTTGTCAGCATAGTTCTTCATCTGATCAGCGGATCTCTTGAGTGATGTGTTGGTCTCAGCCCAAATCTTAGAAAATTCCGAGGACAAGGCATTGGCCGCGGGTACCTCAGAGGCAGGGGTTATCGGAAGAGGAACACCAGGATGTCTGCCAAAAACAATGAAAAACGGAGACTTGGCCGAAGACTCACCAGCATGGTTGTTATAAGCGAACTCTGCCCAGGGGAGTAAGTTGACCCAATCGTTCTGGTGGGCGTTAGAGAAGTGGCGTAAGTATCCCGTAAGCGTCTGGTTGGTACGCTCTACTTGTCCGTTGGACTGTGGATGGTAGGCCGAGGAGAAGTCGAGGGAAACGTTCATGAGCTTACAAAGCGAACGCCAGAACTTGGAGGTAAACTGAACCCCTCGGTCAGACACAATGCGTCGAGGTAGACCATGAAGCCTGAAGACTTGATGAATGAAGATTTTGGCCAGCTCTGGCGCTGAGGGAAGACCCGGCAGAGGGATGAAGTGAGCCATCTTGGAAAAACGATCCACCACCACCAGGATGACTGTGCAGCCCGCAGAGCAGGGTAGATCGGTGATGAAATCCATGGCGATGTTCTCCCAAGGAACCGTAGGGACAGGCAACGGAAGCAACAAGCCGGACGGAGATCTCCGTGGCACCTTGTTTTTTGCACAGGATGGACAAGAAGCCACAAAGTCGAGTACATCTTGGCGAAGTGAGGGCCACCAGTAGTGACGTTTGATAAGGTCAAGAGTCTTCTTAGTTCCGGCATGGCCGGCCAGTTTGGAGGAGTGCCCCCATAGAAGAACCTTTTGCTTGAGATTCTCTGGCACAAGCGTCTTGCCAGGCGGAGGAGTAAGCCAGTTCACTGGAGCCACGGTGATGATCCTAGTGGGATCAATGATATGTGACGGTTCCTCCGTGGATTCGTGTGGTTGGAAGACCCTGGACAGGGCGTCGGCTTTGGAATTCTTGTTGCCGGGACGGAATCGGAGCTCGAAATCAAATCGGGCAAAAAATAAAGACCATCTGGCCTGGCGAGGGTTTAGTCTCTGGGCAGACTGGAGATAGGCCAGATTCTTGTGGTCCGAGAAGATGACAAAAGGATGTACAGCTCCTTCCAGGAGGTGGCGCCATTCCTCCAAGGCCAACTTGATAGCCAAAAGTTCCCGGTCACCGATCGAGTAGTTACACTCGGATGGAGAAAAGGCCTTCGAGAAGAAGCCACAAGGGTGCAGGCGACCGGAGACGGTTCTCTGGGACAACACCGCCCCGGCACCAGTCGAGGAAGCGTCCACCTCGAGTACAAAAGGTCGATCGCTCTCAGGGCGATGCAGGACCGGAGCCGTGGAGAAAGCCCGTTTTAGGGTCAGAAAGGCCTGCTCTGCCTCAGGAGACCAATCCTTGGAAGTAGACCCTTTACGGGTGAGCACAGAAATGGGTCTTGTGATCGCGGAGAAGTGGGAGACAAATTGCCGGTAATAGTTGGCGAACCCGAGGAATCGTTGTATCGCCTTTAATCCGACGGGGCGAGGCCATTTGAGGATGGCAGACAACTTCTCGGGGTCCATCCTTAGACCAGCGTCGGAGATAATGTATCCCAGAAATGGCAGAGAGGTCTGTTCGAAGAGACATTTCTCGATCTTTGCATACAGACGGTTCTCCCGAAGCCGCTGAAGCACCAGGCGGACACTCTTTCTGTGGGATGAGAGGTCCGGCGAGAAGACGAGGATGTCGTCTAAGTACACGACCACACAGGAGTACAAGAGGTCCCGGAAGATCTCGTTGACGAACTCTTGAAAGACTGCAGGAGCATTGCAAAGACCGAAGGGCATGACCAGGTACTCGTAATGGCCATCTCGAGTGTTGAAAGCGGTCTTCCACTCGTCACCTGCACGGAAACGGACCAGATTGTAGGCTCCTCTGAGGTCCAGCTTGGTAAAGACCCGAGCCCCTCTGAGACGGTCAAACAGTTCTGGAATGAGTGGAAGAGGGTACCTGTTCTTGATGGTAATCTCATTCAAGCCCCTATAGTCAATACATGGCCGAAGAGTCCCGTCCTTCTTTTTGATGAAGAAGAACCCGGCTCCTGCGGGCGAAGAGGATTTCCGTATAAAGCCTTTGGCGAGGTTCTCTCGGATGTACTAAGACATGGCGGTGGTCTCCACGGGAGACAGAGGGTAGATTCTGCCCCTTGGAGGGGTTGAACCAGAAACAAGTTCAATTGGGCAGTCAAACGGCCGGTGTGGAGGGAGGACCTCCGCTTCCTTCTTATCAAAAACATCGGCGTAGGAGCTGTAAGCTGGAGGAAGACCCGGGAGGTCTGGAGGTGACCGTGGAGCGGCCGCCAGGCGGACAGGAATCAGACAGCGAGCTTTGCACGGGTGCCCCCAGCGGAGTATCTCCCCAGAAGACCAGTCGAGAACAGGCTGATGAGTCCTTAACCATGGAAGACCAAGTAGAATGGCGTGAGAGAGCTTAGGTAAAACGTAAAAGGCTATCTTCTCTCGATGTAAGGCTCCGATTTGCAATTCCACCTCTTCAGTGACTAAGGTGACGGACACCTGTAGCGGCTTGCCATCCACGGTGGCAATCTGAATTGGGTTAGGTAGAGTGACTACAGGAATTCGGTATTTGTCTACCTCCTCCGGCCGAATGAAGTTACCCGCTGAGCCCGAATCCACGTAGGCCACCTCGGAACCACGCCTCCCTCCTGAAACCAAAAGCACAGAAATCGTAAGGGGTTGAGAGGAATCATCATCATCACCTAGGAAGGCCTCTCTTACCTGACCTAGGTGGAGTCGTTTCCCTGTCTCTTAGGACAGGTGCGGATATAGTGTGACGAATGACCGCAATAGAGGCACTGACCTTGTGCCCGTCTCTCTCTCTGACGTAACTTGGCCAACCTGAGATGATCTATCTGCATGGGCTCACCCGAAGAGAGGGAAGAAGATCCGACTGAACGTGAGCTGGCCGACTGAGTGAAAGGAGAAACTGACCTGGAGGAGCGCCTGTCTCTCACTGACTCCCGAGCGCGCTCCAGGAAGCGCAGGTCAATGCGGGTAGCCAGCGAGATAAGGTCCTCTAAGGTGGACGGGGTATCTCGACCTGCGAGTTCATCCTTTATTTTACTAGAAAGACCGCGCCAGAATGCCCCCACCAAAGCTGCGTTATTCCAGCCGAGCTCGGAGGAAATAGTGCGAAAGCGAATAGCGTACTGTCCGACCGTGAGAGAGCCCTGGTGTAAGTTAAAGAGTGACTCAGTGAGAGAGGCTAACCGGCCCGGCTCATCGAAAACCTTACGAAACGTATCCAGGAAAACCGGGAGACTCGAAACGACCGGGTCGTCACGTTCCCAGAGCGGGTTTACCCAAGAAAGGGCCTCTCCCTCCAGATGGGACATGATGAAGGCCACTTTGGCCCGGTCCGAGGGGTATTGCTGCGGCAGCCATTCAAAGTGGAGACTACACTGATTTAAGAACCCCCTACAGAGCTTGGGATCCCCAGTGAAACGAGGCGGCTTGGCGAGGCGGGGCGTCGGAGGAGCAGTAGACGCAGGGGGAGGTGTCGGCACTGCAGCGGCAGCCTGGAGGGCCGACAAACGACTATCAAAGGAGGCCATGTAGGACAAAATGTGGGTTTGAGTATCTTGCTGCTGACCCAGCTCCTGTTGGAGACTGGCCAGCTGAGTAGCATTTCCAGGATCGGCCACCTGTAAGGCCGACAAACGGGTGTCCATCGACTTCATGATTGACATAATGCGCCCCTGATTCTCCCGTAGGAATAGCAACTCTTTCTGGGTAGCAGCCGTAGTACCGGCGGAGTCCATGGCCTGATCGTACTGTTAGCGCGGGTGGTCAGGAGCGGGAAACTCCGAGAGTGGACCCTCTGGACCGTGGCACCGAGGGGCCCCGGGCGAGCTGCCAGGTGGAACCGACCCCTATACAGGGACCGTTAGGAGCAGGCCCAGGGGTTCGAGTACCACGGTAGCCGGTACCGAGAGGGGCGGCTCAGGATGGACCGGAGTAAGACTGAGACTGGAGTTGGACGGCAGGAGCACTGAAGACAGGACTGGAGTAGGACGGCAGGAACACAAGGCAGGGCTGGAGTAGGACGACAGGAACACTGAAGGCAGGACTGGAGTAGGTCGGCAGGAACACAAGGCAGGACTGGAGTAGGACGACAGGAACACTGAAGGCAGGACTGGAGTAGGTCGGCAGGAACACAAGGCAGGACTGGAGAAGGTCGGCAGGAACACAGGTAGCGGGACTGAGAAGCTGCTGAGAGGAGCAGCCGAGACAGGAACTGCAGCAGCAGTGTGTGCACGATGGAGCGAGGCCAGAGTGTCAGGAAACACAACGATCAGGCGCCTCCCTCAGGGGGAAGCGGCCTGATATGGCCCCGTCTGGTCAGCCATTGGTCCACAGGTGCTTCCGGGTTAGGGCACAGCCGGAGCATAAGAAGCAGGAAGGAGGCACGGCCGCGGCCTATGGCGCATGCGCATAGCATGCTGGGAAGGCATCGGTCGCGGACCTGTCTCAGGTGACCGCCGCGGCCGTCGGGTGGAGAGAGGCTGCGGCGTGGGAGCGGAGGGCGACTGCGGCGTGGGAGCGGAGGCCGGGTGAGTATGGCGGAGCGGTGTAACACAAGACCACTGATAATCTCCCTCGATCTGGTGCTCCACGCAAAATCCAACCCCGTGGGGTCAGAATGATCACAAGAACGGTGAGCAAAAATCCCAGAACCACGCGGGGGGACCTAGTGAATGAACTGCAGAGAGCTGGGACCAATGTAACAAGGCCTACCATAAGTAACACACTACGCCACCATGGACTCAGATCCTGCAGTGCCAGACATGTCCCACTGCTTAAGCCTGTACATGTCCGGGCCCGTCTGAAGTTTGCTAGAGAGCATTTGGATGATCCAGAGGAGTTTTGGGAGAATGTCCAATGGTCTGATGAAACCAAACTGGAACTGTTTGGTAGAAACACAACTTGTCGTGTTTGGAGGAAAAAGAATACTGAGTTGCATCCATCAAACACCATACCTACTGTAAAGCATGGTGGTGGAAACATCATGCTTTGGGGCTGTTTCTCTGCAAAGGGGCCAGGACGACTGATCCGGGTACATGAAAGAATGAATGGGGCCATGTATCGTGAGATTTTGAGTGCAAACCTCCTTCCATCAGCAAGGGCATTGAAGATGAAACGTGGCTGGGTCTTTCAACATGACAATGATCCAAAGCACACCGCCAGGGCAACGAAGGAGTGGCTTCGTAAGAAGCATTTCAAGGTCCTGGAGTGGCCTAGCCAGTCTCCAGATCTCAACCCTATAGAAAACCTTTGGAGGGAGTTGAAAGTCCGTGTTGCCAAGCGAAAAGCCAAAAACATCACTGCTCTAGAGGAGATCTGCATGGAGGAATGGGCCAACATACCAACAACAGTGTGTGGCAACCTTGTGAAGACTTACAGAAAACGTTTGACCTCTGTCATTGCCAACAAAGGATATATCACAAAGTATTGAGATGAAATTTTGTTTCTGACCAAATACTTATTTTCCACCATAATATGCAAATAAAATGAAAAAAAAAACAGACAATGTGATTTTCTGGATTTTTTTTTCTCAGTTTGTCTCCCATAGTTGAGGTCTACCTATGATGTAAATTACAGACGCCTCTCATCTTTTTAAGTGGTGGAACTTGCATTATTGCTGACTGACTAAATACTTTTTTTCCCCACTGTATATTCTTGTTAGAGTTGAGCGATACCGTCCGATACTTCAAAATATCGGATCGGAATGGATCGGCCGATCTTTAAAAAAAGTATCGGTATCGCCGATGCCGATACCGGAAGTCCCATTCAAGTCTATGAGACTTCCGGTATCGGAATTGGAAAAACCCTTTCCTGCCCTTGTACATCCTCTCGGGGGTCTGTACGGGCCTTCCGGGGGTCTCTGCCGGCCTGCCAGGGGGCTGTGCCGGCCTGCCGGTGGGCTGTGCGGACTGCCCGGGGTCTGTACCGGCCTGCCGGGGGGCTGTGCCGGCCTGCCGGGGGGCTGTGCACCCTGTGGGGGTCTGTACCGGCCTGCCGGGGGGCTGCGCTGATGTCCGAGGGTCCGTGCAGGCATCGTCCGATGGGACTACAAGTCCCATCGGGCGATGCCTGCTACCATGACAGTGATTGACACATTAGCCAATGATGGGACAGTAGTAGTCCCATCATCCGGCTAATGTGTTAAATGTAAAAAAAAAAAAAAAAAATACTACATACATACTACATACATACTACATGCATGCTACATACATACTACATATATACTACATGCATGCTACATACATACTACATGCTACATATATACTACATGCATGCTACATACATACTACATGCATGCTACATACATACTACATGCTACATATATACTACATACATACTACATACATACTACATGCTACATACATACCACATATATACTACATACATACTACATATATACTACATGCATGCTACATACATACTACATACATACTACATGCTACATACATACTACATGCATGCTACATACATACTACATGCATGCTACATGCTACATACATGCTACATGCTACATACATACTACATATATACTACATACATGCTACATACATACTACATGCTACATATATACTACATACATACTACATGCATGCTACATACATACTACATGCTACATACATACTACATATATACTACATGCATGCTACATACATACTACATATATACTACATGCATGCTACATACATACTACATGCTACATACATACTACATACATGCTACATACATACTACATACTACACACATACTACATGCATGCTACATACATACTACATGCATGCTACATACAATACATTCATACAATACATACATAGACATACAGTACATATAACATAGAGTAACATACTTACCAATACTTGTCACATTGTTCCCCGAAGCCATTGTCTTTTACGGAATAAATATTAACATAACAAACCACAAAAATACTCACCCATGATCCGAAGCAGTCCACGAGTGTGCTTTTACCATAAAGTGAGACTAGGGACTTTTTTTTTTTTAAGTGGCGGAGGAATACAGTGCGGAAGGATACCTACCTTCCGTCATTGGATTCCTGCAGCCCGTAGAGAGCGGCAGCATCAGCTGATGCTGCAGTTCTCTACCCAAGATCGTCGTGGGACACACTCGTGGACTGCTTCGGATCATGGGTGAGTATTTTTGTGGTTTGTTATGTTAATATTTATTCCGTAAAAGACAATGGCTTCGGGGAACAATGTGACAAGTATTGGTAAGTATGTTACTCTATGTTATATGTACTGTATGTCTATGTATGTATTGTATGAATGTATTGTATGTAGCATGTATGTAGCATGTATGTAGTATGTATGTAGCATGTAGTATGTATGTAGCATGCATGTAGTATATATGTAGTATGTATGTAGCATGTAGTATGTATGTAGCATGCATGTAGTATGTATGTAGCATGCATGTAGTATGTATGTAGTATGTATGTAGCATGTAGTATGTATGTAGCATGCATGTATCATGTAGTATGTATGTAGCATGCATGTAGTATATATGTAGTATGTATGTAGCATGTAGTATGTATGTAGCATGCATATAGTATGTATGTAGTATGTATGTAGCATGTAGTATGTATGTAGCATGCATGTAGTATATGTAGTATGTATTTAGCATGTAGCATGTATGTAGCATGCATGTAGTATGTATGTAGTATTTATGTAGCATGTAGTATGTATGTAGCATGCATGTAGCATGTAGTATGTATGTAGCATGCATGTAGTATATATGTGGTATGTATGTAGCATGCATGTAGTATGTATGTAGTATGTATGTAGTATTTTTTTTACTTTTTTTTTTAACATTTAACACATTAGCCGGATGATGGGACTACTACTGTCCCATCATTGGCTAATGTGTCAATCACTGTCATGGTAGCAGGCATCGCCCGATGGGACTTGTAGTCCCATCGGACGATGCCTGCACAGAGCCCCGGACATCAGCACAGCCCCCCGGCAGGCCGGCACAGCCCCCCGGCAGGCCGGTACAGACCCCCACAGGGTGCACAGACCACCGACAGGCCGGCACAGCCCCCCGGCAGGCCGGTACAGACCCCGGGCAGTCCACACAGCCCCCCGGCAGGCCGGCACAGCCCCCCGGCAGGCCGCTACAGACCCCCCGGAAGGCCCAAAATGATGGCGCATCATGATGCGCACACACCGCGCATCATGATGACGTCATTTCGGCTGTCAATCAACTTTGAACTTCCGATTCCGATACCCGATACTTGCGGTATCGGAATGCTCAACTCTTTCTTGTACATAGGGGCAGCATTATAGTAGTTATATTCTTGTACATAGGAGCAGTATTGTAGTAGTTATATTCTTTTATATAGGGGCAGTATTATAATAGTTATATTCTTGTACATATGAGCAGTATTATAATAGTTATATTCTTGTACATATGAGCAGTATTATAGTAGTTATATTCTTGTATATAGGAGCAGTATTATAGTAGTTATATTCTTGTACATAGGAGCAGTATTATAGTAGTTATATTCTTGTATATAAGTGGCAGTAGTATAGTAGCTATATGCTTGTATATAGTGGGCAGTATTATAGTAGTTACATTCTTGTACATAGGGGCAGTATTATCGTAGTTATATTCTTGCATATAGGGGCAGTATTATAGTAGTTACATTCTTGTACATAGGAGCAGTATTATAGTAGTTATATTCTTGTATATAGGGGGCAGTATTATAGTAGTTATATTCTTGTACATAGGGGCAGTATTATAGTAGTTATATTCATGTATATAGGGGCAGTGTTATAGTAGGAATATTCTTGTACATAGGGGCAATTTTTATTATAAAACCAAACATAAATACAGTTAGAATAAAACAAAAATCATCCAGCATTAGAAAACACAAATCACTTAGGTTATATATACACAGCACTAAATAATCAGATCATATTCATAAATAAATTAAAGTGTCCACACCTGGGGAGGGAAGAAGAAAATAAGAAAACAAAAAATAATATTTCCTAACTGAATTTTACGTTTCTCCATAACGTTGTGTTTCTTGGACTCCTTCCAACTTCCAGTGATTTTATCCACCGGAGTTCTGACATAACCTGATTGGCGGCAGCGGTGTGATCGAACAGCTCATTGTGCAGTGACACCCAGGTTCTCATGTGCCAGTGATAGTATTTGATGACCCTGATTATAATGTACATCGTCTCTCTGTTGATGTTACTAACAGTGGAGGGGACACCATAGATTATGTCGGGATACTTTAGGGTCCGCAGTCTGGGGATTTTAAGATTATCTGACACTTCCTCCCAGATCTTCCTCCCTCCCCAGCAATCACATATGAAGTGCTCAATAGTCTCCTCCTGCTGACAACCAAGTGGACAATTCCGATCAGAGACGCACAGATGTTTCAGGTTCCCTCTGACAAAGAGACGACTATGCAGTGAAAGCCAAGTGACATCAAACAGTTTAGGAGGTAGCCATTTCCCATTTTGGAACCTAAGGCTTTCCTGCAGGGTGGTGGTGACACAATCTCTCAGGGCCAGTGGAGAGTAGAAGAAAGTCCTACATACACGAGAATACAGGTCTCTTCTCATATTGCTCTCAATATAAGACTTCTCCAGTCCCCACCTCCTAACACACTTCAGACCATATTCCAGATACTGGGGGAGGTGGTCACCTGTCCATAATAATAATAATAATAATAATAATAATAAATTTTATTTCTATAGCGTCGACTAGAGTTGAGCGAAACGGGTCGAAAAAATTCAAAAGTCGCCGACTTTTGGCAAAGTCGGGTTTCATGAAACGAAACCCGACCCTAGGATAAGGTCGGCCACGAGGTCGGCGACTTACGCGCAAAAGTCGCGTTTCAAAAGTTTGTTTTGCACTCTTTTTCAGCCAATCAGGATCCACGGACACTGTGGGCAACGTGATGACATAGGCACGGGTCACCACCATCTTTCAGAAGGGCATGCAAGTGATTGGCTTGCTTTGGTGGGCGTCACAGGGGGTATAAAAGGGCGTGCACGCCGACCGCCATCTTACTTCTGCCGATCTCAGTATAGGGAGAGGTTGCTGCTGATTCTGTAGGGAGAGCGTTAGGCAGGGAAGAAGACCAAAAAACTGCTTCTGCTGCTAGCGATTTGGCCTGCACAACACACCAGTCACTGTGTGTGCAGTGCAAGGGGAGGCTATATAGTGGTGTATCAGTGGTGTTGGTTGTTGGGCTGCCTTCTAAGGCTTCCTGACAGGCTGGCATTGCTGTTTACCCACTGCTCCGCAAACTGCTTTTTTAAAAGCAATCCAATCTCCCTTATCCTCTAGTCACTTTGGTCACAGCTGTGCCATCAAGCCTGTCACATAGCGCTCAGATATTCATTGGGCCTCAAACTGCTTTTTTAAAAGCAATCCCAATTTTTTTTTTTTGTCCTGCTGAGAAGAAAAAAAAACTGCTTCTGCTGCTGATAGCAATTTGGCCTGCACAACACACCAGTCACTGTGTGCAGTGCAAGGGGAGGCTATATAGTGGTGTATCAGTGGTGTTGGTTGTTGGGCTGCCTTTTAAGGCTTCCTGACAGGCTGGCATTGCTGTTTACCCACTGCTCCGCAAACTGCTTTTTTAAAAGCAATCCAATCTCCCTTATCCTCTAGTCACTTAGGTCACAGCTGTGCCATCGAGCTTGTCACATAGCGCTCAGATATTCATTGGGCCTCACACAATTCAAAAGTGTCCAGTGTCCAAAAGTGTGTGCAGAGATTCAAACTCTCACTTATCCTCTAGTCACTTAGGTCACAGCTGTGCCATCGAGCTTGTCACATAGCGCTCAGATATTCATTGGGCCTCACACAATCCAAAAGTGTCAAGTGTCCAAAAGTGTGTGCAGAGATTCAGAATCTCACTTATTCTCTAGTCACTTAGGTCACAGCTGTGCCATCGAGCTTGTCACATAGCGCTCAGATATTCATTGGGCCTCACACAATCCAAAAGTGTCCAGTGTCCAAAAGTGTGTGCAGAGATTCAAACTCTCACTTATCCTCTAGTCACTTAGGTCACAGCTGTGCCATCGAGCTTGTCACATAGCGCTCAGATATTCATTGGGCCTCACACAATCCAAAAGTGTCCAGTGTCCAAAAGTGTGTGCAGAGATTCAAACTCTCACTTATCCTCTAGTCACTTAGGTCACAGCTGTGCCATCGAGCTTGTCACATAGAGCTCAGATATTCATTGGGCCTCACACAATCCAAAAGTGTCCAGTGTCCAAAAGTGTGTGCAGAGATTCAAAATCTCACTTATTCTCTAGTCACTTAGGTTACAGCTGTGCCATCGAGCCTGTCACATAGCGCTCAGATATCAGTGGGCCTCACACAATCCAAAAGTGTCCAGTGTCCAAAAGTGTGTGCAGAGATTCAAAATCTCACTTATTCTCTAGTCACTTAGGTCACAGCTGTGCCATCGAGCCTGTCACATAGCGCTCAGATATCAGTGGGCCTCACACAATCCAAAAGTGTCCAGTGTCCAAAAGTGTGTGCAGAAATTCAAAATCTCCCCTGTCCTATAGACACCTTGTTTTACATACTATATAGTTTGTTGGATTTTGTCTATATTTCTACCAAAAATGAGGAAGGCTGGTGGAAGAGGCCGTGGAACTGGCGGGGGTTGGCAGCTGGTAATGATGGTGTTGGTGGTGGATCTGATGGTAGTGGCAAGAGCAAAATAGGACCGAATGCAGGAGGTGTTGAGCCTGCGTCATCGTCTCTCTACATAAGGCCTCGAACGCTTAGTTTTCTAGGAGTTGGCAAACCGCTTTTAAAGCCAGAGCATCAGGAAAAAGTTTTGTCTTACATTGCTGACTCAGCCTCCAGCTCTATCGCCTCCTCTTCTTCAGTTGTAAAAAGTAAAAGCACTGAGTCGTCATTGGAGGCTCATGTTCATGAACCACACCTTTCCTTGTGTCCTTCACCCCAACCAAGATTGAAGGATGACGCAGGCCATACTACTGATTACTCCATGGAGCTGTTTTCACATACCATGCCTGGATTATCAAGTGAAATGGTGAATTACCCAGGCCAAGATGAATCTGACATGGAGTGCACTGATGCACAGCCGCTGATAGATGATTCTGCTGGTACATTCACTCAGAGCACTACATTGTCCTCGCAGTGTACAGAGCCAGATTCTGACCCTGATGAGACTCAGGTGCCCCTTCCCGCACACTATACCACCATACACGGTGACACAGAGGAAGGTGCACATGACATAGAAGAGGAGGTGATGGATGACCCAGTTGTTGACCCAGATTGGCATCCATTGGGGGAAGAGGGTGCTGCATCCAATAGCTCAGATGAGGAGCATCCACAGCAGACATCGACATCGCAACAGCTGTTATCTGGCAGGCCCGGAGCACTCCAAAGACAGGTTCCAAACATCAAAAGAGTTGCTGGACAGCTTGTCCAGAGGGTCAAAAGATCACAGCGTGCTAGGCCGCAAAATGTCTGCCAAAGTAGGAAGAGTGCAGTGTGGCACTTTTTTGAACAAAATCCTCATGATCAGGCCAAGGTTATCTGTAAGAAGTGCGCAAAGACCTTTAGCCGAGGGAAAAATCTGAAAAATTTGAATACCAGTTGCATGCTTAGACATTTAACCAGCATGCACTTGCAAGCGTGGACACAACACCAAACCTCAAGTGCCACATGTGCAAC
Organism: Dendrobates tinctorius; assembly: GCF_039654945.1. Taxonomy (NCBI): domain Eukaryota; kingdom Metazoa; phylum Chordata; class Amphibia; order Anura; family Dendrobatidae; genus Dendrobates; species Dendrobates tinctorius. Next base: position 1,529,844 of record NW_027361691.1, read on the forward strand.
TGATCACAACGAAGGTAGTCAGCAACGCTACATTGTTTCCCCCACTGTAAGCCCACCGGTTAGCACAGCAGCAAATGTTGAGGTGTCGTTGCAAGGCCACAGCAGTCAGGGAATCCCACTGTTATATCAACGAAAGACTGATTCTAGGCCATCAGAAAGAACACCAACTCCATCACCATCATCAACCCTCTCTCAGTCCGCCCTGTCCACCGCTACTTCCACCATATGCAGCTCTCAAGTCCAGCTCACCCTCCCAGACACTATGAGTAGGTCAAGAAAGTACTCAGTCTCTCATCCGCGTACACTGGGTTTGAACGCCCACATTGCCAAACTAATCTCGTTTGAGATGATGCCCTTTCGGTTGGTGGAAAGCACAGCTTTCCGCGAACTCATGGCCTATGCAGTACCACGCTATGACCTACCCAGTCGCCACTTCTTCTCTCGCAAAGCCATCCCAGCCCTCCACCATCATGTGAAAGACCGCATTGTCCATGCACTCAAGCAGTCAGTGAGCGGAAAGGTGCACCTCACAACTGATGCATGGTCCAGTCGGCATGGCCAGGGCCGTTACGTGTCCATCACTGCGCACTGGGTTAATGTGGTGGATGCAGGGTCCACAGGAGACAGCGGTGGTGGGACAGTGCTGCCTAGCCCACGGTATAGGAAACAGTTGGCTGTAGGCGTTCGACCCTCCTCCTCCTCCTCCAGAAGCGAAAGCTCGTCCACAGAGCGCAGTCGTACGAGCACTCCATCTGCAGCTGCCACTGTTGCACACGAGGTGTCCCCCTATCGAGCAGCTAGTGGAAAGCGTCAGCAGGCCGTGTTGCAGATGATGTGTTTGGGCGACAGACACATCGCCGAGGTGCTGGCCGAGTACTTGAAGCGACAAACTGAGTCATGGCTGGGCAGTGTACATCTTGAGGCAGGCAAGGTAGTTAGTGATAACGGCCGTAATTTTGTGGCAGCCATAGCCCTTTCAAAACTCAGCCACATACCTTGCTTGGCTCACACCTTGAACCTGGTGGTGCAGTGCTTCCTCAAAAATTATCCGGAGTTAACAGCCCTGCTCCAGAAGGTGCGAAGACTGTGCGCGCACATCCGCCGGTCACCTGTACACTCCGTTCGTATGCAGAAGCTGCAGCGATTGCTCCACCTTCCCAACCACCGCCTCATTATCGACATTGCAACAAGGTGGAACTCCACCCTGCACATGGTGGAGCGGCTGTGCGAGCAGAGGCAGGCCATAATGCATTTGTGGGAGGATACACGGCCAGGCACTTTGAGAGCAGACATGGAGTTGACAGGTGTGCAGTGGTCGAAGCTGAAAGACCTTTGTAAAGTCCTTCAGTGTTTTGAGGAATGCACACGGCTGGTAAGCGCAGACGACGTCATCCTAAGCATCAGCATCCCACTTATGCGTCTGCTCATGCAAACTTTGACGCACCTTAAGGAGCAGGCGTCTGCAGCCAATGTTGATGAGGAGGAAGAGGAGGAGGGAATCCTTGATGACATTCAGCCATTGTCTGCTCAGGGACCTCTCCTGGACGAGGTGGAGGAAGAAGAGGAGGAGGAGGAGGAGGATGATGGGGATGATTACTTAGGGGAGGAGGATGCATCTCGTGGGGCAAGTGAAAATGTTGGCGTGGCAAGGTCTGGTACAGGGTTTGTGCGTGACTGGAGGGATGTGGATTTGACAGAAAGTGCTCCTCCACCCAGCACTCGCAGTGCATCATTGACACCGGGAACATTGGCCCACATGTCAGATTATGCCTTGCAGATCCTAAAAAGGGACCCCCGCATTGCCAAAATGATGAACGATGACATCTACTTGTTGGCCAGCATCCTGGATCCACGCTATAAAGGCAAATTACAAAACATCATGCCACAGGAGAACCTTGACCTAATATTGGCTAATAAACAAGCAACTCTGGTAAATCGGTTGCTTGAGGCATTCCCAGCACACAGCAGAGGTGATGGTTCTCACACGAGCCGTACGGGCCAGGGGCAGCTTGGCAGAGGTGTTCGTGGTGCACACAGCAGAAGTGGCGTTGGAGACAGGGGTTTCATGACAATGTTGTGGACTGATTTTTCAAATACCGCTCACACAACTGGTAATACTGCATCGATGGAAAGTGACAGGAGACAGCAGTTGTCAACTATGGTTACAAACTACTTTTCCTCCCATATCGATGTTTTCCCACACAGGTCATTCCCCTTTGACTATTGGGCCGCTAAACTGGACACCTGGCCTGAATTGGCCCAATATGCCTTACAGGAGCTCGCTTGCCCAGCTGCAAGTGTGCTATCGGAAAGAGTCTTCAGTGCAGCTGGATCAATCCTGACAGAAAAAAGGACCCGTCTGTCAACCCAAAATGTGGATGATCTAACCTTCATTAAAATGAACCACGCATGGGTTTCCAAGGATTTTGTCCCACCTTCCCCTGATGACACATAGGGTGACAGAAAAATGGCTTGCTTTGGTCCACCTCTTCCTGGTACTTCACCTATTTCGCCTTTTGCATCAGCTGAATGTCCAACATCAACATATGCCACTTTCTAAAACTCCCTAACTGTGCTGCCTCCCCCCCCATAGCCGGGGTCACCACCTACCGCACGACACCGTGCGAGTGCCGTTGCCCTGGACAGGTGGGTAGGCCGACTCTTGGGCGCGGGCACTGGCACAGGGTCCCTCATAGTGCAATCAAGTGTCTCTGACGGTGGTGGTGCACACCCGCCGTCAGACACACCGCTGTACTATGAGGGGCCCAGTGCCAGTACCGACGCCCACGAGTGGGCCCCCCTTGCTTGGGCAGGGCCCCAGCATTTGCAATCTTTACCTCTCCCTGCTCCTCCGCTGTGTAATCTGGGCCGTCAAATCCATACTGTGCCTGACACCGTCTGAGCCTGCCTCCTGAGACATATATTTTGAATGTGTACGCTATCCATACATGTTATCCAGGGATACGGTATCCTTTCTAACCTTTGTGCAATCACGTGCAATCCATACTGGGCCTAACACCGTCTGAGCCTGCCTCATGCTGTATAGACATATATTTTGAATGTGTACGCTATCCATACATGTTATCCAGGGATACGGTACCCTTTCTAACCTTTGTGCAATCACGTGCAATCCATACTGGGCCCAACACCGTCTGAGCCTGCCTCCTGAGACATATATTTTGAATGTGTACGCTATCCATACTTGTTATCCAGGGATACGGTACCCTTTCTAACCTTTGTGCAATCACGTGCGATCCATACTGGGCCTAACACCGTCTGAGCCTGCCTCCTGAGACATATATTTTGAATGTGTACGCTATCCATACATGTTATCCAGGGATACGGTACCCTTTCTAACCTTTGTGCAATCACGTGCAATCCATACTGGGCCTAACACCGTCTGAGCCTGCCTCCTGAGACATATATTTTGAATGTGTACGCTATCCATACATGTTATCCAGGGATACGGTACCCTTTCTAACCTTTGTGCAATCACGTGCAATCCATACTGGGCCTAACACCGTCTGAGCCTGCCTCCTGAGACATATATTTTGAATGTGTACGCTATCCATACATGTTATCCAGGGATACGGTACCCTTTCTAACCTTTGTGCAATCACGTGCAATCCATACTGGGCCTAACACCGTCTGAGCCTGCCTCATGCTGTATAGACATATATTTTGAATGTGTATGCTATCCATACATGTTATCCGGGGATACGGTACCCTTTCTAACCTTTGTGCAATCACGTGCAATCCATACTGGGCCTAACACCGTCTGAGCCTGCCTCATGCTGTATAGACATATATTTTGAATGTGTACGCTATCCATACATGTTATCCGGGGATACGGTACCCTTTCTAACCTTTGTGCAATCACGTGCAATCCATACTGGGCCTAACACCGTCTGAGCCTGCCTCCTGAGACATATATTTTGAATGTGTACGCTATCCATACATGTTATCCGGGGATACGGTACCCTTTCTAACCTTTGTGCAATCACGTGCAATCCATACTGGGCCTAACACCGTCTGAGCCTGCCTCATGCTGTATAGACATATTTTGAATGTGTACGCTATCCATACATGTTATCCGGGGATACGGTACCCTTTCTAACCTTTGTGCAATCACGTGCAATCCATACTGGGCCTAACACCGTCTGAGCCTGCCTCCTGAGACATATATTTTGAATGTGTACGCTATCCATACATGTTATCCGGGGATACGGTACCCTTTCTAACCTTTGTGCAATCACGTGCAATCCATACTGGGCCTAACACCGTCTGAGCCTGCCTCATGCTGTATAGACATATATTTTGAATGTGTACGCTATCCATACATGTTATCCGGGGATACGGTACCCTTTCTAACCTTTGTGCAATCACGTGCAATCCATACTGGGCCTAACACCGTCTGAGCCTGCCTCATGCTGTATAGACATATATTTTGAATGTGTACGCTATCCATTCATGTTATCCAGGGATACGGTACCCTTTCTAACCTTTGTGCAATCACGTGCAATCCATACTGGGCCTAACACCGTCTGAGCCTGCCTCCTGAGACATATATTTTGAATGTGTACGCTATCCATACATGTTATCTGGGGATACGGTACCCTTTCTCACCTTTGTGCAATCACGTGTAATCCATACTGGGCGTGAGAACGGCTGGCGAGCTGTTAAGCAAGCTACAGCACCTGTCCAGACAAGTACAGGGATTCCCTAGCGAGGAGACTTATTTGATTGTTTTCAATGTTGGGACAGCAATTTTTGGGGAGCACTATACTCTGGAGAATGATAGATGGGGCCCACCATACACTGGAACATTCCAAAGGTGGACATCAGACACTGGAGCAGCATTTACAGGGCCCATTATACACTAGAGCATTAGAAATGGGGCCCATTATGTTTGGAGCATTATTTGGGCCCATAAGACAGTGGAGCTTCATCCATGGGGACCAACATATACTGTAGCATTATGTGGAGCTCATCATATACTGTTTCAAACATTATATGGGACCAATGATTCTGTATGGAGAAATAGATGGGCCTCGTCATGAGATGTAAAAAGTGAGGTATTTTTCATTGTACTATACCGCTATTTCTCTGCCATATCGGAGCATGATGAGTTGTGGTATGTGTTAAAGGGGCGCTCTTTCGCCCAGGGCACATGAAAACCTGGAGCCAGCCCTCCCCCCCACAGTTTGTAACCAAATAACCCCCATTTTTCTGTGCGTAACTTGTATTATGAAGTTAATTAAGGTTGACAAGCTTAAGAAAGAAGAATTGATGCTTTTGGCATTCAAATGGGCACTGTAGGTGTGTTTCCTGTCCTCCTCTCACTGCCGACTTTTATTCCCCATTGACTTACATTGGGTTTCGGGACGACCCCGACTTTTCCCTATAATCGGACGATCTTGCTCGACCCAACTTTTGGAAAAGTCGGGTTTCACGAAACGAAACGCGACCCTATAAAACCAAAAGTCGCTCAACTCTAGCGTCGACATATTCCGCAGCACTTTACATTTCAGAGGGGACTTGTACAGACAATAGACATTACAGCATAACAATAATCACATAGATTATAACAAATACCAAGAGGAATGAGGGCCCTGCTCGCAAGCTTACAGTCTATGAGGAAAGAGGGAGACACATAAGGTGGGTGGTAACAGTTGCCCTGATTGTATGGACCAGCCATAATATTAAGTGTGTAACAGTACAGACACAGAGGGCTAATGGATGCATAAAGCATGTGGGAACATGATGCGGGGAACCTGGTTATGGTAAAACTTTTGGCTGTGCCACACAGGGATAGATTAGGTTAATGTGTTGAGGCGACAGGCCAGTCTGAATAAATGCGTTTTCAGGGCATGCTTAAAATTGTGGGGATTGGGGACTAATCGTATTGACCTGGGAAGTGCATTCCAAAGAATATAGCGTGGCACGTGTAAAGTCTTGGACACGGGAGTGGGAGGTTCTGATTATTGAGGATGCTAACCTCAGGTCATCAGGAGAACGGAGGGCGCGGGTAGGGTGGTATACTGAAACAAGGGAGGAGATGTAAGGTGGTGCTGAGCTATGGAGGGCTTTGTGGGTGAGGGTAATAAGTTTATACTGAATTCTGGAGTGGATGGGTAGCCAGTGTAATGACTGGCACAAGGTAGAGTCCATCTCCTACTCTTGAGACTGCCGCCTCACACCCAAGATTCTGCAAAAGGCAATATCCAGTACCTGATACAAATTACCCACAGGGAGTTGCTGTTTGAGTCCATGTTCCCAAAATTCACCTTTAGAAACAAGGAGTCAAAGAAAACCCTTCCATTCAACATATCCAGCCCACCCTCTCTCCGCCGTAGGTACGTTAGGTCCTCTTTATTAGGTTCAACCTATTCCCCCACAAGAGCTGGAAGAACAGGCTGAAGAGCCTCACCGAGAAGGATTCTGGCAAAGGGAAATTGACAGAGACATACAAGAAAACGGGGACCAGGTAAGTCTTCAACATTCTGACCTTTTCTCTGTAGGTCAGCCTCCAGTTCTTCCATCGCTGAACCTTTGCATTACTAGTTTCCAATTTCTCATCCCAATTTAGCGTAGCATTATCATCCCTCCCAAATTTAACCCCTAGGATCTTAATATAGGTGGAGGCTTTGGCAAACTGCGGCAGATCAAAGCTGGGCTCAGTATCTAACGCCCACAGAGCTTGACTCTTTTCAAGGTTGACCAGAGACCCGGAGGCTCCTGAATAGTTTCTGATGGACGCAGATAACATCTGCACCTCCCGAGGATTGGAGATCACTAATGTCACATCATCCGCATAGGCAACAACATTCAGAGGCGGGCAGTGGGGGACCGGCACCCCCTGAAAATCGCACTCCTGCAGTGACCTCAGAAACAGGTCTAGGGCAAAAACATACAGGAGCGGACTCAGTTGGCAGCCCTGCCTCACCCCCGCCCCAACTCCAAAAGTGTCACCCTGCCAACCATTAATCAGAGGAAAGCTCACCGCCTCTCTGTACAACGTCTTCAGCCAATCCACAAATTGTCCCGGAATACCGTACTTTGACAATGTGTCCCACAGATAGTCATGATCAACCCTGTCAAAGGCTTTAGCCTGGTCCAGACTAACAACATATCTCCCACACCGCAGAGCTTTACATCTCTCAAACATCTCTCGTATCGAGATGACTGCTCCAGAGATGTTCCGCCCTTTTACTGTGCCAAACCGAGAGCCTGCCAACAGTGCTGGGGACAAACAGACTAATCTAGAAAATAGGATCTTTGCTAGAATCTTCCTGTCCTCATTCAAGAGGGCAATCAGCCTCCAGTTCTTGATGTCGTTCGGCTCTTTACCTTTAGACAGCAGATTTAACGAGGACACTCTCATGGATGGAGGCATCAGGTGATTTTCTAGACAATTTCTATACACATCGATGAGGATTGGAGCCAGGAGGTCTCTGAATTTCTTGTAAAATTCTGCTGTTATGCCATCTGGACCTGGTGCCTTCTTCAGATATAAGTGTGAGGAAGGTGACTTGATGGACAGACTTGACTGGAAGTAGAAGAGGACGATTTGTGCACTACAGATGAAGATTGGCAATGACAGAAAGGTAACAGCAGGGAGAGACAGAAAAGGGAGTGCTGTACCAAAATGTGACCACAAGATGGCAGGGGGGAGTGTAGTTCAGGACTTAACATCAGCTTATGGCTATAGAAACTGCTTAGTCATGGGGGCGGGGAGATAGGAACCCAGGAGGGAAATTCCCAGTGAGAGAGGGGATAAATAGGACAGCACAGGGTTCCAGGCTAAGTTAGTCCCGGGAGGAGCTCCACAGAGGAGGGCTCAGGACAGAAGATGGAGAACGATAAAGAGCTCAACCAGGAGACTGACAAGAGAAGACAGTCAGGGGGGTGGCCCTGACACGACGTACCGCAGGACAGACGAGGCCCCGGGAGTACCGACTGGATGACGACCTCGGGCAGGTGAAGCGCTGGCGGTAGATTGGTCTAGGACAGCCCCAGCGAAAGATCCGCGAGGGGCGTCATCATGACTAAAGGAAAGGTGAAAGGTACCCGGGCCTGGAAACGGAGAGCTGTAAAGGAACTGCGGTGCATGGCTAAGGTCGTCAGGAGGACGGCCAATAAACCCGGATCTGTTATAACTGAATTCTGCCTCCGTCTTGTCTTTGCCGTGTCCAGTCGTGGTAAGCAGTGGACCACCCCCCAATCTGGGCCCCTACCACATAAGTTATCAATAGCATCCTTAACTTCCTTCACCGTTAATTCTGCTGTCAAAGGAGAAAAGTCCAGATCATTAGTATCAGGCACTGCAGTTGCCTCCAAGATTTGAGCCATCTTATTTTTATCCAAAACTTTCCTCTGAAACAAGTCAGCATAGTAAGATCTCGTCATCACCTCCAGGATACCCTCCCGTGAATCCTGCAATACACCCTGGGAGTCAATGAGACCCATGACCATTTTTTTGGCCACCCTCTCCCTGCAATTCTCAAAGGGATCAGGGGCCCCTAAGGACCCATAATCCCATTCAAGAACCAGGGAGGTATACCTGCTAAACTGATACTGCCTTATCTCAGATTTCAGCCGGTCAATCTTCACTTTGTCATCCCCGCCCGCCGAATACAGTGATTCCAACTCTTTGCGCAGCTTTAGGTACTGGCTGTACTTATTCCTCCCTTTATTAACTGACAGTCTCTTTAAGACTAAGAGGGAACTGATACTCTCCTTGACGTCCTCCCACCAGTCTGTCATGTTGTCATAGAAGTCAACCCTGTCTAGATGAAGCTGGATAAGGGAGTGAACACGACTCTGAACATAGGCATCATCCAGGAGACTGGAATTGAGCTTCCGTAACCCTCTACCAATGTCCGGACGGTTAGAGGTCCCCAGAGAGAAGCACAAGGCGAGGTGAACAGAGTAAGGGACGACCTTCTCACTCAGGGCGCTGACAGCCTCAGTAGGACTCATAAAAGCAAAATCTATCCTACTGCTCCTGTTGAAACATGAATACGTGAATTTTGGCTGTCGCCCACCCTGTTTGAAAACATCAGTCAGTCCTGCCTGCTTTATGATGTTATGTAGGACCTTACCGTCCCCGGCCACCGTCCTGCCTGAGGAGCTGTCACCTGATGTCAGTATGGCATTAAAGTCCCCCGCCATCACCACTGGAAGAGAAGTGAAGAGGTAAGGCTTGACGTAATTAAACAGCTGGATCCTGTCAGTCACCGTCTGTGGCCCATAGATGTTAATAAGCCGGAGTCGCCTACCATGGATAGTGACTTCCAGAACCAGACATCTTCCCATGACCACCTCCGTCATTCTATGCACAGTCACATCATTGGTGTTAAACAGGACAGTGACCCAGGCGTAAGGCTCCACAGCCAGTGACCAGAAAGAAGGACCGGACCGCCATTCCCACTCAGCCTCTCTCATAAGCCCCAGAGATGTCAGTCGTGTCTCCTGCATGAAGATGACATCTGTGTCCCAGATATGTGAGATGTTCATACACCGCGTGTCTAGTTCTCCTCAGCTTAATGCTAGTCACATTGCTCGAGGTCACTGTCAATGAGAACCCCGCCATCACAACACAATATAGAAGGAGCAGAGTAACAGCCATCATCATGAGTCAGAGATGTTCTGTCCATGTCAGACGCTACCTGAGGGTCTACAGATAAGGGCTTCCGCTTTGGCGGGGGATGGTCCTCTATGTCCCTGTCACACTCAGCATCAACTTTCCTCAACTCTTCCTCATAATCATCATCATTGAACTCAGATAAAACTCCATACTTGTTGGACACGACCATCACTCCTGCAGAATTCTGAACCTTCTTACTAGCACTCTGACCAGTGTCATATTCTGCCTCAGGTTTACGGGAGGATGTGTTCTTTTTCTTCCTTTTACTTTGATTAATGCTCCAGTCATCAGATACAGACTGTGATGCTGAAGGGCGGGCTATCTGAGGCTGCTGGACCTGATGGATGACCTCCATGTTCCCCTCTGCACCCTGCTTCTCTGGTGCTGCATGAGTGGACTCCTGGTGGGCATCTGAGCTGGTCAACATCTCTCCTGACATTAACTCCTCCTCCCCATGTGTCCCTGCCACCACATCCTCCTGAGCCTCTGCCCCTGCCATCACTAACTCATCAGGGAAGACTCTGCAGATGTTGTGTCAGGCGTCTGGACAGTCCCTGTGAGGGTGGCCCATCTTACCACAGAGGTTACACCTGACGTCCCGGCAGTCTGCAGCGACATGGCCGATTGCCCCACACAGACTGCACTTCACCACAGTACAGGCGTTAGCCAGATGACCTTTCCCACCATATTTGAAACACTTTCTGGGTTGCCCGGGATAATAACACCTTCCCTTCTCCCTCCCAATGAAGAAGGAGTTGGGTAAGTGGGCAGTGATGTTATCACATTGCCGTAATTTTACCAAGACCCGCCACCCCATAGTCCAGATACCATCCTCATCTCTGACCTTGGTGAGTCCAGAGACGAGGTCACAGTGTCTCCGGAGCCACACCTCGATGTCCTGTGGAGGAACGGCCTCATTCCAGAAGGTGATATTCACTGTGACTGTGTCCGGCCTGGAGATAGGAACCAACACAAACTTATTCCAGCCCTCAGCATCTCTGAACTTGGGGTAATTGGCCCAGAATCTATCCAGGTCAGACATGAGCTTGAAGCTGACCTCGTAGCCCTGCCTGTCCTGAAGATTAGACACTGCCAGTATTTCCTTTGCTACAAACCCCATCTGGCCGCAGAGCAGCTCTCTCACCACATACCTGCGTTGTGGCAGATCCTCCTTGGCACCTATGTATTTAAACCGCACCACATTAATGCGCTTGAATGTCTGGCCGGTATACCTGGCGCTGGAAGTGAAGGATGGGGCGCCGCGGCTCCAGGCATTCCTGGGGGGCACCTGCCGGGTCACACTGGGCTGACTGACAGGGAGAGGGCCTGCAGCAGGGGGGGCTGTCACACCTTGTGGACTAGATGGCAAAGGGGGATAGTCACACATATCATGCACATTATCATAAGCAGCATCATTATTATCAGACAGTGCGACGTCCATTACAGAATGTGAAACCCCTCCAACCCCCGACCCCATGGGCACAGCATCCCCAGCCACAGTCTGTGCCTCAGCCTCAGCCTCATCAGCACAAACAGTCTCACAAACACTGTCCTGCTCCTGTGTGGGGCATTCTGGGACCTGTGGTGCCTCTGCTGCAGTCTGCAGTGTATGCTCCTGTTCACACTGAGCTGCCTGCTGCTGCTGCAGTTGTTTTCCCTCCTGGAAGCAGAAGCGGGCAGCCTGTAACACTGGCCGTGTCCGCTGCTGGGGGGTCCCGTCCTGAACATCAGGGGTCCTGGCCTCTACAGCACAGTCCTGCTTATAGGAGGCGAACCGCTCCCGGTTCCTGTAGGTCTCTGCCAGGGGCCCCATGTTCTCCAGCACAGACTCAGTGTCCTGCACAACACTCGCCAGCTGTACACCCAGTGTGTTCAGTCTCAGGTCATAGGCGTCATTACTGGCAGGATTAGTGGTCTTTAGACTATAGATGAAGTCTACCTCCATTTGCAGCGCTTTTTTTTGCTGCTGTAACTCACCCAGTTTTCGGACAAGTCCCGGTATCTCATCCGCTAGCTGCAGCTCGGGTGCATGCGCCGGCTCCACAGGCTTAGTCTTGACCACGGGTACAGGGGTTTTGAAGACAGTCTGGTGCGGGTCCACCGCGGATGGTTTTGTGGCCCCTTGGCTGGATGCAGGCTCCGCAGCAGGTTTATCGCTGCCACCTGACTGTGACCGTGTGCGTCCTGACCGCGCCATACTGCCATGCTGCTGTAAGTTCTCCTGCATTGTCTGCCTTTCCAAAGACGTCCGTCTCTGCCTGGAAGCTGGAGAGGTGATCTGCACAGCTGGGGCCGATCTCACCTGTGCACCTGGCAGGAGCTGCTTACTGACTGGGGAGCAACAAGGCTTCACATTCAGCTGGTTTCCATCACTCACTGACACTTTTCCTTCTGGCTTCTTTGCTGGAACTGGAGAAGGTTTTCCTCCCAAAACTTTACTCACAACTGTTTCCTTCTTCATAGAACTGCTGCAGCTTTGACTCGCTGCATTCACTGGACTCACAGCGGCTTTGGGATTAACATTCCCATTAGTAGAAGCCTGAGAGGCTTGTCCCAGTGTAGGCCGGGAAGCCTGGGCCTTGCCAGGGGAGCTTCCCCGCCCAGGGTGTCCCCTCCCTGGGCTTGCTCCAGACATCAGGAGAACCACTGACACACAACCTCACAGCTAGGAGGCAGTATTATAGTAGTTATATTCTTGTACATAGGAGCAGTATTATAGTAGTTATATTCTTGTACATAGGGGCCGTATTATAGTAGTTACATCCTTTTAATTAGGGTGCAGTATTATAATAGTTATAGTCTTGTACATAGGAGCAGTATTATAGTAGTTATATACTTGTACATAGGAGCAGTATTATAGTAGTTATATTTTTGTACATAGGATCAGTATTATAGTAGTTATATTCTTGTACATAAGATCATTATTATAGTAGTTATATTCTTGTACATAGGAGCAGTATTATAGTAGTTATATTCTTGTACATAGGAGCAGTATTATAGTAGTTATATTCTTGTACATAGGGGCAGTATTATTGTAGTTATATTCTTGTACATAAAATCATTATTATAGTAGTTATATTCTTGTACATAGGGGCAGTATTATAGTAGTTATATTCTTGTACATAGGAGCAGTATTATAGTAGTTATATTGTTGTACATAGGGACAGTATTATTGTAGTTATATTCTTGTACATAAAATCATTATTATAGTAGTTATATTCTTGTACATAGGGGCAGTATTATAGTAGTTATATTCTTGTACATAGGAGCAGTATTATAGTAGTTATATTCTTGTACATAGGGGCAGTATTATGTAGTTATATTCTTGTACATAGGAGCAGTATTATAGTAGTTATATTCTTGTACATAGTGGGCAGTATTATAGTAGATATATTCTTGTACATAGGGGCAGTATTATGTAGTTATATTCTTGTACATAGGATCAGTATTATAGTAGTTATATTCTTGTACATAGGGGGCAGTATTATAGTAGTTATATACTTGTACATAGGAGCAGTATTATAGTAGTTACATTCTTGTACATAGGGGCAGTATTATAGTAGTTATATTCTTGTACATAGGAGCAGTATTATAGTAGTTATATTCTTGTACATAGGAGCAGTATTATAGTAGTTACATTCTTGTACATAGGGGCAGTATTATAGTAGTTATATTGTTGTACATAGGGGCAGTATTATGTAGTTATATTCTTGTACATAGGATCAGTATTATAGTAGTTATATTCTTGTACATAGGGGCAGTATTATAGTAGTTATATTCTTGTACATAGGGGGCAGTATTATAGTAGTTATATTCTTGTACATATGGGCAGTATTATAGTAGTTATATTCTTGTACATAGGGGGCAGTATTATAGTAGTTATATTCTTGTACATAGGGGCAGTATTATAGTAGTTATATTCTTGTACATAGGGGCAGTATTATAGTAGTTATATTCTTGTACATAGGGGCAGTATTATAGTAGTTATATTCTTGTACATAGGGGCAGTATTATAGTAGTTATATTCTTGTATATAGGGGGCAGTATTATAGTAGATATATTCTTCTACATAGGGGCTGTATTATAGTTGCTATATTCTTGTATATAGGGGCAGTATTATAGTAGTTATATTCTTGTATATAAGGGGCAGTATTATAGTAGTTATATTCTTGTATATAGGGGGCAGTATTATAGTAGTTATATTCTTGTATATAGGGGACAGTATTATAGTATTTATATTCTTGTATATAGGGGGCAGTATTATAGTAGTTATATTCTTGTATATAGGGGCTGTATTATAGTTGCTATATTCTTGTATATAGGGGCAGTATTATAGTAGTTATATTCTTGTATATAGGGGGCAGTATTATAGTAGTTATATTCTTGTATATAGGGGGCAGTATTATAGTAGTTATATTCTTGTATATAGGGGGCAGTATTATAGTAGTTATATTCTTGTATATAGGGGACAGTATTATAGTAGTTATATTCTTGTATATTGGGGGCAGTATTATAGTAGTTATATTCTTGTATATAGGGGGCAGTATTATAGTAGTTATATTCTTGTATATAGGGGACAGTATTATAGTAGTTATATGCTTGTATATAGGAGCAATATTATATTAGTCATATTTTTGTACATAGATGAAAGTATAATAGTTGTCATTGCCATTATATTCTTAATATTTTAGAGGGAAATGTAGATGTGTGTAGTTATTGATGATATATTTTACTCCAGCAGTTTTTTCCTGCCTTTATATGTGTATTTTTCGCCCCTCCTGTACATCCTGCACCATGGTCTGCACACAGTGAGCTGAGATACATGTTCAGTGTCTGTAGTCTGTTAGCATTTAATGCATCAGCGATTTGCAGCTATTTATGTGAACCCTCTGTGTTACTGCATTCAATACACACATCACACATTCAGTCCTTTAATAATCCCACTGCCTCTGTGACCTGCAAACCATGACCTGCCAGAATTATAGGAGTTGATTTTCTATTATCAGGGTTTGCAGCTGGAAACAGACATTTCTGGAGATGGAAATGTTTCATATGAGAATACATGGAACATAGAAGAAATGTGTTTTCCATTTGAAGGTGGTGGATATGTGTCAAATATGAAGTGTGGTGTAATATCATATGGCCGGACATAGGACTGTGGGTAATGGGGTAGACACAGAGGAATAAGCGACTAACTGTGATGAAACAGATGAAGAAATCAAAGTCCATAACAAATCTTACTCATAAGAAAAACACTAGAAAATATAATAAAACTTAAAGAGGAAAAATGTGGAAACTCCACTAAACATTACTGACAAACTGCGATTAAAATGTATTTTACTGCACATGCCGGACTAAAAGGGGTTTGTTCTCTACTCAACAAGCGGCACCAACACTATCCCATCCCATGCCTTTCTTAGTATGTACAGTGAAAACATATTCTGTAGCAGTTTTAATGTTTCAATCATGTTATTACCAAAACATTTTTTTCACTTTTGTTTTAATTGAAAGTTAATTCATTTTTTCATGAAGAATAAATCTGACATGAGTATGACACAAGTAAAAATGGGCAGTATTATAGTAGTTATATTCTTGTACATAGCAGCAGTATTATAGTAGTTATATTCTTGTACATAGGGGCAGTATTATAGCAGTTATTTTCTTGCACATAGGGGGCAGTATTATAGTAGCTATATTCTTGTACATAGGGGGCAGTATTATAGTAGTTATATTCCTGTACATAGGGGCAGTATTATAGTAGTTATATTATTGTGCATAGGGGGCAGTATTATAGTAGTTATATTCTTGTACATAGGGGCAGTATTAAAGTAGTTATATTCTTGTACATAGGGGCAGTATTATAGTAGTTATATTCTTGTACATAGGGGCAGTATTATAGTTGTTATATTCTTGTACATAAGGAGCAGTATTATAGTAGTTATATTCTTGTACATAGGAGGCAGTATTATAGCAGTTATATTCTTGTACATACGGGCAGTATTATAGTAGTTATATTCTTGTACATAGGGGCAGTATTAAAGTAGTTATATTCCTGTACATAGGGGCAGTATTATAGTAGTTATATTCTTGTACATAGGGGCAGTATTATAGTTGTTATATTCTTGTACATAAGGAGCAGTATTATAGTAGTTATATTCTTGTATATAGGAAGCAGTATTATAGTTGTTATATTCTTGTACATAAGGAGCAGTATTATAGCAGTTATATTCTTGTACATAGCAGCAGTATTATAGTAGTTATATTCTTGTACATAGGAGGCAGTATTATAGCAGTTATATTCTTGTACATAGGGGCAGTATTATAGTAGTTATATTCTTGTACATAGGGGCAGTATTAAAGTAGTTATATTCCTGTACATAGGGGCAGTATTATAGTAGTTATATTCTTGTACATAGGGGCAGTATTATAGTTGTTATATTCTTGTACATAAGGAGCAGTATTATAGTAGTTATATTCTTGTACATAGGGGGCAGTACTATAGTAGTTATATTCTTGTATATAGGAAGCAGTATTATAGTAGTTATATTCTTGTACATAAGGGCAGTATTATAGTAGTTATATTCTTGTACATAGGAGCAGTATTATAGTAGTTATGTTCTTGTATATAGGAGCAGTATTATAGTAGTTATATTCTTGTACATACTGTAGGAGCAGTATTATAGTAGTTATATTCTTGTACATAGGGGCAGTATTATAGTAGTTATATTCTTGTACATAGAGGGCAGTATTATAGTTGTTATATTCTTGTACATAGGGAGCAGTATTATAGTAGTTATATTCTTGTACATGGGACAGTATTATAGTAGTTATATTCTTGTACATAGGGGCAGTATTATAGTAGTTATATTCTTGAACATAGGGGGCTGTATTATAGTAGTTATATTCTTGTACATAGGGGGCTGTATTATAGTAGTTATATTCTTGTATATAGGGAGCAGTATTATAGTAGTTATATTCTTGTACATACTGTAGGAGCAGTATTATAGTAGTCATATTCTTGTACATAGGGGCAGTATTATAGTAGTTATATTCTTGTATATAGGGGCAGTATTATAGTAGTTATATTCTTGTATATAGGGGGCTGTATTATAGTAGTTATATTCTTGTACATAGGGGGCAGTATTATAGTACTTATATTCTTGTACATAGGAGCAGTATTATAGTAGTTATATTCTTGTATATAGGGGGAAGTATTATAGTAGTTATATTCTTGTACATAGAGGCAGTATTATACTAGTTATATTCTTGTACATGGGGCAGTATTATTGTAGTTAGATTCCTGTATATAGGGGGCAGTATTATAGTCGTTATATTCTTGTACATAGAGGCAGTGTTATAGTAGTTATATTCTTGTACATAGGGGAAGTATTATAGTAGTTATATTCTTGTACATAGGAGCAGTATTATAGTAGTTATATTCTTGTACATAGGGGCAGTATTATAGTAGTTACATTCTTGTACATAGAGGCAGTATTATAGTAGTTATATTCATGTACATAGGGGCAGTATTATAGTAGTTATATTCTTGTACATAGGAGCAGTATTATAGTAGTTATATTCCTGTACATACGAGCAGTATTATAGTAGTTATATTCTTGTACATAGGAGCAGTATTATAGTAGTTATATTCTTGTACATAGGAGCTCTATTATAGTAGTTATATTCTTGTACATAGGGAGCAATATTATAGTAGATATATTCTTGTACATAGGAGCAGTATTATAGTAGTTATATTCTTGTACATAGGGGCAGTATTATAGTAGATATATTCTTGTACATAGGTGCAGTATTATAGTAGTTATATTCTTGTACATAGGAGCAGTATTATAGTAGTTATATTCTTGTACATAGGGGCAGTATTATAGTAGATATATTCTTGTACATAGGAGCAGTATTATAGTAGTTATATTCTTGTACATAGGGGCAGTATTATAGTAGATATATTCTTGTACATAGGAGCAGTATTATAGTAGTTATATTCTTGTACATAGGGGCAGTATTATAGTAGATATATTCTTGTACATAGGTGCAGTATTATAGTAGTTATATTCTTGTACATAGGGGCAGTATTATAGTAGTTATATTCTTGTACATAGGAGGCAGTATTATAGTAGTTATATTCTTGTACATAGGAGCAGTATTATAGTAGTTATATTCTTGTACATAGGGGGCAGTATTATAGTAGTTATATTCTTGTACATAGGAGCAGTATTATAGTAGTTATATTCTTGTGCATAGGGGCAGTATTATAGTAGTTATATTCTTGTACATAGGGGCAGTATTATAGTAGTTATATTCTTGTGCATAGGGGCAGTATTATAGTAGTTATATTCTTGTACATAGGGGCAGTATTATAGTAGTTATATTCTTGTACATAGGAGCAGTATTATAGTAGTTATATTCTTGTGCATAGGAGCAGTATTATAGTAGTTATATTCTTGTACATAGGGGGCAGTATTATAGTAGTTGTATTCTTGTACATAGGAGCAGTAATATAGTAGTTATATTCTTGTACATAGGAGCAGTATTATAGTAGTTATGTACTCATACATATGGCAGTAATATAGTAATGATACAATCCTCTGTATGGGTTTGTATTTCTCTCCACCATGTCCATTGTGAATGATTACTGAACCTTTTGCTGGAGCTCTCTCTGCTCTTAACAATACATTTGCACATTTGATTTGCAGCTTCTGGTTTGCGGTTTCTTGTGCCGTTCACATGATTACTGGCCACTACATGTAATTGACTATTGCAATGTATCTGTGCAGGGTCGGGTTCAGTTATTGATCCATCCTATACCTGATACTTCGGCTGAGAGCATTTCCCGTGATCCTTAGGAGAGACTACACGCAGTTGCGCTGCAGCGCTCTGCCATACTATTCTTTATGTTGATTCCCTCCTTATTGTTACTCGGATGAAGTAATAGATTGAAATGAGACAAGAAACCAAAACAAGATGTAAAATCTCCAGGAAGATGAGCAAAGACACGACATATTCTGTTCGGAGACCGCGCGATCTGTATGATGACATTACACTGCAATAACGATGTGGCAATTTTATGGTGAGACGTAAGGCGATATTTAATACAGCAAACATGACATTAATGACAGATTACTCACTCAACTAAAAAATAATTTTCTTGGCGAGCAAGAATGAAACATTTTTTTTCCTGCATATTCTATCCTTCCTGGTCCAGCAGCCATGTTGGTAGTCCATGGCTGCCAGGTCCGATCCTTGCAAATCTCCTACAGGCTGTCAGCCCTCCCGGCGTCTCTTCCGAATAGTCGAACTGCTGCGTCGTTATCACTGCAGTATAAAGCATCGCTGATCACTTCCCACTTGGTATAGTAAATATGTCATTTTTTTAGATCTGGTGCAAATGGCGCTGTTCTCCTGAATCCGGCAATGTTTTTCTTCTGTTCTTATTCCTCTCTGTTCCTGAGATATCTGCCTCTCTTCCCTTTGTAAAAATCTAGCATTTTCAGCCAAGTGGGTGTGGTCTTCAATTTTTATATTTTTTATTGTTTTTTTTGTGGGGATCTTCTTCAGAACCATGACCAGTTGGCTAGTTTTATATACGTGGAACAGTGGGCAATAACTGAGGAATGAGGAGGCGCACACCCCCCCCAAAATATGTCAGATTTAGTTAGGAGAACGGGAGAATTTTCTCTATGTAAACCTATGACATGTTTATGGCATGTAGCAAATCCTCTTTAAGTGAGGTGGACTGATCCACAATACCCAACACGGCCACTACCACATGTGTGGCGCTGTGCTTTTTAAACAAAGGAGACCCTTCACTCACCTACAAGATGGGAGTGTTGGCAGTTTGCACCCTATCAATGCAATATTGAAAGAATAGAAGTATAACATTTCTAAAAAAAAGTCCTTAAAATTATAAAATACTAGCTCTCTGCTTCCATCACCTGGAGGAGTTGTAAGGAACTGTAAAAATCTATATGCAGGGAAGGCTTCAATCAAATGCCGAAACATGGCATGCTATTCAGTGTTCAGTCCTGAATTACCAGTGAAGTGCAGTGGCTCCCCATTTGTTAGAATGAAAGTGATTAACACAAAATTCCGCCCCTGAGGAGCAAGCTATGTCAGAAGGAAGGCTCAAACCTTCTCAAAGAGATATTCAAAGAGTTGGATCATGTTTATGCACAATCCACTGTATCTAAAGCTGCAGGAGAATCTTTTTGGAAGAAGTTAGAGGCTCTTAATATCAATCTTTTTTTAAAAGACATGACTCCACCCCTGAGGAGCAAGCTGTAGATGAAAGAATTATTAAACCTTCCTCAAAAAGATAAATCTACTGTTCATAATGTATACAGTATATTTTAAACGATTAAAATCTAAGTTAATAGAGGAAGAAGGATCTTCACTTCAGCTGGTAGTTATAGACATGAATACGCCCCCGAGGAGCAAGCTATGACTGAGTGGAGGTACAAACCTTATCAAAGAAGTGCTGGAACAGCTGGATATCGTCTTTATAAGCAAATATATATGTACAGTTCAGCAAGCGAATAACGAATAACAAAAATAATTCCATCTTATAGTTAAAAGAATGCATTGCAGCAAACAACCAATCAAGTGAGAGACAGTAATGCACCAAGGAGATTGGAGAGAAGATGTAACTGTGAGTACATGGAGTATAATAGGCACCAATTGATTCCATCAAGAAAAAGGGAGTAAGATAGAGGTGCAAACGAGAGAAGTGATACTGAAGTATAATCAGTGAGGAGAACTTGAAGTTCCCTTGTTAATAGAGATAATAAGCGCATTGAGGGATCTCAAAAGAACAGTATAATTGCTGCTGAAAATTGTAAAGGGTGCTGTGAAGGAAACTCCATATTCCTTAAATGTCTGCGGTGACCTCCGGACCGGAAATGCGTCATCCGGCCCGGAAGTCTCATTGCTGTACAGAGTGAGATCAATTTATTTTGTTTTTTTTAGCGACATTATGAATAAGATTCGGGAAAGTAGAAACGTCAAGATATTTATTTCTAGTCGCTCTCTTCTTGTTTATCACGCTTCCATTACAATTTCTTGTAAATAAATCACGTTATTTTTCATATTAATCCTTGGAGAGTGCCGTGTATTTCAATAGTTTGTAATAATAAACACGGATCCACCCCCGAGGAGCGAGAAGTGGGTGGGAAAGAAAAGACCTAGTGTGGAGGAGGAGAAGATGATCCTGCTACTGGGGGGTTTATTCTGTGTATTTGGTTTGTTATAGAATCAGAATGCAATAATCATATATATGTCAAAAAAAGATTCTCATTCCTTGTCAGTGATTTGATTAATCTTCTGACGTTGCTTTCACAGAACACAGTGTGAAGGCAGAAGCCTCAGATAATTGACAGCTGATCATCCTCTGCTGGGATCGGTGTCAGTCATTCTGTAGGTATTCATCACATATAGGCAGACGAGCGAGTGACTAATACTGTCTAAGATGTACCTGAGATCAAGCAAGTAGGGGGCCGCACGATGAGTCATCACATTCACTGTCACATTCACCTCCTTTATCTCATCAACTTCAACATCTTTAGGTTTACAGTTTGAGACTTCTCTTTTATGAATTCAGGAATCAGTAATAATTTGGGAAAAAAGTTACAAAGGGCCACAACCAGCGACCCCCGAGATAATGACACTGACATGTGGGGTACAGGATAATGACACTGACACTTGGGGTACAGGAAAATGACACTGACACTCGGGGTACAGGATAATGACGCTGACACTCGGGGTACAGGATAATGACGCTGACACTTGGGGTACAGGATAATGATACTGACACTCGGGGTACAGGATAATGACGCTGACACTCGGGGTACAGGATAATGACGCTGACACTTGGGGTACAGGATAATGACACTGACACTCGGGGTACAGGATAATGACACTGACACTTGGGGTACAGGATAATGACACTGACACTCGGGGTACAGGATAATGACGCTGACACTCGGGGTACAGGATAATGACGCTGACACTCGGGGTACAGGATAATGGTGCTGACACTCGGGGTACAGGATAATGACACTGACACTCAGGGTACAGGATAATGACACTGACATGTGGGGTACAGGATAATGACGCTGACACTCGGGGTACAGGATAATGACGCTGACACTCGGGGTACAGGATAATGACACTGACACTTGGGGTACAGGACAATGACGCTGACACTCGGGGTGCAGGATAATGACACTGACACTCGGGGGAAACAGGATAATGACACTGACACTTGGGGTACAGGACAATGACGCTGACACTCGGGGTGCAGGATAATGACACTGACACTCGGGGTACAGGATAATGACACTGACACTCGGAGTACAGGATAATGACACTGACACTCGGTGTACAGGATAATGACACTGACACTCGGGGTACAGGATAATGACACTGACACTCGGGGTGCAGGATAATGACACTGACACTCGGGGTACAGGATAATGACACTGACACTCGGTGTACAGGATAATGACACTGACACTCGGGGTACAGGATAATGACACTGACACTCGGAGTACAGGATAATGACACTGACACTCGGTGTACAGGATAATGACACTGACACTTGGGGTACAGGATAATGACACTGACACTCGGGGTACAGGATAATGACACTGACACTTGGGGTGCAGGATAATGACACTGACACTCGGGGTACAGGATAATGACACTGACACTCGGTGTACAGGATAATGACACTGACACTCGGGGTACAGGATAATGACACTGACACTCGGGGTGCAGGATAATGACTGACACTCGGGGTGCAGGATAATGGCACTGACACTCGGGGTACAGGATAATGACACTGACACTTGGGGTGCAGGATAATGACACTGACACTCGGGGTACAGGATAATGACGCTGACACTCGGGGTACAGGATAATGACACTGACACTGGGGGCACAGGATAATGACACTGACACTTGGGGTACAGGACAATGACACTGACACACGGGGTACAGGATAACGACACTGACACTCGGGGTACAAGATAATGACGCTGACACTTGGAGTACAGGATAATGACACTGACACTCGGGGTACAGGATAATGACACTGACACTTGGGGTACAGGATAATGACACTGACACTCGGGGTGCAGGATAATGACACTGACACTTGGGGTACAGGATAATGACACTGACACTCGGGGTACAGGATAATGACGCTGACACTCGGGGTACAGGATAATGACACTGACACTCGGGGTACAGGATAATGACACTGACACTTGGGGTACAGGATAATGACACTGACACTCGGGGTGCAGGATAATGACTCTGACACTCGGGGTACAGGATAATGACGCTGACACTCGGGGTACAGGATAATGACACTGACACTCGGGGTACAGGATAATGACGCTGACACTCGGGGTACAGGATAATGACACTGACACTCGGGGTACAGGATAATGATATTGACACTCGGGGTACAGGATAATGTCACTGACACTTGGGGTACAGGATAATGATGGAACACTAAACCTAATATTTATCAAACACGCCTTTCCCAGGCTAAAAGCTAAAAATTTAAAGGGCAGCATTAATTAAAACAACAACCATTTATTTACCATTTATTGATAGATGTTTTTTTGCAACTTTGTTTGTGGTTTAGATATTAATGGTCGTGTGTTGAGTTATTTGGAGGGCACCAAATTTAGGCTGCGTTCACATGTTCAGGTTTTTTCGCCTTTTCGCGGCAGTTTTTACCGAGCGATTTTGCAGCGAAAACGCAAAAAAACAGCATCCCATGCAATCCTATGGGATTCCGCAATGCTGTGCTAATGCTGCAGATCTTCCCACGGCAGAATCGCATCGCGGCAAGATCTGCAGCATGCTCATTAATTTGTGGCGATTCCATCCACATAGGAATGCATTGTTCTGCTTAGGCCTGTTTCACACCTCCGATTTTTGACGTCAGTTGCAATCCGTGAAAAATTTGAAAAACGGATCCGTGCCTGTTGTAACACCAACGTGTGTCTCCGGACCGATGAGAGAGATTTTTTTTTCTCGGCGCCTCCAGAATGCTATTTAGGGTTAATACGCTCGACAGGGAAAATCTGCTGGGCATGCGCAGTGTAAAATAGCGGACCGTCGATGAAAAATAACGTTGCATCGTCCGTCTCTTCCGCCCGGGAGAAGCTAAAGTTTTCACGGATCCGTCAAAAACCGGATCTGACGGACGACCATCAGTCAAAATCCGCCGCTAATGCAAGTCTATGGTGGAAAAAACGGATCCGCCAAAAAATGGGCAGATCCGTTTTTTTTCTAAAAGTGGTGGATTTTGACTGACATCAAAAAATGGAAATGTGAAACAGGCCTTACTTTCCGCATGTGGCTGTGCACACCATGCGAAAAGTAAGCAGACCATTTGCGGATGGTACCCAGGAGGTGGAGGAGAGGAGACTGTCCTCCGGGCACCATATCCTTGTAAAAAGTAGAATTAAAATAAAAAATCGGGTTATATTCACCTTCCGACGTCCCGCGCAGCGTCCCCGGGCCTCCGCGATGCTCCGACAGGTCCCGTTCCCAGTGATGCCTTGCGATGACCTTTGCTGGTGTCGCGTCTCGTGATCATGTAGCGATCTCACGAGACCGCGACGTCATCAAAGGTCATCGCAATGCATCACTGGGAACAGGACCGGCCGGAGCATCGCGGAGGCCCGGGGACGCTGCGCGGGACGTCGGAAGGTGAATATAACCCGATTTTTTAATATTTTTTATTATTTTTAACATTAGATCATTTTACTACTGATGCCGCACAGGCGGCCTCAATTGTAAAACATTGGTCACACTCGTCAAACACTATGTTTGACGAGTGTGACCAACCTGTCAATCAGTTCTCCATGCGATGCTCCAGATCGCTTGGAAAATGCTAGCAATTCTGCAAGCTAATAACGCTTGCAAAACGCTAGTTTTTCCGTGGGAAAATCGCGGGAATTTAAAATGCGGTTTTCCGGCGGAATGGAATTCCGTAATTCTCACGGCAACTTCCGCGCGAGTTCCGCAATGTGTGAACTTAGCCTTACACTGTTATCCAAGCTGTACACTGACTACTGTACATTGTATCACAGGGCCAGATCTTCAGTGCTGTCCATGGAAAAGATGTAACAAAATATTAACAAAAATGCAAGGAGTGTACTCACTTTTGTGATATATTGTAGAAAATGAGATTATTATGCTTTTGCATATATAGCACTATTTTATTCCGCAGTGCTTCACATACGTTATCATCAGTGTCCCCAATGGGGCTCACAATCTAGATTCCCTATCAGTATGTCTTTAGAATGTGGGAGGAAACCCACGCAAACACAGAACAAAAAGCTGCAGTGCTAACCACTGAGCCACCGTACTGCTCTAACATAGATGCCCTATAGATACAGTTGTGGCCAAAAGTATTGACACCCCTGCAATTCTGTCAGATAATACTCAGTTTCTTCCTGAAAATGATTGCAAGCACAAAATCTTTGTTATTATCTTCATTTAATTTGTCTTAAACGAAAAAACACAAAAAGAATTGTCCTAAAGCCAAATTGGATATAATTCCACACCAAACATAAAAAAGAGGGTGGACAAAAGTATTGGCACTGTTCGAAAAATCATGTGATGCTTCTCTAATTTGTGTAATTAACAGCACCTGTAACTTACCTGTGGCACCTAACAGGTGTTGGCAATAACTAAATCACACTTGCAGCCAGTTGACATGGATTAAAGTTGACTCAACCTCTGTCCTGTGTCCTTGTGTGCACCACATTGAGCATGGAGAAAAGAAAGAAGACCAAATAACTGTCTGAGGACTTGAGAAACCAAATTGTGAGGAAGCATGAGCAATCTCAAGGCTACAAGTCCATCTCCAAAGACCTGAATGTTCCTGTGTCTACCGTACGCAGTGTCATCAAGAAGTGTAAAGCCCATGGCACTGTGGCTAACCTCCTTAGATGTGGATGGAAAAGAAAAATTGACGAGAGATTTCAATGCAAGATTGTGCGGATGTTGGATAAAGAACCTCGACTAACATCCAAACAAGCTCAAGCTGCCCTGCAGTCCGAGGGTACAACAGTGTCAACCCGTACTATCCGTCGGCATCTGAATGAAAAGGGACTGTATGGTAGGAGACCCAGGAAGACCCCACTTCTTACCCCGAGACATAAAAAAGCCAGGCTGGAGTTTGCCAAAACTTACCTGTAAAAGCCTAAAACGTTTTGGAAGAATGTTCTCTGGACAGATGAGACAAAAGTAGAGCTTTTTGGGCAAAGGCATCAACATAGAGTTTACAGGAGAAAAAAAGAGGCATTCAAAGAAAAGAACACGGTCCCTACAGTCAAACATGGCGGAGGTTCCCTGATGTTTTGAGGTTGCTTTGCTGCCTCTGGCACTGGACTGCTTGACCGTGTGCATGGCATTATGAAGTCAGAAGACTACCAACAAATTTTGCAGCATAATGTGGGTCCAGTATGAGAAAGCTGGGTCTCCCTCAGAGGTCATTGGTCTTCCAGCAGGACAATGACCCAAAACACACTTCAAAAAGCACTAGAAAATGGTTTGAGAGAAAGCACTGGAGACTTCTAAGGTGGCCAGCAATGAGTCCAGACCTGAATCCCATAGAACACCTGTGGAGAGATCTAAAAATGGCAGTTTGGAGAAGGCACCCTTCAAATATCAGGGACCTGGAGCAGTTTGCCAAAGAAGAATGGTCTAAAATTCCAGCAGAGCATTGTAAGAAACTCATTGATGGTTACCGGAAGCGGTTGGTCGCAGTTATTTTGGCTAAAGGTTGTGCAACCAAGTATTAGGCTGAGGGTGCCAATACTTTTGTCTGGCCCATTGTTGGAGTTTTGTGTGAAATGATCAATGTTTTGCTTTTTGCTTCATTCTCTTTTGTGTTTTTTCATTTAAGACAAATTAAATGAAGATAATAATACCAAAGAATTTGTGTTTGCAATCATTTTCAGGAAGAAACGGAGTATTATCTGACAGAATTGCAGGGGGTGTCAATACTTTTGGCCACAACTGTAGATAGATAATAGATAGATGATAGATAGATAATAGATAGATGATAGATTGATAGATAATAGATAGATAATAGATTATGTTATAAACAGATAGGGAGACATGCATTAGATAGATATTCTTTGAATTCTTTCTATTTGAACTGATTGATAAACAGAGATGTTCCGGGGCTGGGCGGGTCGCTGTTTTCGTCGGCCATCACTTCTGTTTCCCACCGGTGTTTTCTAACCTTGTTTAAAATGAAAAGCTGTCAAAAGCCTGAAAGCAAATCCGTTCTGGAGATGGGGAAACGTGAACCGCCACGAACCCTTCTCTCTTTATTGATTTCAGGTCCCCTAAGTTGAAGTTATTCCTAGTTAATGGGACTGAACTTCATACTGATGTGACAAGATGGTGCTGTGATTTATAGGGGATTATATGAGGGACCCTACAGTATGTGCGGGGGGCGACGCAGTCGCTTCTCCTGGAAGATATTGGACAGTAAGGTATCCTAATCTATTTAGTTTGGGAATGGAATGACAGAACTACAGTAAAGACTGACACATACTGTAGAGTAGGGCGAGGATCCTAGATTAAACCCCTTAAAAGTGTACGAGTCATATACCGAGTATAAAATGGGGGTTATACTGTGCTTCTGAAGGCTTCACAGTTTCAGCAATTGCATTTCTTAGAATTTAAAGAGTCTGCAGAGAAATGAAATTAAGTCGGTCAAGAAGGAAGTAGCTAACTTCTTTTCTCAGAAATGTTCCATAATTTCTTCACAAGTCTGAAATAAGACTGACTGTAAGACTCTGAAAGATTATTGTGAGGGATATCTCATAGATGATGATATCCGTAAGAAGTAGCTAACTTCTTGTCTCGATTAAGTCCACAAAAAATGGAACACATCTAGAAGCCTAGACTAGAAAAGGTTTATTCACAGGAATGAAATAATATATTAGGGTTAGAGATGAACGAAGCCGAACTTAAAAGTTCATACCGGGACAGTGAGTGTCCGGTGCTAAACGCTCAACACGGAGTTCTCCCGAAAGTCCAGTGCTCAGGGGAAGTCCGGAGAGAGAATTTTTCCAGCTCAAACATTCTTGTCCCTATTGTTGGGTTCGGGTTCTGGTTCGAGTTCGGGTACAGTTTTGGGACCCGAACCAAAGTTTGGAATAAAGTTAGGGTCGGGTACCAGAACCTGAACATCCATGGGTCCGTTCATTCCAAATCAGAATCTTCAAGGAATGTCTAAATGTATAGTTCAAGGATGACATCATTGAGGGAGGAAGTAGCTAACTTACTCTCTAAATAAGGGTTTAGGAAAGGAAATCTGACCAAAAATAACGTCTTCACATCTCTGGAAGTTGACATTCAACAATTAGTTAAAATAAGTTCATGACTGTAGAACGTTGAAGGAACGTAGTTCACTTTTCCCGTAAGGGAAGTAGCTAACTTCTCCTCTATTGTAAATTCACTGGTAATTACATATAGCTGGCATCTTTGAATAAGAACTAACAGCAGCCATTTTCCCAGAGTCCACAGCATAGTAAGCCATAGAAGTGCGGGGGCTCTGGGCTTTCACAAAATGTCGGCGGAGCACATTGGCAGCGTTGCACATCCGAACACCCCCTCATCCCAGTCTATGGCTTGCAGCAATGCTCCACTCTTGCCTCCTCCAGCAGCGACCCTGGAACCCCACTTCACCAAATGACAGATTCTCATGACTGCAGGATTTTAAAAGATGTTAGGAAGGGTAACCCAATGGGACCCCAATGAAGACGGAGGTAGCTAATTTCTACTAACTGGTTATCAATAGAAATCAATAAAGCTGGCAGTCTGAGATAGAACATACATATCTTAAAAGTTTGGAAAATACACTTTTAAGAATACATAAGTGAAATACGTTTACGACGGTAGGATCATTAAAATAAAATATACTGAGGAGTGAGAAAGGAAGTAGCTAACGTCCCTTGTCCTTGGAATGCAATAGTTGTCAACACAGATGGCAGCTTCAGATATAATATACATTTCTGAAAATTTCTAGAAATGGTTTTCATATAATTAATGGGTCAAATAAGTTCTAAGCTTCACAACCGTCATGGCATGTTGGGAAATGCAGTCCAATAGTGAAATAGGTGGGGAGGGACGTTTTCAGGGTCAGACAGGCAAAATTGACAGATGCCGTATGGGCCGGTCCAACAGTGGGCTGCGTCAATTGTGACACTATAACAGTATCGGTGTCAGTCACTTCGGCATTTCACAGGCTACTAACGGCCTGCTGGATGCCGGCACCACACAGGAGACATTGGTCAGAGTGATGAAGTCACTGCATCGCACCACCGACACGCAGTGTAAGAAAGAGTAGAAGAGAAGACAGTGGCTGCGGCTGGATTAGGTGAGAAGGTTTTTTTTGTAGGACTGTGATGACCATAATACTGTGTGAGGTACCATCTATTCTTTAAGAGGGACTGTGGGGGAATTATATTATAAGGGAGCTGTGGGGGGGAACCATCATACTATAATGGGTCAGTGGGAAGCCCAGACACTAGGGGAAGGGTGAGTGGAGACCCCCTAGGCAGATCTAATAACACCCTACCTGCCCTACTGTCCCTAGATTGGTACTTCACCAATCGCCGAGCAGGAACTTAAGCCCTGTATCTCCCTAAAGCTAAGCTCTGGGTAGCAAGGGAGAGGGGATGAGCAACTGGTCAGTCCCCACTGTAAAATAAAACAAAAAGGTAGACAGTCAAGAGGAATGATCATAAGAAAAAACAAACAGCATTCCATCCGAGTGAAGATAAAGTATCTAATGACATCTTTATTCTGCCAAATGCTTTTGCATTTGGCATAATAAAGATGTCATAAGATACTTTATCTTCACCTGGATGGAATCCTGTTAGTTTTTTCTTATGATGGTTTGCTCTCCAATTGGGTCATTGGACTTTTGAACCTGCATTCTGATGGTTGTGTGCTGCTGGCTGTACCTTTTCTAGTCAAGGGGAATGAACTTAGCTTGAGCAGACTCAGAGAGGTAACAACACCAAAAATCCTCAAACATCATCATCTCTATAGCTCAAAGCCTTCACAAGGGAAAAATGTAAATATCACTGGCAACTCTCTGAAGAAGATTGGGGATTTATAAACACCCAGGTCCAGGTGTGTCAACTAGAGCCGGAGGGAGGTTGCCACTGGGTCCAAGAGTCAGAAGGATTAAGAAGGTGTCTGTAATGTCAAAAGCAAAGACTTTCTGAAGCCAAATGCAGAGCGGCAGTCTGTTGCATGTGACACACCCGTGACAGTTGAATGAAACGGTCACTAACCAGTATGTGTACGGACACGGAGGACTAATAAGTGCATGGAGGGTGTGTGAACAGATGATACGAAGGTTCTGGCTTTGAAGAAAATTTTGAATGGGCAACACAGGGATAGTTAGATAAATATGGTATGGAGGTAGGTCAGTCTGAAGAAATGCGTTTTTAGGCCACAATTAAACCTGTGGGTATTGGGGATTAAAGCTCACGAGATGTCTTGGAGACGGGAGTGGGAGGTTTGGATTATTAAGGATGTTAATCTTAGGTCATTATCAAACGGAGGGCACGGGTAGGGTGGTAGACTGAGATAAGAGAGGAGATGTTGGATGGTGCGGAACCGTGGAGAGCTTTGTCGGTGAGAGTGATAAGTTTATATTGAACTCTATATCAGATGGGCAAACAGTGCAACGACTGGCACAGGGTGGAGGCATCGGTGTAGCGGTTGATGAAGAATATGATCCTGGCTGCTGCATTCAGGACAGATTAGAGAGGGGAGAATTTAGTAAGAGGAAGACAGATTAGAAGAGAGTTACAATAATCCAGATGAGAATGAATAAGGGCCACAGTAAGAGTTTTTGCAGAGTCAAAGGTATGAAAAAGTCAAATTCTAGAAATGTTTTTGTCCCATCATACCATATTGGGAATATGGAGGGTCATCATTCTATGTGTGTGGAACATAATACATTGAGAGGGACTCTGGGGAACCATCATACTGTGTGGGGGACAGGTGAGATCATCATGCTGAGGGGGGACCATCATATTGTATAGGTGACTGTGGTTGAATACTGTAGGTGGCTGTGAGAGGAACATCACGCTATGTGGAGTGGTGACCATCATACTGTATGGGGGGCTCTAGTGACCATCATACAGTGGATGGTTGTGGTGACCATCATACTGTGTAGGTAAAGGAACGCGGGAGCATCATTTTGTATGGCAAATATTTTTGGGCAATATATTCTATGGGTGCCATGGAAGAGGTATCATAGTGGACTAAGGGGCTTCAGTAGGGGCAAAATAACTGTAAGTTCTGCAATCAATGTCCTTTTCCGTGTGTTGAAAAGTTGGGAGGTTTGACCTTCTGTTACTGCTCCTAAGTGCTGTGATAGGACTTTTACCTTGAAGTCCCGTGATTTCTATGTACGCCCCTCTCAGGATCATTATTATCAGATGACCACACTTTTACATGCCAGTATACAGTTGTGGCCAAAAGTATTGACACCCCTGCAATTCTGTCAGATAATACTCAGTTTCTTCCTGAAAATGATTGCAATCACAAATTCTTTGGTATTATTATCTTCATTTAATTTGTCTTAAATGAGAAAACACAAAAGAGAATGAAGCAAAAAGCAAAACATTGATCATTTCACACAAAACTCCAAAAATGGGCCAGACAAAAGTATTGGCACCCTCAGCCTAATACTCGGTTGCACAACCTTTAGCCAAAATAACTGCGATCAATCGCTTCCGGTAACCATCAATGAGTTTCTTACAATGTTCTACTGGAATTTTAGACCATTCTTCTTTGGCAAACTGCTCCAGGTCCCTGATATTAGAAGGGTGCCTTCTCTGTTATGATTGAGTCACCGTAGGAGGCAAAAACAGAAATGCTAGCTAAGTCCTGAAAACCAGAGAAGTTGGCAACTATCAGATTGCAGACCCCTGAACCTATCAACACAACTAGCAGTAGCCGTGGGGGGTTCCTACGATGACCTAGACTAGACCCCTCGATCACAGCCGGAGAGATACATAGGCCTAAAGAAGGAAAGGGGAAATCTAACTGCCCCAGAGCAGACCCCAAAGCAATAGGCAGCCCCCCACATATAATGACGGTGAAGCAAGATGAAAAACACTTACACAGATAGAAAGACAGGCTGAGCAAAGACGGGGCCCAAAAACTACCTAGATAGGAATGGATAGGAAGGCTGCTGTCTGCAATCTGCCAAAACCCTATCAGAGACAAAAGCCAACAAGCTGATATAAAAATGGCCCTGAAGCAACTAAGCTTCAAAAACTAAATCAGTACTCAGGTACTTTCAGAAGACAGAGCTCACGGAACACTGCACACTCCAGCAGGGAGTGGCAGAATCCAAAAAGCAAGAGAAACAAAAACAAATCTTAAATGCAAAAAGGCAAAACAGAAAACTTAGCTTTAGGAGAGCAGGAATCAGACTGGTGTCCAAGAGTCCTCAGAGAAATCACCCGCAGGGCAGAAAGGGCGTAGGCTGCCTTAAATCCAGTCAGAGACTCCACTCAGCCAATCGTCCTCATTAGTCCCAGGTGCCTGATAATCAGGCTCACTACCTTCCTTCACAAGAATAGGGAGTTCACCACGCCTCAGTGACGGAGGGGAAAATGAACTCACAACAGTACCCCTCCCTTGAGGAGGGGTCACCGAACCCTCAACAACGCTACCAGGGCGATCAGGGTGAGCCCGATGAAAGGCACGCACCAATCTTTTGGCATGAATATCAGAGGCAGAGACCCAGGAATTATCCTCCTGACCATAACCCTTCCACTTAACCAAATACTGGAGTCTCCGTCTAGCCAGACGGGAATCCAGAATTTTCTCTACCTCATATTCCAAGTTACCTTCAACCAATACAGGGTCCGGAGGTGCCAACTCAGGCACAACTGGCTCAACAAACCTCTTCAACAAGGACTTATGGAACACATTATGGATCTTAAATGTGACAGGAAGAGCCAAACGAAAAGAGACCGGATTAATAATCTCCAAAATCTTGTAAGGTCCAATAAATCTAGGCTTAAACTTAGGAGAAGCCACCTTCATAGCAATATTCTTAGATGATAACCACACCATATCACCAATCTTAAACTGGGGACCAATGGTCCTATGTCGATTGGAAAACCGCTGGGCCTTTTCCTGGGAGAGAGATAACTTATCCACCACTTGGTCCCAGATCTGGTGCATTCTCTCCACCACAGTGTCAACACCTGGGCAGGCAGAGGGCTCCACCTGCCCTGAAGAAAAT
The DNA here is from genome assembly GCF_039654945.1 of Dendrobates tinctorius. Lineage (NCBI taxonomy): Eukaryota > Metazoa > Chordata > Amphibia > Anura > Dendrobatidae > Dendrobates > Dendrobates tinctorius. The sequence goes on from NW_027361691.1 coordinate 1,562,837, forward strand.
CGAGGATGAAACCCAAAGTTACAAAAAAAAGGTGACATCAAAGTGGCAGAACTGGCTCTATTATTTAAAGCAAATTCGGCCAAGGGCAAAAATGAAACCCAATCATCCTGATCAGCGGAAATAAAACATCTCAAATACGACTCCAAGGTCTGGTTTGTTCTCTCTGTCTGCCCATTGGTCTGAGGGTGAAAAGCAGAAGAGAAGGACAACTGAATTCCCAACTTGGAACAGAACGTCCTCCAAAATTTAGACACAAATTGAACTCCTCTGTCAGATACAATGTTCTCAGGAATCCCGTGCAAGCGAACCACCTGTTGTAAAAACAGGGGCACCAACTCAGAGGAAGATGGCAACTTAGGGAGTGGTACAAGATGAACCATCTTAGAGAACCTATCACAAATCACCCAAATAACAGTCATTCTTTGAGAGACCGGCATATCAGAGATGAAATCCATTGAAATATGGGTCCATGGCCTCCTGGGGACCGGCAAAGGCATCAACAACCCACTAGAGCGAGAACAAGATTTAGACCGGGAGCAAGTCCCACAGGACTGCACAAAATTCCTGACATCATGAGACAAGGTGGGCCACCAAAAAGAGCGACTCACCAGATCTCTAGTACCAAAAATACCCGGATGACCAGCCAATGCAGAGCAATGAACTTCAGACATCACTCTCTTCTTCCACTGGTCAGGAACATACAACTTTCCACTGGGGCAACGCTCAGGTTTGTCCTCCTGGAACTCTTGCAGAGCAAGTCTCAATTCGAGCGAGATGGCAGAAAGAACTACCTCTTCGCCTAAGATGGTAGCAGGCTTGGTCACCACAGGAGAATCAGCAAAGAAACTCCTAGAGAGGGCATCTGCCTTGACATTCTTAGTTCCAGGAAGGAAAGAGACCACAAAATCAAAACGTGTAAAAAACAAGGCCCACCTAGCCTGTCTAGGGTTCAAGCGTTTAGCCGACTCTAGGTAAATCAAATTTTTGTGGTCAGTGAGGACCACAACTTGATGTTTGGCTCCCTCCAACCAATGTCTCCACTCCTCAAATGCCCATTTCATGGCCAACAGTTCCCGATTCCCCACATCATAGTTACGTTCAGATGAAGAGAACTTTCGGGAAAAGAAAGCACAGGGATTCATTTTAGATGTTACCGGATCCCTTTGGGACAACACTGCTCCTGCACCAATCTCAGAAGCATCCACCTCTACCTGAAACGGGAGTGAGACATCAGGTTGCCGCAGAACCGGGGCGGAGGTAAATCTACGCTTCAGCTCCTGAAAGGAAGCAACCGCCTCCGGAGACCAATTCAACACATCCGCACCCTTCCTGGTCAGGTCAGTCAATGGTTTGGCAATACTAGAAAATTTTGCTATAAATTTCCGATAAAAATTAGCAAAACCCAAAAACTTCTGGAGGGCCTTCAAAGAAGTGGGCTGAACCCAATCATAAATGGCCTGTACCTTGGCCGGGTCCATTTCAATAGTAGACGGAGACAAAATAAATCCCAAAAAAGAAATCCTCTGTACTCCAAAAAGGCATTTTGATCCTTTGACATACAGGCAATTCTCTCTCAAGATCCGGAACACAGTCCGAATATGTTCCACATGAGCATCCCAATCCTTGGAGAAGATCAAAATATCGTCCAGATAAATAATCAAAAATGTATCGACAAAGTCTCGGAAAATATCGTTCATGAAGCACTGGAAGACAGAAGGGGCATTAGTGAGCCCAAAAGGCATCACCAGGTACTCAAAATGTCCCTCAGGAGTATTAAACGCCGTCTTCCATTCATCCCCCTGCTTAATGCGGATAAGATTATACGCCCCCCTGAGGTCAAGCTTGGTAAACCAGCAAGCACCTCTGACTCTAGAGAATAGATCAGAAATCAGGGGTAACGGATACTGATATTTAATAGTAATTTTATTGAGGGCACGATAATCAATACACGGCCTTAAAGAACCATCCTTCTTGGCCACAAAAAAAAACCGGCACCTAAGGGTGAAGAGGATGGTCTAATATGACCCTTCTCCAACGCCTCCTTAATATAGGACCGCATAGCCTCGTGCTCGGGTACAGATAAATTGAAGAGCCGACCCTTAGGAAATTTACACCCCGGGCTTAGTTCAATAGCACAGTCATAACTCCTATGAGGAGGCAAGGACGCAGACTCATTCTCACTAAATACTTCATAGTAGTCCGCCAAATAGTCAGGAACCTCATGTGACTGAGGAGAGGTGGAAAAAACCGGAGCCTCACTAAAGGTACACCGGCAACCCCAACTCACCACAGACACAGACTTCCTATCCAAAACTGGATTATGAATCTGCAACCAGGGAAACCCCAGAACAACGGCATCATGCAGACCATGCAACACCAAAAATCTGCAATTTTCTTGGTGGTCTGGGGTGACCTGCATGACCAACTGGGTCCAAACCTGAGGTTTATTTTTAGCCAGAGGGGTAGCATCAATCCCCCTCAAAGGGATAGGCGTCTGCAGAGGTGTCAACGGAAATCCACAACGTTTAGCAAAATCCAAGTCCATTAGGTTTAGCGCTGCTCCCGAATCCACAAAAGCCTTGGCGGAAAAGGTGGACAGGGAACAGATCAGAGTAATCGCCAAAAGAAACTTAGGCTGACCCCCACCAACAGAAAACGTGTGTGCAAAGCGTTTCTCACGTTTAGGACAAACAGAAATAATATGTGAGGCATCTCCACAGAAAAAACACAGCTTATTGCGCTTTCTGAATTCCTGACGTTGCGCCTTAGACAAAACTCTATCACATTGCATAGGTTCAGACGTCTGTTCAACCGGTGGCAACACCTCTCATGTAATCCTGCGTTCACGTAAACGCCGATCAACATGAATGGCTAAAGACATAGAATCGTCCAGACCAGAGGGAACAGGAAATCCCACCATAGTATCTTTTACGGCTTCTGACAAACCCTTCCGAAAGAGAGCAGCCAAGGCACTATCATTCCAGGTAGTAAGGACCGCCCACTTTTGGAACTTTTGACAGTACAACTCTGCAGATTCTCGACCCTGGTTCAATGCTAACAGGGTCTTTTCAGCCTGATCAATGGCATTAGGTTCGTCGTACAGCAACCCCATGGCTTGAAAAAATGTGTTCACATTAGTCAGAATAGGGTCATCTGGTTTCAAAGAAAACGCCCAATCCTGGGGATCGCCGCGCAGCAAAGAGATGACAATTTTAACCTGCTGCGCGGGGCTCCCTGACGAGTTAGGCTTCAAAGCAAAAAATAATTTACAATTATTTTTGAAACTCAAAAATTTAGATCGATCCCCAAAAAATACATCAGGTGTGGGGATCTTTGGTTCAACAGCATGTGAACGAGCAAGGTAGGTGGAAATTCCTCGCACTTCAGCAGCGAGCTGCTCCACACGATCAGACACTTGCTTTATCTCCATTGAGAGAAAAAAAAAAAATTCCCCCTACGGCCTCAGAGATATAGAGGAAAGAATATACACACACCTTTTTTTTTTTTTTTTTTTTTAAACACAATTCTTTCCTGCTATTGAGTACCCCAGGATCTGCGGTTGGGCGGGTGATTCTGTTATGATTGAGTCACCGTAGGAGGCAAAAACAGAAATGCTAGCTAAGTCCTGAAAACCAGAGAAGTTGGCAACTATCAGATTGCAGACCCCTGAACCTATCAACACAACTAGCAGTAGCCGAGGGGGGTTCCTACGATGACCTAGACCCCTCGATCACAGCCGGAGAGATACATAGGCCTAAAGAAGGAAAGGGGAAATCTAACTGCCCCAGAGCAGACCCCAAAGCAATAGGCAGCCCCCCACATATAATGACGGTGAAGCAAGATGAAAAACACTTACACAGATAGAAAGACAGGCTGAGCAAAGACGGGGCCCAAAAACTACCTAGATAGGAACGGATAGGAAGGCTGCTGTCTGCAATCTGCCAAAACCCTATCAGAGACAAAAGCCAACAAGCTGATATAAAAATGGCCCTGAAGCAACTAAGCTTCAAAAACTAAATCAGCACTCAGGTACTTTCAGAAGACAGAGCTCACGGAACACTGCACACTCCAGCAGGGAGTGGCAGAATCCAAAAAGCAAGAGAAACAAAAACAAATCTTAAATGCAAAAAGGCAAAACAGAAAACTTAGCTTTAGGAGAGCAGGAATCAGACTGGTGTCCAAGAGTCCACAGAGAAATCACCCGCAGGGCAGAAAGGGCGTAGGCTGCCTTAAATCCAGTCAGAGACTCCACTCAGCCAATCGTCCTCATTAGTCCCAGGTGCCTGATAATCAGGCTCACTACCTTCCTTCACAAGAATAGGGAGTTCACCAGGCCTCAGTGACGGAGGGGAAAATGAACTCACAACACTTCTCTAAATTGCCATTTTTAGATCTCTCCGCAGGTGTTCTATGGGATTCAGGTCTGGACTCATTGCTGCCACCTTTGAAGTCTCCAGTGCTTTCTCTCAAACCATTTTCTAGTGCTTTTTGAAGTGTGTTTTGGGTCATTGTCCTGCTGGAAGACCCATGACCTCTGAGGGAGACCCAGCTTTCTCACACTGGGCCCTACATTATGCTGCAAAATTTGTTGGTAGTCTTCAGACTTCAATATGCCATGCACACGGTCAAGCAGTCCAGTGCCAGAGGCAGCAAAGCAACCCCAAAACATCAGGGAACCTCCGCCATGTTTGACTGTAGGGACCGTGTTCTTTTCTTTGAATGCCTCTTTTTTTCTCCTGTAAACTCTATGTTGATGCCTTTGCCCAAAAAGCTCTACTTTTGTCTCCTCTGACCAGAGAACATTCTTCCAAAACGTTTTAGGCTTTTTCAGGTAAGTTTTGGCAAACTCCAGCCTGGCTTTTTTATGTCTCGGGGTAAGAAGTGGGGTCTTCCTGGGTCTCCTACCATACAGTCCCTTTTCATTCAGACGCCAACGGATAGTACGGGTTGACACTGTTGTACCCTCGGACTGCAGGGCAGCTTGAACTTGTTTGGATGTTAGTCGAGGTTCTTTATCCAACATCCGCACAATCTTGCCTTGAAATCTCTTGTCAATTTTTCTTTTCCGTCCACATCTAGGGAGGTTAGCCACAGTGCCATGGGCTTTAAACTTCTTGATGACACTGTGCACGGTAGACACAGGAACATTCAGGTCTTTGGAGATGAACTTGTAACCTTGAGATTGCTCATGCTTCCTCACAATTTGGTTTCTCAAGTCCTCAGACAGTTCTTTGGTCTTCTTTCTTGTCTCCATGCTCAATGTGGTACACACAAGGACACAGGACAGAGGTTGAGTCAACTTTAATCCATGTCAACTGGCTGCAAGTGTGATTGTTATTGCTAACACCTATTAGGTGCCACAGGTAAGTTACAGGTGCTGTTAATTACACAAATTAGAGAAGCATCACATGATTTTTCGAACAGTGCCAATACTTTTGTCCACCCTCTTTGTTATGTTTGGTGTGGAATTATATCCAATTTGGCTTTAGGACAATTCTTTTTGTGTTTTTTCATTTAAGACAAATTAAATGAAGATAATAATACCAAAGAATTTGTGTTTGCAATCATTTTCAGGAAGAAACTGAGTATTATTTGACAGAATTGCAGGGGTGTCAATACTTTTGGCCACAACTGTAACTTCTCTTCTTTATTATATTTCAATGACACGTCATATTAATGTCTAGAAATACTCGATAAAGAATTCATCCATGAAATCATTTCACAATATCAGGAGATCTAGGTAGAAATCAGAGGGTGGAAGTAGTTGTCTTCTTCTATTGGTTTACAATATATATATTTTTAATTTTTTGAAATACTTTGTTTACAACAAGCAAAATGAATGTGAGACTTTATCGTTTCCAGCTGATGAAGTCATGGAATAACACAGCAAAGGCCGTAAAAATTCTACTCTGTGGCTCTTCCTCTCAGCTAATGAGTTTGGGGACAGAGTACATTTGTAAAATTGAAATAGTATTTTTACCATTTTCTGCCGGAAATGTGAAAATATATATCTTTCCTAAAAAAAAAAATCCCTTCCATTCAAAGCCTGAGCTGCTGATAAGACATTACATTGGGAGCCACAAATATACCCAGTTCACTGGCAAGTGGTGCGCATTTTGCTGTCACTGTGCCCAGAAACGCCAATCTGTCAGTTCAAGGCAGAAGTGGAATATTTAAGCTTTTACTTAGGATTGCTCGGACTGACAGACCATACAAGCAGGTAGGTGACAATCAGCCTTAAAGGGACATTGATTTATTCGTTTCATCCATGCTGTTATCTGCAGACTGCGAGGTACAGACATGGCTGCTTCTCCTACAGATCGATATGGGAATTCTTAAAGCCTTTGCTGTTATGAAGAATATGTTTACCCTGTTCTTTGAGGAAAAATATAACCCTATAGAGGCAGGTTGTATGAAACTGATGTGATATAGATTTTATTGCTGTGGCATTGACTTGTTGATGGGTATTTCTGGTCCATGGCATCAGCTAAGACACAGGTGCCCCTGTGAATGGTCAAGGTCAAAGGGTTATCGGTTAGGAGAGAGGGATCTCATAGTCTAATCTATAGGTCTAGAAGAGGTCTGCTAGGATAGGTGCGTCCATATGTTGTAATATCATGGTCTAAAAAGAATTTGCTAGTATATAGAATTCCATGTGGTCAAATGTAGAGATCTAGAGTAGGTCAGTTCGGAGAAGGGAATCATTGCGATCTACTGTAGAAGTTTAGGATTGGATATTTAGGATGGGGGAGTTCATGTGGTATAATGTAGATACGAAGAAGAAGTCTATCAGGGTTGGGACTAGCTTGTTATGTAGTGATCAATTTGAATTGGAGGATCATGTGGTCTAATATGGATGTCGAGAGAAGATCAAAAAGGATTGGGGTGTTCATGTGGTCTAATAGAAAAGTCAGAAGGAAATTAGTTATGATAGGGTGGCCACATGGAATAATACAGATATCAAAAGGAGATCAGTCAGGATAATAAAGTTGAGTGGTGTAATGTGGTTGTGAAGAAGTCAGAAACCATTGGGAAATCCATGTGGTCTACTGTAAAGGTAAGGAGAAAGGAGGTAATACTTTTGTGGCCAAATATTCTAACATTGAGGTCAAGGAGAGATCTGGTGAAGAGGTCTTTTAGCTTTGGAAGCTACATGATCTAATCTAGAGGTCATGAGTAGATCAGTTACAATAAATAGGCCATGTGGTTTAATAGTAAGATCCTTTGGAAAGAATGAGGTGTGTGGCATATATATAAAGGCCAGTAAAAGATCTGCTAGGAAAGAGAAGACTAAGTGGTACAACGTTGAGGAGTCCTAATGGAGATCCATTGGAAAAGGAGGAGACATGTAATGTAATGTGGAGGACAAACGAGATTTGTTAGGATAGGATAACATAATTGGTCAAAGGTGGTAGTCAAAAAGAGATCAGAAAAGTTAGGTTGGTCTTTTCTCATACATGAGGATCTCATATCTGGGATGTAGCTGTTAAAAGAGGAATTTTGATGTAATTACAGTCCATATATTGGAGACCATGTCTCCTTTTGTTCTAACTCAGAGTGAAGGAGTTGGAAATTGGACACGAAACTTCAGTCTCAGTGGACGGTGCTCAAATAGGTTCCTACCCTATATACCATGGTAAACAGAACTTGGCACTTTTTTCTAAACCGTAGGGCATGATAGTACTGTTTATTGTTACTCAAACCAAAAACTTGAAGTTTTGGTCAGATTGTCTTAGACCTTTTTCAAACATCAGAATGTAGAGGGCCTCTCACAACATCGATCATACTGCCACTCACTGCGCTTCTCTTCTAAATCCTGATCAACGGGATGGAATTGTCACAAGTTTTGCCCTCTGGAAGGTCACCTATTGGATGATCTACCCTAAGGTTCTTCCATCAGAGGCCTCTAAATAAAGTTTGGACTATTTTCATCCAAAATATTAAAATTATGTGTAGTAGGAAGGAAGATATTTATGTTGTCTAAGGACAACTCCTAATTGTGAGAAAAGGTAGAATGAGAGGATAGCTACAATCCATTCGTCATTTTCATTATGCCCCTTGCAGAATTAGCAGGCCATACCTGAACTGGGTAGTCTGGGAATGAAGGGCAATGAGCCAACGACAATACATGATATGCAAGCGTCCTCCTACCATACATACCAGATTACTATTTTAACCCATCATAGAAACTTCATCTAAGCCTAAAAATCCTTAATAGAGCGTTACCGATAACCAAGGTGATTGCCCTTTAAGAAATACGTCTTTTGGAATCTAATAAATCAGAACAGAATGCAGAATCTTTCTAAACTAGATATTACCCCATATAACCTCAAAAAACTCCTTCCAATACATACACATCATTCACCCTGAAGAAACCCGATACCGGGCAATTACCGTATGCCACGTCTTAAATTCATGTGTGTGTTTATGTTTAGCATAGAAGTAAAGCAAGTGCTGTGTGACTAATGTTCTTATGTGCGGAGTACAATGCAGCCCACCGGAAGAACGAGAGAAAAGCTGAAATAGCTAAATTACCCCGAGAAAATCTTATAGCACAAAACACTCTGTTTAGTGGAAGTAAAAAACGTACAATCAATTTATCTTGCAAATAGACGTGGATAAATAACTGGTATTTTAGCTACAATGTGCTTAGGGAGTTTCTATGAACCTCAACCAAAACCCCTCAAAATGATATTGCATATACAGTATGTGGCTGCAATAAGAGCTAAGGTCCATCAAGGATAAACAGCTGCTTTGGGGTCTATGAAGAGGTTTGCCAAATCACCTTTCCTATTGTATTTGCAGGTCTTCATTTCTTCAAGGTCACTGCAATAAAGGGTGGACTTAGGGTACGTGCAGCCTGGTCAGCCATGCAAAGACCCTGTGGGTGATGGCACTCTACCTTCCTACGTATTGAGAAGTATCAGATTTGCTTATGGAATGAACCTTTGGCACACTAATTAGCATAGGTCCTCTACTATTTATGTAGCCAGTCAATGACTATCACTTTCCTGTTAATTACTTTACATAAGCACTGTGCGAAATGAGGGTCCACTTAAACCGTCATTGCATATTGATCAGAGATGCTCATGGGAGGAACCTTTGGCACCCTAATTAGCATAGATCTCTAGCTATATCTTCAGTAAATGGCTGTCACCTTCCGGGTAATTATTTTATACAGGCCCTTTGGAAAATGAAGGTCCACTGAAGCCTTCATGAATATTGATCAGAGATGCTCATGGGAGGAACCTTTGGCACACTAATTAGCATAGATTTCAAGACCTGCGTAGATCTCTAGCTATATCTTCAGTAAATGGATGTCACCTTTCTGGTAATTATTTTATACAGGCCCTTAGGAAAATGAAGGTCCACTGAAGCCTTCACGAATAGTGATCAGTGATACTCATGGGAGGAACCTTTGGCACACTAATTAGCATAGATCTCTAGACCTTCATACATCTCTATCTACATCTTCAGAAAATGGATGTCACCTTCCGGGTAGTTATTTTATACAGGCCCTTAGGGAAATGAGGATCCACCGAAACCTTTGTGCATATTGAGAGTGGAGGGCCAGATTTGTTCATGGGAGGATCCTTTGGCATGCTAATTAGCATAAGTCACTAATCTAAATATATCTCTATAAATACCTATAGTCAATGACTGTCACTTTTTTTGCTAATTATGTGACAAAGGCCCTGTGGGTAATTAAGGTTCACTGAAGCCTTCGTGCATATTGATCAGTCATGCTCATGGGGGAACCTTTAGCACACTAATTAACATATGCTCTCCTCTGAATTAGATCTCTACCTAAATATTTAATATGGCTGTCACCTTCCTGGTCAATATTTGATTCAAGCCTTGTAAGAAGCAAAGGTCTATTAAAAACTTCATGAGAATGAAGCGTCACATTTGCTCATGGGTGGATCCTTTGGCATCATTATTAACATAAGTCATCGATTTACAGATATCTCTCTTTATCTCTAGTCATTGACTGACTGTCACCTTACTGGTAATTACTTTATACAATCCCAGTGGGAAATTAGGCTTGACTGAAGCTTTCATGCATATGGAGAGTGATATGCCAGATTTTTTGTTTGAAGGATCCTTTGGCATGCTAATTAGCCAAATTGCAAGGGTTCTGTGGTTAATGAACCTCCATTGAAGCTTTCATGCACATAAAGATAGTGAGGTATCAGATTTGTTCATGGGAGGATCCTTTTACATACTAATTAGCATAAACCCTCCCATGCTTATATCCCAATGTATTTCTATCTGCCTGTAAAATACTTTGGCTATTTTCATGGATGACAGAGATAACAAACAGATGGCACTGTGGCACTCGTGACCAGTAGAGTACATTGAGGCTCCAGGATATTGATAATATGAAAGGGCCCTCAAAGCTCTTCCAATTTACTTTTGTGTCACCTAATGAGGAAGAGGGGTCTTTTGTACATTGCCAAGACCAGAGACACAACTTAGGCCTCTAACCAAAATCTGTAACCCGGAACTCAAAATACCAGTCATTTTTAGTCGTAGAGTATGCTTTATGGGCGGAGGGGTCATTTTCACTGCCTAAATGTACAACTGCTACTTTTATACTCCTCACTGCTTTGTATAGGTCCAACATCCAAAAAGAAAACAACCAAAACCAATGACTAGGATCAACAGAAATTGGAGACCATCTATCATGAGCATGGCGTCCTCAATAACTGAGTTCCCGGTTGACATTTGGCTCTCAGCGATTCCCTTGTTTGCTCTTGATGGAAATAAGCAATGTAAGAACCGACTTATATGTTCACTGTGACACCAGAAGGAGATAAGGCCTGGTATTAAAGGGAGCAAATGTATAAGGAAGAGGCTAAAACATATTTTTTTCTATGAGCCCACTCCTTTCATCGTATGCCAATTGTATCTTTACTGTGGAAAATTACACCATTGGACGTACTGTCGCAAATCTAAAAATGTCCTGCTCTAGAACTAATTGTGACCTTTTCCCTTCTATGTCTTCAGTTGGCATCCAACCAGCCATCAATAAATTTACTCATAGTATCAAGAGTTTAAGTTGGCCATATTGGGGTTCTCACAATGACAAAGGCTGGTGGAAGTTGGACATTCGGGAGATGCCAAAACTTCATATTCCCACTGAAGACACAGTTTATACTATACAGAAGACCAAGTAGGCAGCAAAACAATTGAATGAAACAAGGACCATCCAAATATGTCCACCTTTGGTTACTTTTTAAAAACTTGTTGACTCCACACCTCCAACAACAAGAGGTGTAAAGTGGTATTGGATATAGAAGGCCATATCAACCAGGCAGAATTTCTACATTTAAAAAGGTCACCCATCAAAAAAGTATATATAGTCATATTCATGACAAATCATCATGACCAGTCATTCATGGTCAAGAGAATCCAACCTTCCTCTAGAAGCACCTATCCTAGAGTGACTATTTGTTGACTGATGGCACCGAAAAGCTTTCAGACGCCTTAACTTTCCAGCATGCTATATATAGAGTGTATATAGATATCACTTTACATCTCAGTGAATATAACAACGTATGACAATCGCTAAAAATACGCACCGGATTTACGCCAGGAGATTTACAGCATTTGGTGAATTGGTGTTTCTGCAAGTCTAGGCGTGAAAGCGCTAACATAAATTAATACACTACTATGAACGCTTTAACAATAGTGTGATAGACGTGATGGATCAATAGATATATACTGGAGATATGACATAGTTTGAAAAATAGACATTTTTCCGCATTTACATAGTGTTCATCTTTCAGACACGCAATGATGTTTTTCAAACACAACATTTTTATAGGAAACCATTGAAGCCTGAAGGTGATAGATAGATAGATAGATAGATAGATAGATAGGGGTCTTTAGACCTCTTCAGGGATTTGGACCCCGGTGATCAGAGGCGTAAATGGAATAGATGCAGGGGTTGCAATCACGCTGGGGCCCTGAAAGCTAAGGGGCCCAAAATGCCCCACTGGCCCATACGAAAAGTCCAATCCCATTAAAGACTTGCAATAATTGGGGGCCCAGTTGAAGCATTTTCATTGGGACCCATAAGCTTCAAGTTACGCCACTGCCGGTGATTACCGATAGAGTACTGACTAGTAATAAAAAATGTTCAGTTTTTTTAAGGATCTTGTCATTATATTGAAGGTTTTACCTCTTCCAAGCCTAAAATAGTTAAAACCAGAAAATATTAGATCATATTCAGCTGCATGGTAGATGGCTAAAAACAGACATTAGATGTAGCTGGCCTTTTAAGACCCTCCCGATCTTCATTGATCTACAGAACCTCCCTTCACTGGGTTATCAAAGCCAATCAGCTTCATTCTAGAACCTCAGTGACTTTATGTTATTTGAAAAATTGATACTTTCCTTAAAGGGGTACATGCCTCTCAAATAGATGCCAAGCTTTGGTATAGTGGTGGCTCTCCAGGGTCTCATTTAGGATTTCAATAGTGGCCAACATTTCAGGCTTGAAGGCCCCCTTTAATAAGGGATGTGCCCTTCAACTAGGCTTGACGCTTCTGATGATGCCACCTCTGCTCTGGGTAGTAGCAGCACATGTGTAATCAAGGTTATCCATGGAAGGAGCAGCACCAACACAAATCTATAGGGCGAAATCTCCGCGCTTGTTTCTATAGTATGTTCCTGAATGCTGGATATTAACGCTGTGCATTCAGTAAGCATTGCAAGCCAACCACCCATCGAGAAAGGATTCAGCATCTCCCACCGCTATTCCTGTGGTTTCCTTGGGTTTGTGAAAATTAAATATGTAAATAGAGGTGAGAAATAGCAGCAAATCCCAGAAATTAGCCGAACTCGATGCAAACCGACGAAGCTTTACCATCCCTGACATCTCGGTCCCATAGGTCCCTATCTCCATCACCACCTAATAAAAGCGGACGTTGCATAATATCCTTTACGATAGGCTGCAACCATCATTTAGGTTCGTCTCAGCCTAAAAGGCAAAGAATTGAATTTATTACCCCCCCATAGCCCTTTCCACACAAAAACAACAACAACAACAACAACAACCCTGCAACAATAAAATTATGCAAGTCTTATATCTGGAGGTGTTTAAAGGGTTAAAAGCCACATCTAGATGCTACAGGCAATCTCAAGCAAAATCCTCTCATGCGGCATGTCGGGAGACGAAGAAATAAATTAATAATCAAATAGTCGTAGTAATCGTCATACCACGGGAGGAACGGAATATGTATAAAAAAACGTTAAAGACTGTGTGACCTTCATCGTCAGTAAGAAGATAACGATTATTAATAAAAGCAAAGAATAAAATAAAGTCATAAAATATCACGTAAGCACAATCATAAGCATCAGAGGACGAGGCTCAAAGGACACAGAAGATGTAAAAAAACCCAAAAACTAAAAACTATTCGGTAGTCATCATAGTCTCAAGATAAAAAAAATACACAATAATCAAAGAATAAAGATAAAAATGATAACAATGGATGATAGAAAACTCAACGACAAACATAAAGGTGAAAAATGCTACAAACATAAAACATACAGTAATGTAAAGAGAAAAATGCTATAAACCGAAAACAAATACGATAATAGGCATAATATAAAGGTAAAAGTGATAAAATAACTATAAAATTATACTAATAATCAACATAAACAAAACATAAAAAAATGAAAAAAAATCTTCATAGTAAAGTAATAAAAAATATGTAAAAAATAAAATTAAAAAATGTGTATTCATCTCAGACACATCCAGAAGTGGATATGTGATCTGGGACTTTAAGTCGTCCCGACTCCTGGACTATTATAAGGTCATCCTAAACGTACACAGAAATGATTTGACCCCCTATGAGACTGTGTCATCCCTTTATGGGGGGGTTCACCTCTGAATGAGTGAAAAACCTGTGGCCGGGGCCTGTGATGATTCCCAACTTTTCCTTGGCAAGGCGTTGGTTAAAAAAAAAATCTTTCCCAACTCCTCCGGTAGGTAAACATTATCTGCGAATCCCATTTCCGAAAATTTTTGCCCCAGCACCCCCACCCCTGCCCACACCATGGGTACAACCCCAAATGGGTGACCAGACCTCTAAATGGTATCACTCCACGGGACAGTGAACCAAAAAAAACCAGAGAATAAGAAAAATGACCCTCCTTGTCGTTCTAAACCCTTACAGCCTCAAGAGCAGCGCTCATCCATCCAGACATAGACAGTCAAGGAGAAATCATCGAGGTTTGTGAAATCCCATCAGACGAAGGGTTTTTTAATTTTTTTTTCTTCCCCCAAAATGCCCGTCTGAGCAGATGTGTAACGTGAGTCTCTCGTAAGTCTCCGTAACGGTGATGCAGTGCACTGTCGGAGAGGAGAGGAAGGCGAGGAGGCTGCTGGAAGGAAAGGACACCATTCGATACCCCTTTAGGGATGGATGGGATTGACTTGCAGCAATCGCTTACCATTCTGCAGGGCTTCTCCGGGTGGGCTCAGACGGCGCTTTTCGAATCCACCACCGGACGTGTAGAATAAACCCTTCTCTGCAGTGCTGCCCTGCTTTTCCCGGTAGGATGCTGCTCAGGGCTTCCTTGCAGTACAGCTCAGCATCGGCGGCGGCACATAAGCCCAGCGCGCAACCGGATCCCCCGCGTTTTGGGTAATTTGTATTTTTTTCCTATTCTCCTTTGCAATGTCGCCTGATATAAACGGTAACATGTACATGGAGTAGAGGAGCACATGAATGAGGAGAAGGGACCAATCCTGCAAATGCTCAGCCTTGACAATCACACATGCATTGAAAGCCAGGCAGTACCACTCAGGGATGGATGGGGGAGCCTGGGCTCCTTCCTCAGCTCACAGGCAGGCGTTCGCTCGCTGAGCCTTTAGTGGAAAACACCCACAGGTTGTTCCATCCTTCTCTCTGGCATTTTCATCTTTTTACTATTTGCTGTATACTCCACATACGTGCTGCCTGCTGCAGAGGACGGAGGTGGCTCGGGGGCTCGGGAAACTCGCCGTCATTCATCCCCTAAATGAATAGAAAAGGATCGAGTATAAAAAAACATAACTATTGAAAAAATGAAAAAAAACAAAAACAAAACATAAAAATGTAATAATAATAAAAGAAGGTTGGAATGGGCAGAATGTATGATACAGAAACATCGACGCTCAGTGACGGAGAAGAGAAATCGTGGAAGTTCAGCAACAACTGAGTTTAGAAAATATGCAAATTGTCTCTTCAGAGAGGAAGAGGACTAGAACTCTAGTGCCACCTATTGAAGGTAGCAATCCTAAAAGTCAATGTTGACCCTTTAACGAGCCTAGTTACATGACTTAGGATAAAAGCCAAGCCAGAATCTCCATTTGCAAATGGAGATTCTGGCTTGGCTTTTATCCTAAGTCATGTAACTAGGCTCGTTAAAGGGTCAACATTGACTTTTAGGATTGCTACCTTCAATAGGTGGCACTAGAGTTCTAGTCCTCTTCCTCTCTGAAGAGACAATTTGCATAATTAGCATATTTCCCAGAGGAGCATTGCGGCTTTAAGTCTCCTCACCTCGACATGCTTAGCATGTCATTCTCCGCAAGGAGAAATGATACTTCTTGGATATAGAAAATATGCTGCACGCTACCGAGGGGAAATCTATAACAAGCAGTCCCTCGCCCCGCTGTATTGCCTCCGACCCCTAGCCCCACTGTATAACATCCAGCCCCTCGCCACACTGTATTGCCTCTGACCCCTAGCCCCACTGTATAACATCCAGTACCTCACCACGCTGTATTACCTCCAGCCCATCGCCCCGCTGTATTACCTCAAGTCCCTCGCACCGCTGTATAAAGTCCAGCCCCTCGCCATGCTGTTTAACATCTGGCCCCTCGCACACAGTGTATAACATCTGGCCCCTCGCACACAGTGTATAACATCCGGCCCCTCGCACACAGTGTATAACATCCGGCCCCTCGCACACAGTGTATAACATCCAGCCCCTCGCCCCGCTGTATAACATCCGGCCCCTCGCACACAGTGTATAACATCCAGCCCCTCGCCCCGCTGTATAACATCCGGCCCCTCGCACACAGTGTATAACATCCAGCCCCTCGCACACAGTGTATAACATCCAGCCCCTCGCCCTGCTGTATAACATCAGACCCCTCGCACACAGTGTATAACATCCAGCCCCTCGCCCCGCTGTATAACATCCGGCCCCTCGCACACAGTGTATAACATCCGGCCCCTCGCCCTGCTGTATTACCTCCAACCCCTTGCACCGCTGTATAAAGTCCAGCCCCTCGCCCTGCTGTATAACATCAGACCACTCGCACACAGTGTATAACATCCAGCCCCTCGCCCCGCTGTATAACATCCAGCTCCTCGCACACAGTGTATAACATCCGGCCCCTTGCCCCGCTGTATTACCTCCAACCCCTTGCACCGCTGTATAAAGTCCAGCCCCTCGCCCTGCTGTATAACATCAGACCACTCGCACACAGTGTATAACATCCAGCCCCTCGCCCCGCTGTATAACATCCGGCCCCTCGCACACAGTGTATAACATCCAGCCCCTCGCCCTTCTGTATAACATCAGACCCCTCGCACACAGTGTATAACATCCAGCCCCTTGCACCACTGTATTACCTCCAACCCCTCGCACCGCTGTATAAAGTCCAGCCCCTCGCCCTGCTGTATAACATCAAACCCCTCGTACACAGTGTATAACATCCGGCTCCTCACACCGCTGTATTACCTCCAGCCCCTCAGCCCCCAGTGTATAATCTCCAGCCTCCCACCTCCTAACGTGACAGAGCGGCCGGTGGTGCAGAGGACACTGATCCCAATGCGGTCCTGGAATAGGAGGCACTGGAACAACAAGTCCGTCCATGACATTTCTTCCTCCTGGATCTTCCTCATCACCTGTAATATTATTGAGAAGTGGAAGGAAGCGCAGCAACTCAGCCACAAAGTGGAGACCCTGTAAGATTACAGAGTGAGAGGCCGAGTGCTGAGGAGCAGAGGGCAGAAAAGTCAACACCACTCTGCTGACCCCATAATGGCAGAGTCCAGACCTCCTCTGGTATCAGCACAAACACTGCGCCCCCGCCGGGAGCTTCATCGTCGAGCAGCGGCATGCAGCCGTACATCACCAAGCACAATGCTGAGCGTCAGATGGAGTGGTGTAAAGCCGCCACCACTGGACTCTGGAGGAGGCGTGTTCTGTGCAGTGACGGATTGCACGTCTCTATCTGCGTCTGATGGAGGGGTCTGGGTTTGGTGATTCCAGGAGGACGTTACCCCCTGACTGCATTGTGCCCCCTGTACAGATGGTGGAGGAGGATAATGCTATGGGCTGTTATCAGGGGGCGGCCTCGGACCTTCAGCTCCAGTGATGGGAAATCTTAGTCATCAGCACAAGACATTGTGGACAATTGTAGCTTCAGCTTTGTGGAAACAGTTGGGGGAAAGACCCTTCTCTGTCCCCATGACTGTGCCCAGAGCATAAGCTCCATACAGACATGGAGGGGGGAACATGAGCGGCCGCAGAGCCCGAACCTCAGCCTTACCTAGACCTGAGTTTGTGAGCCCGGCCTGCCCCCAAAATCAGGGACTGACCTCCCAAATGCTCTTCTGGATGAAGGGGCAAAAATTCCCTCCAAAATATTTGGACTAGTTATTATAGGGGATTATTAAACAGAAAAGCCCCCTAGTAACTCCCCAGCAGGGCACTAGAGAAGAAGCAGATGATCCCTCTACGTCTCCATGCTAATGTCAGGCCATATTATTAGATTTTTCCTCATTCTTGGAGGGACATAACTACATGTGATTAGATCGGGGCCGTCACTTTTAGTAAATCTTTTCCAGAGGCTCTTAACGTTAAGCTCTCTGCTAGAATAATGCATTGTATTCCCCGGTTCTCCCCCATTACATCCATTTAATACATCATTTCAATACACAAGCAGTTTAGGCTTCTGTGCGAATGCAAAATACTGATTACTGAGTCCGATGCTCCAGGGGCTTCTCGGATGCCATGTTTCACATTGAAAAACCATAAGAATCTGCTCTCTCCAGTCTGTCATCTAATCAGGAGCCTGAGACCAGTTTCTGTAAGAAGCCCTCTGCTGGACATTTAGGGAAATGCAGTTAAAAAAAATATATAAAGCCCATCCACACTTAAGAAATCCTTCACCTGGATTTGACAGATTATCAAATAATCTGGATTATCATTAAAAAAAAGCGTACAAAATAACGTGGAAAACTACCAAGAACAATAAAAGGCAAATAGTCTAAGATGGTAATATTCAGGAGGGCTATAGACATTTTTATGCTTTATTTTTTACTATTTTTTTTTACGTTTTGATTGATTTCATTCACGTTACTATATACTGTACTGAAAAATTTATTAAAAAAATGTAGTTTTTGAGGTTTGAGGTTTTTTTTTAGTGTTTATTGTGGGGGGAAAATTACCGGGCAACATAATCTTCTTGATCATTATGATACCAAAGTTTTCACTTTTTTTTGTAATGTTAGTTAAAAAAAAATAAATATGGTGCAAGTCAGGAGCAGGTGTGTGGGGGGCGGTATACTGTGGTATTGCAGTGTATAGCATTGGCGATCAGACAATCGCAGGCTCAAGTCCCCTAAGGGGACTAACATATACAATAAAAAAAGTAAAAATAAAAGTTTTTAAAGATATTAAAAAGTGCAAAAACTCATGAAAGTGTCGAAAATTTAAAAATGCATATGTGGTATCGCTGCCTCCATGTCTGATCTTTCAAAATATAAAATCAATTAAACCGATCAGTGAATGGCATAAATATAAAAAAAATCAAAACGCCAGTAAGCTGCTAAGAACACAGACACATGTTACACTGCATGTCTCCTCACAGAGGGAAATTGATCACTGCTCACGTTACATGCATAAAACTCAAGCAGTGAGAGGTCTGCTGTATATATCACATAGGAGACACAGAGTGCAGTATAAATCACATAGGAAACACTGAGGCTGCAGCATATACATCATATTGGAGACTCCGGGGCTGGAGCATATACTGTACATCATATTGGAGACTCTGGGGCTGCAGCATATACATCACAGAGGAGACGATGGGACTGCTATATACTGTATAAATCACACTGGAAATGCTGGGATTTCTGTACACAAATCACACAGGAAATGCTGGGGCTGGAACGCATACATCACAGGAGACATTGTGGCCGGAAATGGAACATATCACAGGAGACATTGGGGCCATAGGCTGGAGCACATCACAGGAGACACTGTGACTGGAGGCTGGAGCACATCACAGGAGACACTGTGGCTGGAGGCTGAAGGACATCACAGGAGACATTGGTGCTGGAGGCTGGAGCATATCACAGGAGACACTGGGGCTGGAGGCTGGAACACATGACAGGAAACATTGGTGCTGGAGCACATCACAGGAGACACTGGGGCTGGAGGCTGGAACACATGACAGGAAACATTGGTGCTGGAGCACATCACAGGAGACACTGGGGCTGGAGGCTGGAACACATGACAGGAAACATTGGTGCTGGAGCACATCACAGGAGACACTGGGGCTGGAGGCTGGAGCACATGACAGAAAACATTGGTGCTGGAGGCTGGAGCACATGATGGGAAACATTGGTGCTGGAGGCTGGAGCATATCACAGTTGAAACTGGGGTTGGAGGCTCAAGCACATCCCAGGAAACTTTGGTGCTGGAGGCTGGAGCACATCATAGGAAACATTGCTGCTGGTGGCTGGAACACATCCCAGGAAACATTGGGGCTGGAGCACATCACAGGAGATACTGGGACTGGAGCACATTGTTTTGTCTCCACTAGTGTTGAGCGATACCACCCGATATTTAAAAATATCGGATCGGAATGGATCGGCCGATCTAAAAAAAAAATATTGGGTATCGCCAATTCCGATCCCGGAAGTCCCATTCAAGTCAATGGAACAGAAATATCGGAATTGAAAAAAACCCTTTCTTTCCTTATAGGTTAATTCTACATGAAGAAAAACAACTAATAATAATGTAGAATGTATTGTGGGAGGTGGAGGAGACATTAAAGCCATAGAGCTTTAGCCCAATCAAATGGAATAGCAGGAATATTTTTTTTTAATTTAAAGACGTTTGGAGTTACAAAGATATTGACTATGTTAACCTCTTTTCTATTTTGTCAGATATGTATGTTTCACTACTTCCATGCTCTTCACCTTCTTTTTTACTTCTCCCACACTTTTTCCTTCATCATCCTCAGCAGCAGCATCTTTTTCATCAACTTCTTCTTCACCTTATTCATCTTCTTCTTCTTCACCTTCTTCCGATTATTCTTTTTTTTACATTCTTCATATTCTTCTTATTCAACTATTATTCTTCTTCATATTCTACTTTTTCATCTTCTTCCTATTCTTCTTCTTCATCATATTCTTATTTGTGAGAGGCATTCCTGTAGTTGTTATCTATAAAAGTTTGAAGATTACACCTTCCGTTCTGCCTGTCACAAAAGATTTACAAGAGGATTTGTCCGCGTTCAGTTTGGCCTGCAGCAGCAGGCATTTTCCAGGGGCACCACGAGGAGGAACGGACTCACCCCCATACACTGCTTAGACTTCATCTGCTTATAATTTAGATAATATCATTTGCTCTTATTTTTAGTCTTATGCTTAATGTTCTTCTGCTTTTGGTTTTTCTGCTTCTTGGTCTTCTGTCTTCATGTTCTTTGTCCTCTTGGTCATCTTCTTGAGGGTCATCTTTTTGGTCTTCTACGATGTGGTCTTCAGGGTCATCATCTTCAGGGTCATCGTCAGGGAGATCCAGAGTGAGAATCAAAAAACAATTCCACAAGCTTGAACTTGGAAAAGTAGCAGAAGGTACAAGAAGGATGAGGAACTGCCGAGAACCAGCTGACGGTACTGGAATCCGGATGGGTAGCAGAAGCTGCAAGAGCAAATGAAAGTAGCGAGGACCAGCTCACGGTGCTGGAACCCGGAGGGGCAGCAGAAGGAACAAGAGCCAATGGCACAACCGTGGACCTGCTGACGGTGCTGGAACACAGTTACTAAGCAGGAGTTACCTGTGCTACAAAGCACTACCAAGGACAAGCAGACGTTGCTAGAACTTGGATACCGAGAAGGAGGCACCTAGGCCAAAGGCTCTGCCGAGAACCAGCTGACGGTGCTGGAACCCGGATGGGTAGCACAAAGTACCCATAATCAACAAAATTGCAAGGCCGCGAGCAGGACGCAGTTACCGAAACCCACAGTCCTACAGGGGGTGCTTGTCCTATTGGCACTACGGAACCATCCTTTAGTACCAGAACCCGCAGCCCACATATTAAGCACCTAAACTGCAGGCACCATAGGCTCGGCTAACCCGACGGCAACACGACAGGACAACGTATTGGTGGCAAAGTGACGTTGACACTACCTGGAAACAGCAGGCGCGCTGGAACCAGGCTGGGCAGGAGGGAGTACCCATGCCAAAGACACTGCCGAGCAGCAACTGGCGATGTTGAAGCCCAGGATCAATCATGGAGCAGGCTGAGGCCTACTTGGAGCAAGTAGAAAATAAGATGTTGTGTGATTTGGGAGGCAGCAGGAGACTTTGCCATCCACACAGCAGGGGAGCAGCTGGCGTTACTGAACCCCACTGACACAGGAGCGAGTGTTTCTATCTGTGCGGATGGCACTTCCAAGCAACAACTGGCTGTGCTGAAGCCCAGGATCAATCATGGAGCAGGCTGAAGCCTACTTGAGGCAAGTTTTTTATCGGTTGTACACCACTACTGATTGTAACCGTGCTCCACTTATGCCTCTGGCTCTACTGTCTCCAGGATTTCCCCTGGCCTCCAACCCCGCCAGTTGCTGCTCTGAAGTGGCGTCTGCACAATCCACACTTGTTCCTGGTTTACAGGGGCTCTGTCACGTCAGTGGATCCACTGATGTGTGTCCGGCAAGGTCTCCTGCTCTGTCCACATTACCACTACTAGTAATGGGAATGTGGACAGAGCTTGAGAGCTTGCCGGACACACATCAGGGGATCCACTAACATGACAGAGCCCCTGTAACCCAGGAACAAGTGTGGATTGTGCAGACGCCACTTCAGAGTAGCAGCTGGCGGGGTTGGAGGCCAGGGGAAATACTAGAGACAGTGGAGCCAGAGGCCTGAGTGGAGCATGGTTAAAAATCAGTAGTAGTATGACTGTGTAGGCAGCAGGAGACTTTGCCATCCACACAGCAGGGGAGCAGCTGACGTTACTGAACCCCACTAACACAGGAGCTAGTGTGTTTTTCTCTGTGAGGACGGCACTTCTGAACACCAACTGGCGTTGTTGGAGCCCAGGATGAAGCATGGAGCAGGCTGAGGCCTGATGTTATTGGCATGAGGAGGCAGCAGGAGACATTGCCGTCTACACAGCAGGGGAACAGCTGACGTTACTGAACCCCACTAACACAGGAGCTAGTGTGTTTTTCTCTGTGAGGACGGCACTTATTAACACCAACTGGCGTTGTTGGAGCACAGGATCAATCATGCAGCAGGCGGAGGCGAACTTGCAGCAGGTTTTATATAGGTTCTAGACTACTACTGATTGTAACCGTGCTCCACTATGGCCTCTGGCTCCACTGTCCCTAGTATTTCCCCAGGCCTCCAACCCCACCAGTTACAGCTCTGAAGTGGCGTCTGCACAAACCACACTTGTTCCTGTGTAACTGGGGCTCGGTCACGTCAGTTGATCCCCTGATGTGTGTCCGGCAAGGTCTCCTGCTCTGTCCTCATTCACACTACTAGTAATGGGAATGTGGACAGAGCAGGAGACATTGCCGGACACACATCAGGGGATCAACTGATGTGACTGAGCCCCAGTAACACAGGAACAAGTGTGGATTGTGCAGACACCACTTCTGAGCAGCAACTGGCGGGGTTGGAGGCCAGGGGAAAAACTAGAGACAGTGGAGCCACAGGTCTAAGTGGAGCACGGTTAAAAATCAGTAGTAGTTTGAATGTGGATGGAGCAGGAGACTTTGCCGTCCACACAGCAGGGGAGCAATGGCGTTACTGAACCCCACTAACACAGGAGCTAGTGTTTTTCTCTGTGCAGACGACACTTCTGAGCGACAACTGGCTGTGTTGAAGCCCAGGGATTATAGTTCAGGTGGTAGAAACATGAACACAACAGGAGACCTGGATACTGTTGCCAACCAATTATTTATTCGGGAAGAGGACTGGCAAATTCAGGCGAGATTCAGGCCTTGCTCATTTTCAGGAAAGTAAGCCGGTCAGCGTTATCGGAAGATAGTCGCATGCGACGGTCTGTTAGTACACCACCTGCGGCACTAAAGACGCGTTCCGATAATACACTGGCAGCAGGGCAAGCCAGCACCTCCAATGCATACTGGCTAAGCTCTGGCCATGTATCCAGCTTAGAGACCCAAAACTTGAAGGGGGAAGAGCCATCTGGGAGTACACTGACAGGGCAAGACATGTAGTCTGTCACCATCTGATGAAAACGTTGCCTCCTGCTGCTGCTGACTGGAGCCGTCTGTGAAGGTGTAGACAATTGTGGCGGACACACAAAACTTTGCCGCATTTGGGCCATAGTGGTCTTGCCTTGTGCTGAGGCGCTGCCTCTGCTCCCTCTTTGTGCCGAGTTTCCTCCACTGCCTCGACGCACAGAGCTGCTTTGTAAAGCACTAGCACCACAGCTGTAGGGTGGAATGGAAAACATGATGGACTGCACCAGTGTGTCTTGGTACTCCGGCAGTTTACGCTCCCGGTTCAATGGTGGTATGAGGCTTTATAAGTTGTCCCGGTAGCGAGGATCTAGGAGGGTGCACACCCAATAATCAGTCGTGTTGAGAATGTGGGCGATGCGGCGGTCGTTTCTCAGGCACTGCAGAATGAAATCAACCATGTGCTGCAGACTCCCAACTGCCAAAGAAGCGCTATCCCCTGCTTGAGGCGTCATCTCTGCCTGCTCTGCATCACCCCACCCTCGCTGTACATACTGACTAGAGGATTGTGTACTTCCCTCCTCTGGAGAGATGTCTTCCTCCTCCATCGACTCGCCTTTGTGAGGAACCACGTAGCGCAGACTGTCCAGAAGCAGATGGCATTTGGGACTCCTCATCCTAAACCTCTTCCAAAACCTCCTCCCTTAGTGCTTGCAGTGTTTTTTGAAGCAGGCAGATAAGGGGGACAGTCATGCTGACTAGTGCATCATCTGCACTCGCCATCCGCATGGAATCATCGAAGGCACACAAAACGAGGCAGATGTCCTTTATAGAGGCCCACTCAGTGGTGCTGAAGTGTGACCGGCGCACAGTGCGACTTGTTTGCGTCTGATGCAGCTGGTACTCCATGACTGCTGCCTGCTGCTCACACAACCGCTCCAACATATGTAACGTTGAATTCCACCTGGTGGGTAGGTCACATATGATGCGATGTTCCGGAAGGCGTAATCGGTGCTGCAGAGCAGCAAGGCACGATCTTGCCGTGCTGGAACTCCGCAAGTGAGCGCACTCTATGCGGACCTTGTGCAACAGTGCATCAAGATCCGGATAGTCCCTCAGAAAGCTCTGCACGATCAAGTTCAGCACATGTGCCAGACATGGGATGTGAGTGAGGTTGCCTAGGCCACGAGCTGCCACCAGACTTCGGCCATTGTCACACACTACCAAGCCCGGCTGGAGATTCGCTGGCAGAAACCACACGTCGCTCTCCTGCTTGATGGCATTCCAGAGCTCCTGTGCTGTGTGGCTTCGATTCCCCAAAGAAATTAATTTGAGTACGGCCTGTTGACGTTTGGCCACGGCTGTGCTCATATCGGTCGTAACAGGCTCCTGCTGCGCTGTTTCTGAGGAACTTGAGTAGGAGGAGGAGTCAATGTGTACAGACTGGATTCCTGCAATCCGTGGAGTTGGCAGAACACGTACAGCGCCACTCTCCAGATCTGTACCCGGCTCCAGAACATTGACCCAATGGGCAGTGAGGGAAACGTATCGTCCCTGTCCATGGTTACTGGTCCACGCATCGGTGGTCAGGTGGAATTTGCTACTGACGGCATTTAATAGCGCATGTTGTATTTTTCCCTCCACATGTTTTTGCAGGGCAGGGACGGCTCTCCTGCTGAAATAAAAGCGGCTCAGCATGGTGTATTGTGGGACTGCCAATGCCATGAAGTCCCGGAAGGTGTCAATCTCCACCAGCCTGAATGAATGCATTTCAAGTGCCAGTAGCTTGGCAATGCCAGCATTCAGAGCCTGTGCTCGGGGATGGTTTGCTGAGTATGGCCGTCTTTTATCCCATGCCTGTGCTACTGGTGGCTGTAGACTGGCCTGGGAGTGTGAGGAGGACTGGGAACGTGGTGCTGTGGTTGGAAGTTCACTGCGTCTCCGGACAACAGTGCCAGAGGTTCTTCCTTGGCGATCCTGTGAGGAAGCCGAACCAGCTGTGTGTGAGCTGGAGGAAGAGGCCCCAACACAAGCTGAAGAGGTGGTAGGTGGTGGTGTATGTTGGCCTACATCTTCAGTGAGTCTGTGTAACTCCACCTCGTGCTTGGTCCGCACATGTTTCCACATATTTTTGGTATTGAGGTTGCTGACATTTTTACCTCTTTTGACTTTCTGATGACACAGCTTGCATTTGACAAAGCAAATGTCATCGGCAACTGTGTCAAAAAGGACCACGCACTGCAAGTCTTGGGATCGCCCGTTTTGCCTTTTGAAAGAGGAATGCTCCTACCGGGTGCCGAAGTGGAGGCTACAGGCAACCATGTCTGCCCCCTTCCTCTCCCTCCTATTTTGGCCGTTCGGGGAATCTCTTCCTCAGAGCTGCTCCCACCACCTTCCTGTTCCTCACGCCATGATGGGTCAAGGACCTCATCATCTACACTCCCCTCGTCAAACACCTGCTTCTCCTGGGTTGTCTCGCCAGCACCGTACGCACCAGAAAGTGGTAACTGAGTCTCGTCATCATCTGATGCGTACTGAGGTGTGCTGACCATAGGCACTGGCCCACCCGCCTCTTCAGATTCCGAGGGACATCACTGCATACTCCCTCTTCTTCACATTCTTGAATGCTGCTTGGCTGGCCCCCTCTTTCCAAGCCAACAGATTCAGAGAACAGAAGTAGAGACTGTGATGGCTCCTGTCCAGGGCTCTCTGACTGCCTAGGCACTTTAGCAGGTGGTGAAGAGACAGATGGTTGCTTTTCGGTGCTCTGGCCCTGAGAGGACCTGGAAGTCATTGAAGTCGATGCGTTAGCTGCCATCCATCCGACAACGGCTTCAATTTGTTCCTTCCGCAGCAGTGGGGTACGGCGAGGTCCTACAAAGCTGCGCATAAAGGACTTTTGCCTGCTAAAACTGGGGGATGCTGACTCACTGGTGGCCGCAGCAGGCACGGAATCCCCACGTCCTCTCCCTGCAGAATCCCCACGTCCTCTCCCTGCAGAATCCCCACGTCCTCTCCCTGCTGAAACTCCACGCCCATGTGCCTTACTCGCTGCCTTCTTCATCTTGCGAGACTGATAAAGATAGGCAGAAAAGTACAAAGGGGGGGCTTAGTGTGCTTATTCCTGAACAGCTGGTAACAGGTATAAGAAACACTAATTTTATGAAGTGTGTGTGTGGACTACACTTTAATAGGAGCTAATGTGGCCTACACAACTGTCAAATGTAGTGTTTGGTGAACTCTATTTTGTTTTTTTTGGAAAAAAAAACAAAAGGATGTGACCAAAGATTTGAAAGTGATAGTATCACCAACTTTTTGGAGCTATTACAATACAGTCAGGTAACCTACAATGCAAAAGATGAGACTCCAAAAAAATTGGGTAATACTAATCTGGCTGCAGCTGAAAGGCACAAGCCAGAAAAAAGGCTCCTCTATCTACTCCTATATAGTGTTTGCAACCAACCAATGACAATGGATGCGGTTGGAAGCACACTAATATAGGAGCAAAAATCTGGCTAAATTAGCTGCAAAAAAAGGACTATGTATGAGGCAGTGACGCACGCTGAGCGGACTACAACCAGACGTAGCTGCAGGACACACTACTCAGCGTGAGCTGCACTCACACACAGTCAGAGACCTCTGAGACAGCCGTGAACAGTGCAGAGAAGTGGGCCCTAGCACTGAAAGGCTGCAGAA
This sequence comes from Dendrobates tinctorius, assembly GCF_039654945.1. Taxonomy (NCBI): domain Eukaryota; kingdom Metazoa; phylum Chordata; class Amphibia; order Anura; family Dendrobatidae; genus Dendrobates; species Dendrobates tinctorius. The sequence continues at coordinate 1,589,989 of NW_027361691.1, forward strand.
AAGCTCCGCTGTGTACTCCTATAGTGTTTACAACCATCGTATATGGATACGGATGGATGCACACTAATAGGAGAATAAAAAATTAGCTGCTATAAAAGAAAAATATGTGTGAGGCAGTGACGCACGCTGAGCGGCCTACAACCAGACATAGCTGCAAGACACACTACTCAGCGTGAGCTGCACTCACACACAGTCAGAGACCTCTCAGACAGCCGTGAACAGTGCAGAGAAGTGGGCACTAGCACTGAAAGGCTGCAGAAAGGCTCCGCTGTCTACTACTAGTGTTTGCAACCAACGTATATGGATATGGATGGAAGCACACTAGATAGAATTTATGAAAAATAAGCAGCTAGAAAAGAAAAATATGTATGAGGCAGCAGCGACGCACGCTGGGCGGCCTACAACCAGACGTGGCTGAAGGACCCACTACACAGCGTGAGCTGCACTCACACAGCCCTTGCAGACAGCTGTGAACACTGCTGCTAGGCAAAAGAAAGCTACAGTGGTGGTTTATGTAGCCTGGGTAAAGCACAATAGTTTTTGGAGAATCGCTATTTCTAACTGTCCCTCACAGTCTTCTACAGCAGCCTGTCCCTAACTGAATTCACAGCAGAGTGAACAGAAATGGCGGCGGCGGCGGATTTTATAGTGCATCATGACATCATTTCAGCAGCCAATCACAGCCATGCCAATAGTTAACATGCCTACATGCCTAACAGGATGTGCCCACACTTCTGAGGATTCCCATTGGCTGAATCAAATCGAGCGGGCTCATAGCATTATGGGAACTTCCGATTCCGGTATTCGATATGAAAAAAATATCGGAACTAAGTATCGGACTTCCGATACAACTAATATCGGCCGATACCCGATACTTGCGGTATCGGAATGCTCAACACTAGTCCCCACATGAGGCGAATGAAGATGTGGCTGGTGGATAGGGGCTGGAAGAATTTCCTACCTTTGTGTCCTTAATGCAGGGCAGACAGGACCATGTTGCTCAGTGTCCGGAGAGATAATGCACACCAGGGATTGTGAAGTCCAGACTTGTTTAATTTGAAATCTAGATCTACAGTGTATGATTGGCAATACAATAAGTTTTTCAGGAATGCCTTGTTAACAACAAGGTGTGAGCAACGAAGTGTGTGGTCAAAAGACTGATGCCTTTCACAGCTCAGTACAAGCATTTTTCTCCCAGGAGAAAGTGAAACTAACAAATGCTGGAAGGAGGAAGAGAAGACGTTAACTTTGAACTGGAAGTGAAAGGCATGTATAAGGATTAATTAGCTGCAGGCTGCCATACAGAAAAAGACCAGCAGGTGGCAGCAGAGCAAATGCAAGACAATTATACAAAGAATGGAACATAACACAATCTATGGAAACCATAGAAGCATAATTCAGATGGAACAGCACACTCTCCGTCTGAAATTCTGTAAAGGATTTCAGTATATTTATCTTTTGTTTTTGTGTTTAAATAAAGTTCTATAACCTAGAAAGCAAACACAAATATGCATGCATTGCAATAATAACTTCAAAACGAGGTAGATGACAGACAGTTCCTGAGACAATCCAAAGATACCCATCTTCGGATCGGAGGAGCCGCACTAGGCCAAACTATCTCCGACCCAATGGTAATCCAATGGACGAAGTACTAGGGCAGTGTTCTGTTTATCATAGAATCATAGAATCATAGAATCGTAGAGTTGGAAGGGACCTCCTGGGCCATCTGGTCCAACCCCCTGCTCAAAGCAGGATTCGCTAAATCATCCCAGTCAGATGTCTGTCCAGCCTCTGTTTGAAGACTTCCATTGAAGGAGAACTCACCACTTCTCGTGGCAGCCTGTTCCACTCATTGATCACTCTAACTGTCAAAAAGTTTTTTCTAATATCTAATCTGTGTCTCATCCCATTCAGTTTCATCCCATTGCTTCTAGTCTTTCCTTGTGCAAATGAGAATAAAGTTGATCCTTCTACAATGTGACAGCCCTTTAGATATTTGTAGACAGCTATTAAGTCTCCTCTCAGTCTTCTCTTTTGCAAACTAAACATTCCCAAATCCTGCAACCTTTCCTCATAAGACAGGGTTTGCAGACCGGTCACCATTCTGATCGCTCTTTTCTGAACTTGCTCCAGTTTGTTGATGTCTTTTTTAAAATGTGGTGCCCAAAACTGGACACAATATTCCAGGTGAGGTCTGACCAAAGAGGAGTAGAGGGAAATAATGACTTCACGTGATCTAGACTGTATGCTTCTGTTAATACATCCTAGAATTGCATTTGCCTTTATTGCTGCTGCATCACACTGTTGACTCATATTCAGTCTGTGATCTATTAGTATACCCAAGTCTTTTTCACATGTGCTGTCACTTAGCCCTATTCCTCCCATTCTGTATATGCTTTTTTCATTTTTATTGCCCAGATGTAGTACTTTGCATTTCTCCCTGTTAAAAACCATTCTGTTAGTTGCTGCCCACTTCTCCAGTTTATTTATATCTTTTTGAATCCTCTCTCTCTCTTCTCTAGTATTAGCTATCCCTCCTAGCTTTGTGTCATCAGCAAATTTAATCAGTTTACCCTCAATTCCTTCATCTAAATCATTGGTAAAGATGTTGAACAATACAGGGCCCAGGACAGAGCCCTGTGGTACCCCACTTGAGACATTCTTCCAACTGGATGTGCAGCCATTTACGACCACTCTTTGGGTCCGATCACTAAGCCAGTTATGAATCCACCTAACAGTTGCATTGTCCATTCCATACTTAGTCATTTTTTCAATAAGGATTGTATGAGAGACTTTGTCAAATGCTTTGCTGAAGTCAAGATATACTATATCTACATCATTTCCTTGATCCACCCAATCAGTGATTCCGTCATAGAAGGATATTAAGTTAGTCTGACATGACTTATTAGTTACAAACCCATGCTGACTCTGTTTAATCACTTCATTCTTATCCAGGTACTGACATACATGTTGTTTAATAATTTGTTCAAAGATCTTTCCTGGTATAGAAGTCAGACTCACCGGCCTATAGTTGCCTGGGTCCACCTTCTTCCCCTTTTTGAAGATAGGAACAACATTTGCTCTTCTCCAATCTTCTGGCACTTCTCCTGTTCTCCAAGAATTTTCAAAGATTATGGAGAGGGGTTCAAAAATTTCTTCTACTATCTCCTTCAGTACTCTGGGGTGTAATTCATCTGGACCTGGAGACTTGAATTCATTTAGGTTAGCTAAGTGTTTCCTCACTATCTTTCTGTTTATAGATATCCTGGATTCTTCTATTCCCTTAATAGGACAGTGAAGAACAGTTGATGTTACATTTAGTTTCTGAGAGAAAACAGATGCAAAATATGTCCTCAACTGGTAGTGTCATTACGAGCTCTTGGATTGGCCTCTGAAATGTCTTAGGCTCGCCTTTCCTAAGGACCTTCAGCTCCACTTTCCGGACCTTACCGGCTTGACTAGGGAAAGTCTTTGTAATGATTCCCATTGGCCAGTCGATCCTTTGAGCTTGTTGTTCCTTCAGTAACACCACGTCTCCTTTCAAGTTCGGTTTACTCTGTCGCCATTTTCTTCTTCCTTGGAGAATCATGAGATACTCCTTTCTCCACCGGTTCCAGAAGTAATCAGTGAGGTACTGCACACGTTTTCACTGTTTCTGGTAGGTGTTTGCATGAGTAAACTCTCCACTAACTGTTAGCGGGTTCCCGGTCTTTTGGGTGAGAAGAGTAGCTGGGGTAAGAATGGTTGGCATTTCGGGATCCATTGACACTCGGACAAGTGGTCTTGAGTTGATTATGGCAGAAACTTCAAGCAGAAGAGTAACCAAAGTCTCATGCATAAGCCTTGAAGAGTTTCTGTCCATAAAGATAGAGTTCAGGATGTTGCGTAAGATCCTGATCATCTTTTACCAGGAACCTCCCATGTGAGAACTACGCGGAGGATTGAAGATCCAGGTGCAACCTCTTTCTGCCAGTTGATCCTGAATTGGCTTGATGTTGATATCCAGATCTCGACATGCACCAATGAAGTTGCTTCCGCGGTCGGACCTTAACTGTTTCACCGGTCCTCTGATCGCTAGAAAACGTCGGAGAGCATTGATCAGGCTGGATATGTCCATAGACTCTATTACTTCTATGTGGACGGCATGGACACTCATGCAAGTGAATAGTACGGCCCAACGTTTGCTGTTGGCATACCCGCCTCGAGCTTTGCGTGCAGATACCATCCATGGCCCAAAGACGTCTAGGCCAACGTAGGTGAAAGGCAGTTTGGCACTCAGTCTGTCAGGGGGCAGGTCAGCCATTTGTTGATGCACCTGTTTTCCCCTGGTTTTGCGGCATTGCACGCAGTGATGCAGTGATCCTGCTATACGTCTTTTCATACCTATGATCCAAAGCCCTGCAGACCGTAACTTGCCTTCTGTGATCTGCCTGCCTTGGTGTTTGCTTTTTTCAAGAAAGTGCTGGATCAGTAGGTTGGTGATATGGTGTTTACTGGGATTGATGCAAGGATGTTGCTATGAAGCCACAGTCTTGGCTTGATTTAAACGACCACCGACTCTCAGCAAACCGAAGCTGTCCATTACTCAATTCAAATGGGCAATGGGGCTTCTCAGAGGGATCTGCTGTTTGTGGTATAGGCATTCCCATTCAGTACTGAACATGCTCTGCTGGATGTAATGTATTATAAGCGACTCACATTGAGAAATGTCCTCGGCAGAGAGTGGTTTATGGCAAACGTGCCAACCGTGACAGTATTTGTCTCCACGTGAGTTATGATAAGATCTCACAATGTGGACTAACCTTGTGATAGTCTTGATGAGTTTCATCCACTTGGAGAAGCGTTTGAAGCGCTGGCAACTGAGGCTGGAGGTCGTTTTAGTGTTTGTGGTCAAAGCACTGACCTCGGAGCGGACTTCTGGATCGCCATCCGGATCCTGGATGCTGAAGACTTCCTGGACACGTTCACTTCCTTTCTGTTCCAACAGAAACATAGGACCTGAAAGCCAAGAAGAGTTAGCAAAAGAACTTATAGACATAGGTCTAGTGGCATGGTCAGCTGGATTAAGTTCAGATGGGACATAGTGCCATTGTTCAGGCTTGGAAGACCTCCTTATTCTCTCGATGCGGTTACTGACGTACACGTAGAAGCACCTTGTTTGGTTGTAGATGTAACCCAAGACAACCTTACTGTCACTGCAGTATTGAACGTCATCTATTTTGGTGTCCAGCTCATGCTGTATAAAGTCTGCGAGTTCTACTGCAAGCATGGTCGCACAGAGTTCGATCCTGGGAATAGTGTGGTCAGGCTTGGGAGCCAACTTAGCTTTGCCGAAAACGAACCCAACATGATCTTGATTGTCGGGTCCAGTCAGCGTCGGACTGGCCCACCGGAGAACCGGTGGATTCTCCGGTGGGCCCTGGCATCTGGTGGGCCCTGGCACCTGCTGACATACAGGGCCAGCAGTTGCCTAGGGCCCCCGCTGCTCCAGGGGCCCCCAGCCAGTGGTGTGTCGCACACCATGCAGCTGCTATGGGGGCCCCTGCCAGCGGAGCAGCAGCGGGTGTCAGGAGGCAGGAGCCCCTGTCCCCGCTGCTAAAGAGAAATGAATATTCACTGCGAAGCATATCATTTCAGGTCTCCACACCCCCAGAGGCCCCGCCCCCAGCCCAGTAAGCCGCTCTGCAGACTACAGCTGTAAATCAGGGCCGGCGCCGCCCTCCGTCCTCTCTGCTCCTGGCTCACAGCCAGTGCGCGATGACGTCACTACATCGCGCACCCGCTGTGTGTCTGGCAGACGGGGCAGCTCCTGACACTGAAGCCGGGATCAGCGTGGGAGCGAGGAGGAGAGGTGAGTATTGTGTTTTGTTTTTTTTTTATATCTCTCTCGCTCTCTCTATCTGTCTCTCTCTCTATCTATCTATCTCTATATCTCTATATATCTCTATCTCTCTTATATCTATCTATCTTTCTATCTCTATCTATTATCTATATCTATCTATTTCTATATCTATCTCTATCTATCGCTCTATCTTTATATCTATCTTTCTATCTCTACATCTATCTATCTATCTATCTATCTATCTCTATATCTATCTATCTATCTCTATATCTATTATCTCTATATTTATTATCTATCTAGCTACCATCTATATCTATCTATCTTTATCTATATATATATATATCTCTATCTAATATCTATATCTATATCTATCTCTATACCTATCTATCTATTTATCTATCCGTTATCTATCTCTATATCCTTTCTCTGTATCTATCTATCTCTATATCTATTTCTCTCGCTATCTATCGCTCTATCTCTATATCTATCTCTATATCTATCTTTATATCTATATCTATCTCTATCTATATCTATATCTATTTCTCTCTCTATCTAGCTCTATATCTATCTCTCTGTATATCTATCTATCGCTCTATCTCTATATCTATCTTTCTATCTCTATATCTATATATCTATCTATCTTTCTCTATCTATTTATCTCTATATCTTTTCTCTGTATCTATCTCTCTCTATATCTATATCTATCTATCTATCTCTATATATATATCTATTATCTCTATATCTATATCTATTTCTCTCTATATCTCTCTCTATATCTATCTATCTATCTATCTATCTATCTCTATCTCTATATCTATCTCTCTGTATATCTATCTATCTATCTTTCTATCTCTATATCTATCTTTCTCTATCTATCTATCTATCTATCTATTTATCTCTATCTATTATCTATATCTATCTCTATCTATCTATCGCTCTATCTCTATATCTATCTTTCTATTTCTACATTTATCTCTATATCTGTCTTTCTATCTATCTCTATATCTATCTATTATGTCTATCTATCTAGCTATCTCTATTATCTATATCTACCTATCTCTATATCTTTCTGTCTTACTCTATCTCTATATCTATCTGTTATCTCTATATTTATTATCTATCTTTATCTATCTATCTCTATCTATTATCTATATCTATCTCTCTATCTATTTATCGATCTCTGTATCTATCTCTTTCTATATCTATCTCTCTCTATATCTACCGCTCTCTCTATCTCTATCTATCTTTATATCTATATCTATCTATCTATCTATCTATCTATCTATCTCTATATCTATCTATTATCTCTATATCTATCTACCTTTCTATCTCTATATCTATCTCTATATCTGTTTCTCTCTATATCTATCTCTCTATCTCTCTCTATAGCTATCTATATATTATCTCTATATCTATCTATCTATCTATCTATCTATCTATCTATCTATATTATCTCTATATCTATCTATCTATCTATCTATCTATCTATCTATCTCTATATCTATCTATCTATCTATCTATCTCTATATCTATCTGTTATCTCTATATCCATATATATCTCTATATCCATATCTATCTCTATATCTATCTATCTCTATATCTATCTTTCTATCTAACACCATATCTCTATATCTATCTCTATATCTCATTATCTATCTATCTCTATCTCTTTATCTATCTATTGATCTATCCATCTATCTCTATATCTATCTATTATATCTATCTATTATCTATATTATCTATATCTATCTATCCATCTATCTATCTAGCTATCTCTGTCTATCTCTATATCTCTCTATATCTATCTATCTTTCTAACTCTATATCTATCTCTATACATATCTCTATATCTAGCTATTATCTCTATATATATCTCTATATCTATCTTTCTATATCTATCTGTCTCTATATCTATCTATCTCTATATCTATTATCTCTATATCTATCTATCTCTATATATATCTCTATATCTATTTTTATTTATAGCCATCTATCTATATATATTTATCTCTATATCTATCTATCTATATATGTCTATATTATTATTATTATTATATCTGTATATCTCTGTCTATTATCTATCTCTATCTATATATCTCTATATCTTTCTATCTATAGCTATCTATCTATCTATCTATCTATCCATTATCTATTTTCTATCTATCTCTATATCTATATATCTATCTATCGATCTATCTATCTATATTTCTTTCTATATCTATCTTTATATCTATCTCTATCTATCTCTATGAATCTTTCTATCTATATCTATCCATTATCTACTTTCTATCCATTATCTACTATCTATCTCTATATCTATCTATTTCTACATCTATCTTTCTATCTATATCTATCTAACTCTATATATCTATATAGCATTATACCCTATGAGGGGGTGCATTATTCCCTATGAGGGGGGCAGTATTATACCCTATGAGGGGGCAGCATTATACCCTATGAGGAGGCAGCATTATACCCTATGAGGAGGCAGCATTATACCCTATGAGGAGGCAGTATTATACCCTATGAGGGGGCAGCATTATACCCTATGAGGAGGCAGCATTATACCCTATGAGGAGGCAGCATTATTCCCTATGAGGGGGGCAGTATTATACCCTATAAGGGGGCAGCATTATACCTTATGAGGGGGTGCATTTTTCCCTATGAGGGGGTGCATTATTCCCTATGAGGGGGGCAGTATTATACCCTATGAGGGGGCAGTATTATACCCTATGAGGGGGGCAGTATTATACCCTATGAGGGGGTGCATTATACCCTATGAGGGGGTGCATTATACCCTATGAGGGGGTGCATTATTCCCTATGAGGGGGGCAGTATTATACCCTATGAGGGGGGCAGTATTATACCCTATGAGGGGGTGCATTATACCCTATGAGGGGGTGCATTATACCCTATGAGGGGGTGCATTATTCCCTATGGGGGGGCAGTATTATACCCTATGAGGTGGGCAGTATTATACCCTATGAGAGGGTGCATTATTCCCTATGACGGGGTGCATTATTCCCTATGAGGGGGGCAGTATTATACCCTATAAGGGGGCAGCATTATACCCTATGAGGGGGTGCATTATTCCCTATGAGGGGGTGCATTATTCCCTATGAGGGGGGCAGTATTATACCCTATGAGGGGGGCAGTATTATACCCTATGAGGGGGGCAGTATTATACCCTATGAGGGGGTGCATTATACCCTATGAGGGGGTGCATTATACCCTATGAGGGGGTGCATTATTCCCTATGAGGGGGGCAGTATTATACCCTATGAGGGGGGCAGTATTATACCCTATGAGGGGGTGCATTATACCCTATGAGGGGGTGCATTATACCCTATCATTATTCCCTATGAGGGGGGCAGTATTATACCCTATGAGGGGGGCAGTATTATACCCTATGAGGGGGTGCATTATACCCTATGAGGGGGTGCATTATACCCTATCATTATACCCTATGAGGGGGGCAGTATTATACCCTATGAGGGGGGCAGTATTATACCCTATGAGGGGGTGCATTATACCCTATGAGGGGGTGCATTATACCCTATCATTATACCCTATGAGGGGGGCAGTATTATATTCTATGAGATGGCTGCATTATATTCTATGAGATGGCTGCATTATATTCTATGAGGGGTCTACATTATATTCTATGAGGGGGCTGCTTTATATTCTATGAGGGGGCTACCCCAACTCCTGATACATAATTAAGACATGTACAACCTTATATTATACCCGGATATTAGTGTGTTTTACCGCACAATTGGTGGTCTGGTATTTAACTCTATGCAGCTACATAGTGGGCCCCAAGAATGATTTTCTCTGGTGGGCCCAAGGTGTTCCAGTCCGACGCTGGGTCCAGTCACCTTCAAGTAGGCGACAGCTGCAATGGCTTCTGTGGATGTGTCTGAGAACACATGGAGTTCCGTCCTAGTGCTAGCAGCAAGTGAGGTTCTGGCGCAGCATCTCGGTATGTGGATCTCATCCAAGGTACACAAGGACTGCTTCCAGGTTTCCCATTGTGGTTCCTTATCAGGAGGGAGTGGGGCATCCCAGTCCTTGATGGTTTCGGAAAGCTGTCTCAGAAGAGATTTACCTTGTATGGTTATCGGTATGAATCCCAGTGGGTCGTATAAGCTATTCACCACTGAGAGGACATCATGTTTAGTGAATGGTTTGTCAGCACAGTTGATTTGGAAACTGAAGGTGTCGACTGACAGGTTCCACCTCAAGCCTAAGCTTCTCTGCACAGGCGGACAGTCTGGTCCCAGGTTTATGTCCTTGAATCCTGGTGCGTCGTCACTTGACTCAAAGGCTCTCATGACAGCCATGCTGTTTGAAGCAATTTTGTGCAGTCTAAGCTTGGCTCGGTACAGCATACCTTGGGTCCTCTTGAGTAGGTCGATCGCCACTTCTTCTGTGGGTAGAGATTTTAGTCCATCATCTACATAGAAGTCTTTCTCTACAAAGTCTCTGGCATCTGTTCCATATTCGGTCTCTCCTTCTTGTGCGGTTCTCCGCAGGCCATAGGTTGCCACTGTGGGGGAAGGGCTGTTCCTGAATACGTGCACCCCATGCAATACTCCACCATCTCTTTTCTGGGGTCATTGACCTTGTACCGCAGGAACCTGAGGAAATTCCTATGGTCCTCTCTGACTATGAAACAGTGGAACATCTGTTCAATGTCGGCGGTGATGGCAATGGGCTCTTTCTGGAACCTCATCAACACTCCTACTAGGTTGTTTGTAAGATTAGGACCCGTGAGGAGGGCATCATTGAGAGATACGCCTTGATGTTTGGCGCTTGAATCAAAGACAACTCTAATTTGCTTAGGTTTCTGTGGGTGATATACTCCGAATGAGGGTAGGTACCAGCACTCCTCATTTTCCTTAAGGGAGGCGCTGGTTCCGCATGGTTATTATGGAATATCTTGCTCATAAAGGTGACAATGTGTTCTTTCATCTCCGGTTTGTTGATAAGTGTGCGCTGGAGAGATTTGAACCTGGACAAGGCTTGTTCATGATTGTTCAGGAGTCTTACCCTTGTAGCTCGGAAGGGTAGGGGAAAAGCCCAGTGATTGGTCTCGTCCTTAAGGAACTCATTGTCCATTATCCTAACAAATTCCTTGTCTTCCATTGATGGGGCTACCTTGTTGTCATCCTTAGTTGTATGAAACTCTAATCTTCCCAAGTTGTCTGCATAGGGAGAAGGAATGACAGGCAGCTGTATGGGATCTGGAGGCTTCTCTTTTACCTCATAGTGATGAGGGCATGGTTTGCAGAAAGTAGTTCGTCCGTCTCGAAGATCTTAAAGGAATCGACTCTTGTTCGGTCCAAGCACACATTTCCTATGATTGCCCACCCCAAGTCGAGTCTCTGTGCGTAAGGGGCATAGTCAGGATCATTGCACTGTTGGCGGACCTTACTGTATGTATCCTTACATTGTCTCTGCTGAGCAGAAGTAGGATTTCAGCACCTGTGTCCATAACTCTGGGATAACTCTGAATAGGTGCCTTAGGTGTGGTTGGTGGAACGCAGCTTCTGGGGTACAAATCTCATTTCTTTGGCTGGGTATTTGATCGCATTCGATTAGCATAGGTAGGGGTATTTCTACGTCTCCGCTCACAGGAGAAGCAATGAAACCTTGTGCCCTCCTGCCGCTAGTCTCTATGCTGCCTGAGCAAGTGTTCAGAGTATAGGGCGTTGCTGGTCCCTTGATTCCAAAGGCTTCAAAGAACTTAGGTCCAGCTAGGGATCGATTGCTCTGATCGTCAATGATGGCATACATTTTAACTGCCTTCTCTGGTTGCCCTTCTGGATAAACTCTGATTAGGCATATCCTGGCACAGCATTTATCACTTTGGCTCTCCCCACATACCTCTGAGCATGAGCAGGAGACAGCCGTGGTAGACTTGGTGTTATTCTGTGGCTCCCCGCCATGGCTTGTAGCAGGGCTAGAGGTAACTGCGACTGCTGGATCGCTGGTGGCTGAGGTTGGATGCAAAGCTGATGGGTGTTTGTCACTATGACACTCTTCACACTTAATGGCAGATTTACAGTCCTTGGCCACGTGTTCTAATGAGGCGCAGCACTTGAAACATACCCCAAGTTCGCTGAGGATTTTCTTGTGTTCCTGCATGGTTTTGGACCTGAAGCCTCTACATTTATTCAGTGAGTGTGGTTTTTTGTGAATGGGACACTCACGATCAAAAGACTTATCTCTCGATGGAACAGTGTACTGTTTATCGGCAGTTACTGCAGGTGGTGGCAGGTTAGTCTTTCTGACACTAACACTGCTCCTCAAGTCCTTGTGTCTATGTGTGACGCTTTCATACCTTGCTGATGTTGTTGCTGGAGCTGTAGTGTTAGACTCCAGGAAGTCTAGGCTAGGGATGTTTCTCATTTGGGCCTGTTCGTCGACAAACATGCAGAACTGATTGAACGGAGGAAAGGTGACATCATGTGACCTTTTGTACCTGGAAACGCATACTGCCCACTTCTCTTGCAGACTATGCGGCAGCTTTGAGACGATTGGGTTCACTCCATGGATGGTGTCCAGGTAGCACAATCCAGACTGACGAGGGTCTCTTTTTGAAAGTTCCAGCTCCATAAGCAGGTCGCTTAAGTCCAGAAGCTTCTGGGCTTCCTTAAGGTTGATCCTTGGAATGTTCTGCAGTCTCTTAAATAGGGACTTTTCTATGGCTTCAGCGCTGCCATAGGTTCTTTCGAGTCTCAGCCAGGCAGCAGCGAGACCTGCTTCAGCTTGCCTCACGTAGACGGTCCGAAGACTCTTGATACGGTTTGTGGAGTTAGGACTAGTGTTGAGTAGGGATGAGCTTTCCAATATTGAAATTTCGGAAATCGGCTCGATATTTGCGATATTGGAATTCCGATTTCCGATTCCGGTATTTATTTTCATATCGGAAATCGGAAATCCCATAATCCTTCAGCCTCTGAGCGCTCCATGGAGCCAATCAGGAGCTGAAGAATTGCTGACATTGTGTAACTCCCCTAAGCTTGGTAGGAGGCGTTCAAACTTGCTAGCTAGGGGCTGCGCTGCGATTGGCTGGCTGGATGGTGTGATGAGGCAATATAAAAGGCTGTGCCTGCCATTTTAGCCTCACTCTACTGTGAAAGCAGAGAGGGATAGGTTGCTGTTGGAGTTAGGGAGAGATCTCGGATCTAATAGCGATACAAATTGTTTTTCAGCGACTGTAGCAGCCCCTGTGTGTTACAGAAGCAGTCTTTTTCCTCACTGACCCCGCTCAGTTTCATTTTTTGTGCTGTGCAGGCTCTCAGTGAGGTGCTTAGTGAGACGGTGCAGAGCACATTCACTGCAGCTGCTGCAGCTCCTCTTGCTGCAGCACTGTGCGGTGTGTGTCTCACTGCCTTTTCTTTTCATCCCTTAAATCCCCTTCCCCTATTTTTTCCTAAAAGTTAAACACTATATAGGGATTGTGCTGTGAGGGACCCAAACAACCTCTGTGGTTGGTGCCACACAGCACCTGGCCCAGTCCCGGATAATCCTTTTTTTTTTTTGGTATCACAGCAGTGTCATTTACTGCGCTGTGACATCCGACCGTAACGTGTACACCAATACCACAAACACACGTTACTCTTTGTGTAGGCCACACTAGATTTAAATCTAGTGTGGCCTATCTTCAAAAAGGGGAAGAAGGTGGACCCAGGTAACTATAGGCCGGTGAGTCTGACTTCTATACCAGGAAAGATCTTTGAACAAATTATTAAACAACATGTATGTCAATACCTGGATAAGAATGAAGTGATTAAACAGAGTCAGCATGGGTTTGTAACTAATAAGTCATGTCAGACTAACTTAATTTCCTTCTATGACGGTATCACTGATTGGGTGGATCAAGGAAATGCTGTAGATATAGTATATCTTGACTTCAGCAAAGCATTTGACAAAGTCTCTCATACAATCCTTATTGAAAAAATGATTAAGTATGGAATGGACAAGGCAACTGTTAGGTGGATTCATAACTGGCTTAGTGATCGGACCCAAAGAGTGGTCGTAAATGGCTGCACATCCAGTTGGAAGAATGTCTCAAGTGGGGTACCACAGGGCTCTGTCCTGGGACCTGTATTGTTCAACATCTTTATCAACGATTTAGATGAAGGCATTGAGGGTAAACTGATTAAATTTGCTGATGACACAAAGCTAGGAGGGATAGCTAATACTAGAGAAGAGAGAGAGAGGATTCAAAAAGATTTAAATAAACTGGAGAAGTGGGCAGCAACAAACAGAATGGTTTTTAACAGGGAGAAATGCAAAGTACTACATCTGGGCAATAAAAATGGAAAAAGCATATATAGAATGGGAGGAATAGGGCTAAGTGACAGCACATGTGAAAAAGACTTGGGTATACTAATAGATCACAGACTGAATATGAGTCAACAGTGTGATGCAGCAGCAAAAAAGGCAAATGCAATTCTAGGATGTATTAACAGAAGCATACAGTCTAGATCACGTGAAGTCATTATTTCCCTCTACTCCTCTTTGGTCAGACCTCATCTGGAATATTGTGTCCAGTTTTGGGCACCACATTTTAAAAAAGACATCAACAAACTGGAGCAAGTTCAGAAAAGAGCGACCAGAATGGTGACCGGTCTGCAAACCCTGTCTTATGAGGAAAGGTTGCAGGATTTGGGAATGTTTAGTTTGCAAAAGAGAAGACTGAGAGGAGACTTAATAGCTGTCTACAAATATCTAAAGGGCTGTCACATTGTAGAAGGATCAACTTTATTCTCATTTGCACAAGGAAAGACTAGAAGCAATGGGATGAAACTGAATGGGAGGAGACACAGATTAGATATTAGAAAAAACTTTTTGACAGTTAGAGTGATCAATGAGTGGAACAGGCTGCCACGAGAAGTGGTGAGTTCTCCTTCAATGGAAGTCTTCAAACAGAGGCTGGACAGACATCTGACTGGGATGATTTAGCGAATCCTGCTTTGAGCAGGGGGTTGGACCAGATGGCCCAGGAGGTCCCTTCCAACTCTACGATTCTATGATTCTAAATAAAGTGTAGCAGACACACCATCATCATACAGTTCCATTAGTGTTTCTTATACTTATTTGTAGTCCTACAGGAATAAGCACACTAATTCCTAATAATTACTTTCTTGCCATTCTGAATCCATCGATAGAGATGAAGAAGGCAGGGAGTAAGGGACGTCCCAGCGGCGGCCGCGGAAGAGGTGCATCAGCATCTTGACATGGTGCACATCCAGAGCAAGCAGCAGGTCCAAGTCACTCAGCACCTACTGTCACCCGGCAGCAGTCATTTATTCTCAGCTTGTTAGGAGCGCAGGGCCATAGGCTGATAAGAGAGGATCAAGTAGACACCGTTGTTGGTTGGATGGCAGCTGAGGAATCCACGTCAATGAGCACAGCATCCTCCCAGGACCTCTCCACCACATCGGGTCAGGCCACTGAAGAGCAGCACCCATCTGCTTCTTCACCGCCCACTAAATTGCCCAGACATTCAGAGGGCCAGGAGCCAACCTTAATCCTCTTCTCAGAATCTGTTGGCTTGGAATCTGTGTGCCATCCAGACAGCATTCCTGCAGCTGAAGAAGAGGTATTGTGCACAGATGCACAACCATTGTGTCCGTCTGAGGAAGAAGTGGAGGGTGGGCCAGAGCCCACAGTGATCAGACCCCAGTCAGCAGATGATGATGAAACTCAGCTGCCAGTTTCTGCTGACGAAAGTGTACTGGATGACGAGGTCCTTGACCCATCATGGCATGCTGAGGGGCAGCAAGCAAGTGGGGATAGCTCAGAGGAAGAGCTTGCAGGTGTGGCGCAGCGTGGCCGTCCACGTGGGAGAGGGAAAAATTGGTTGTCGGCTCCCTCAACTTCGCACCCGTTAGGAGCAGGGCTCTTTTAAAGAACACAAGGGGTGCGCCCAAGAGTTGTGCATGGGCCTTTTTCGACCAAGTTGCAGATGACATTACAGTAGTCAGATGCAAGCTTTGTCGACAAACTGTGCAGAGAGGGAAGAACGTCAGCAACCTTAATACCACCAATATGTTGACGCATGTCAGGAAGAGGCACCCTGTGGAGTGGCAGCATCACACCCAAGATGATTCGCCAAATGCAGCTGGTTCCCCACCCTCCACCTCTTCAGCCGCAGCGGCCACCTCTTACTCCAGCTCGCAAACAGCTGCTCCCGCTTCCTCGCCAGAATGCCAGGGTGCATCTGCAGGCAGTGTTGTGCGGCGGCACACTGTCTGTACTTCGTCAGCATCAGCATCCCAATCGCTGGCATCCTAACACTCCCAATCCAGTGTGCAGCCATCTGTCACACAGGTGTGGGAGAAAAGGCGCCCGTACTCGGCAAACCACCCACGAGCACAGGGCATGAATTCTCGCATTGCCAAACTGCTTGCAGTGGAAATGCTACTATTCTGGCTGGTGAGCAAGCCAGCCTTTATCGATATGTTGGGGTTTGCAATCCCACAATACAGCGTTCCCACCCACTTCTACTTCAGCAGGCAAGCCGTTCCCGCCCTGCAACAGCATGTGGAGCGTAAAATTAAGCATACGCCACAAAATGCAGTTAGTAGCAAGGTCAACATGAACACCGATGCGTGGACCAGTCAGCATGGCCAGGGACGCTACATTTCCATCACAGCCCATTGGGTAAATGTAGTTGAGCCTGGAACTGAAGTAGACAGTGCAAGTGCACGGGTCCTGCCATCTCCACGGATTGCAGGCCTCTCCTCCGTACAAATTGACTCCTCCTCATACTCCTCGTCAGACTCGCCTCCACCCAGACGTACCACAACAACCGATTTCAGCACTGCATCGGCCAAACATCAACAGGCCATGTTGAAATTGGTTTATCTGGGTGATGCTAGCCACACCGCAACCGAGCTGTGGAACACGCTCAAGGAGCAGAGCGACATGTGGCTTGTGCCGCTCAACCTCCAGCCAGGTATGGTGGTGTGTGACAACGGCCGAAACCTGGTCGCGGCTCTGGGCCTTGGTGGTCTGACTCACATTCCATGCCTTGCTCATGTCCTAAACTTGGTGGTGCAGAGTTTCCTTAGGAACTATCCTGACCTTGAGGAGCTGCTGCACAAAGTCAGATACGAGTGCTCTCATTTGCGGCGTTCAAGCATGGCTGCATCGCACCTTTCAGTCATGCAGCACAGATTGGGCCTGCCTGAGCACCGCATCATTGTTGACCTCCCCACCAGGGGGAATACGACTTTGCATATGCTTCGGAGGTTGTGTGAGCAGCAACCTGCAATTATGGAGTTGCAGCTGCAGCAGGTGCAAAGTAGGCGACACACATCTCAGCCCTCCCACTTTACAACCACAGAGTGTGCATCCATGAAGGACATATGCACCATTTTGAAGTGCTTCGAGGACTCCACTCTTATGGTGAGCGCGGATGCTGTCCTACTCTGCCTGACTGTTCCCCTTATATGCCTTATAGAATCATCACTTAAAGGACTAAGGGATGAGATTTCTCTAGAGGAGGAGGAGTATGATGAGACACTTGGACCAACCAGGCAATCTTCATAGGCCCGGTTGGTACAAAGCTCTGTGGGTGCCTCACAAAGGTCCAGGCAGGATGCAGCAAGCGAGGAGGATGAGTAGGACTATGAGGATGAGCCAAAGGAGGAAAGTACATAGCGCTCTACTAGTAGTCACCAGATAGAGCGTGGATAGGGTGATGTAGAGCAGCCAGAGCACATTCCTCCAGCAGGTGACAGCGATGCATGGCCAGTTGGCAGTCTTCAGCACATGAGTGATTTCATGCTGCAGTTTCTGAGAAACGACCCACGCGTGGCTCGTATTCGCCACACAAATGACTACTGGGTGGCCACCCTCTTAGATCCACGTTACCGGGACAGCCTTCAAAGCCTAATTACACCGTTGAACCAGGCGCGTAAAATGCAGGAGTACCAAGATGCACTGGTTAATTCACTCATGTACTCTTTTCCACCGCATAGCAGTGATGCGCGTGCACTAGCAGGCACCTCAGTGCATCCTGGGCCCAGCGGAATCCGTTCAGAAGCCGGTAGCAGAAGCAGTGCATCTGCTACTGACAGGTTCGGTATACCCAACCTGTTCCAACGGTTTCTGAACCCACAAACAGTTCGGGCCCCATCAGCACAGACAGTGCAAAGCACTAGGAGGCAACGTCACCGTGACATGGTGGCACAATACCTCTCCACTCCTGTCAGTGTGCTTCAGAATGGATCTGCCCCCTTCAAGTTTTGGGTCTCCAAGTTGGATACATGGCCCGAGCTTAGCCAGTATGCCTTGGAGGTCCTGGCTTGTCCTGGTGCCGGTGTGATTTCTGAACGTGTCTTTAGTGCAGCTGGCAATGTACTAACAGACCAACGTACCAGACTATCCGCTGCAAATATGGACCGGTGTTATGAATGAGTCACCATAGGAGGCAAAAACAGAAATACTAGCTAAGTCCAGAAAACAGAGAAGTTGGCAGCTATCGGATTGCAGACCCCTGAACCTATCAACAACAACTAGCAGTAGCCGTGGGGGGTTCCTACAGTGCCCTAGACCCCTCGATCACAGCCGGAGAACAAATAGCCTAAAGACAGAAAGGGATATCTAAACTGCCCCAGAGCAGACCCCAAAGCAATAGGCAGCCCCCAACATATAATGACGGTGAAGCAAGATGAAAAAACACTCACACAGATAGAAAGATAGGCTGAGCAAATGATGGGGCCCAAGCTAGCTAAATAGGACAGAATAGAAAAGCTGCTGTCTGCAATCCGCCAAAACCCTATCAAAACAAGAGCCAACAGACTGATAGGGAAAAAAGCCCTGAAGACACTAGGCTTCAAAAAGACTATATCAGTACTCAGGTATTTTCTGAAGACAGAGCAAAAAGGAATTCAGCTCACCCCAGCAGGGAATGGCAGAAATCCAGAAAAACAAGGCAAAACAAAACCAAAACACAAATGCAAAAAGCAGAGCAGAAAACTTAACTTTTGAGGAGCAGGAATCAGACTGGTCTCCTAGAATCCCTCTGAGAAATCACCAGCAAGGCAGAAGGGCGTCAGCTGCCTTATATCCAGTCAGCAATTCCAGTCACCCAGTCATCATCATCCTGCTCAGGTGCTTGGTAATCAGCCTCACTACCTTCCTTCACCAGAAGAGGAAGTTCATCAGACCTCAATGGTGAAGGGGAAAATGAACTCACAACAGACAGGCTTACATTCCTAAAAATGAACCAGGCCTGGATTTCTGGTGACTTTTGCTGCCCTGGGCCAGAGTAGACAGGTTACATGCATGGTTGGTAGCAGTATGCATGCTCTGTTATGTGCCTATGTTGCACACAGCGTCATCTGTTATGCCAGTGCTCTGGCCTCTACTACCAACATCTAGCTCCTAGTTCTGTGACTGACTCTTTCACCTCATACTGTTTTCCATGGGCTCTAGGACCACCAGCTAGTGCCCATTTCTGTGACTGTTGATTTCACAGCATGCCGTGTTTCTGGGCACTAGTACCGCTAGCAAGTGCCCATTTCCGTGACTGCTGATTTCACAGCATGCCGTGTTTCTGGGCTCTAGTACCGCCAGCTGGTGCCCATTTCCGTGACTGCCACTTTCACAGCATGGTGTGTTTCTGGGCAACAGTAACGCAAGCTGTACCTCGTTAGACCAAAGTGGAAAAAAAGGACGACAGATGCCAAACACCTATAGGCAGAAGCACAAGAGGCGGGATCCAGCCACGCCGGCTGTTTCCTGGCAGTGAAGTGCGGACGCAGGTGCCTCCCCAGAGGGGTAAACCGAGTTCCAGCATCGCCAGCTGGTTCTCGGGAGTGTCCAAGGGCACGGGTACCTCCTGCTCCAAACCGTTTTTCGACAATGCTCGCCGTTACATGGTTGTGTCCGCCGCACTGTTCCATGCCCCCGCCGTACATCATTCCAGCTCAGTTTGCTGTTATCTGTGGTGTCGGCAGTGTAGGAGCCCCCTACGTGCACTCCGGGACCTGGCGCTCAAGGCTGGTCTCAACAGTGCCAGTAGGCCCTCCTCCTCCCCTGCTGCGACTGCGGAGTAAAGAAGACTGTGTCCGGGTTGCGGGGGCAAATGTGGCTCTTGCACCTTCTGCCAAGAAGACATTACTCCGGTAGAAGACCCAAGACAGGAAGACAGATGCAGAAGACCCAAGACAAGAAGACAGATGGAGATGTCCCCGGACTCCGGTCTTTTTGCTCTTGAACTTGCATCTTTGTGTGGTTTTTTTGGGCTTCTCGGCAGTGCTTTTGGCTTATGTCACTAGTACATTGTGGTATCCGGGCTACAGTAATGTCAGCTGTTGCACAGTACAGCCACTGGCACTTTTACCTTTTGCTGCTTATCTGGGTTCCAGTAACGTCAGCTGGTTCTCAGTAGAGTCAATGGCTTAGGTCCCTCCTTTGTGGTATCCGAGTTCCAGTAACGTCTGCTGGTCCTTGGTAGTCCATTCTGGCACAGGTTACCTCCTGCTTAGTTATCGGCCTCCGGTAACAGCTGGTGCGCGTTAGTTCCATTGGCTCTTATGCTGATTTCTGCTGCCTATACGGGTTCCAGACTCACCAGCTGGTTCTCTCAAGTTCCTGTGCCTACTGTTACTTCTGCGTATTTCCTCTGGGTTTGGGAAATTCTGCGACCAGCCAATAGAAGGATAACCATAGACAGAGGTTTAGGAAGCAGTAGGAGCAGATGTACATGAACCAAAAGCAGAATATCAATATGCAGAATTACTGAATAACAGTAATATAATCAGCAGAAGAAGACTAAGCATGGTTTAAAGGGAGTGTATCCGTTCCTCCACGTGGTGCTCCTAGAAACTCCCTGCAAAGCAAGGTGAGCTGAACGCGGACACATGTCAGTCAAAGGGCATATTGACACCTGCATCGGCAGTTTTAATTTAATAATGTAAAATCACTAACCCTAACTATCCCTAACCCCTAACCCTTACCCTACTAACCATAAACCCTAACCCTACCCCAACTAATCCTAACCCAAAGAAAAAACAACGCTGTTAAGATGTTTTCCTGCTACAGCTTTCGCTCTGTCCATTTTTCTAGCGATTTTTTTGCTCCTCTGCCTCTGCAAACTCCTTCCCCATTATCCTGAGGTGTTTCCCCTCCATTTTATCCATTATATAGCACTGTAGTGGTCATTTTGTAATTCCAATTTTTTTCTCCTATTGACTTGCATTGATATCGGAAATCGGAAATTCCGATATCCGATATTTTTTCAATATTGGAAATCGGATTTCCGATACGATATCGGGCAATATCGCTCATCCCTAGTGTTGAGCATTCCGATACTGCAATATCTGGTATCGGCCGATATTCGCTGTATCGGTTTTCCGATACTGAGTTCCGATACTTTTAGAATATCGAATACCGGAATCGGAAGTTCCCATAATGCAATGAGCCAGTTTGATTTTATTCAGCCAAAGAGGAATCCTAAGAAGTGTGGGCACATCCTGTTATGCATGTTAGACATGTTAACTAATGGCATGGCTGTGATTGGCTGCGAGCAGACCACCCAGCTGCTCCTCCCCAGACACACGCTGAACAGTAATCTATGGAAAGTGAAACTAGTGAGGGAGGAGGAAATGACCAGTTCTCATTTCAATGCCAGAACACACCCCCCCGGACGTTTATCTTAGAAGCAAGAGATGATATCTTGGAAACCGTGCAGACTAGCCCCAGAAGGTAAATTACTTATTGTCAGCATTCTGCAGCCTAGATATGCCCTGAGATTATGTGAAAAGCCCAGACAACCCGTTTAACATAGTCAATATCTTTGTAACTCCGAACGCCTTAAAGAAAAAATTAATTCCTGCTATTCCATTTGATTGGGCTAAACCTCTATGCCTTTAATGTCTCCTCCACCTCCCCCAATACATTCTACATTATTCTTTGGTGTTTTCCTTCATGTAGAATTAACCTACAAAGAAAGTAAGGGTTTATTTTCATTCCAATATTTGTGTCCCATTAACTTGCATTGGTTTCCGTTATCGGAATTGGCGATATCCGATATTTTTGAGGCATCGGTCTGATCCAATCCGATCCAATATTTCCCAATATCGAAAGGTATCGCTCAACACTAGTCAGGACCCAACCATTTAACCATGAGGTCGAGCTCCTGTACTGCAGATAGGTTTAGGTCAGCAATGGTGGCCTTGAAGGTATCTTTCCAGGCTCTGCACAGTCATCAAACTTTGAGAGGCTGGTGCTGATTAGCTCTTTGCTCACCATAAACCTGGCAAACTCGGACATGTCTGATCCTTCACTCCTTGTTACCGTGTTAGCTTGTGGTGCCCCTCGGGCGTATAAGCTGTGTGGCGTGGAAGGGTGAATTGTTCCCGGGTAGAATGATGTTGCTGCAGGGTTGAGCTGTGGTTTAACCTCTGGAGATTTTGATGACTGCGGCTTGAACTGTGGAGATGGACTGGAGTGCGTCTTGTGGTCATCTTGTGATGATTGCTGCTCCTGAGGGGACACATTATGGCATTGGTCTTGGGTCTCCACAGATGCTGTGGGTACCACTGGCACCGTAAGTTGGGCTGACTTGGACGTTTCCACATTGTTGGGTTGAACGTCGCTGGAAAAGGTGTGTGCTGCAGATATCTGTCTCTGCACGTAATCACTGGTACGGACAGCTGGGTCCTCTTCTTCCAGTGGTGGTAAGCAAATCGGATTGAGGTTTTGCTTCAAAGTTTGCTCGAGTATTTTTACTTCAGCTAATGTGATTTTTTCCTCCATTTCTGTTTGCAGAATCTTTGCCCGAGCCTCTGCTTCTGTTTGAAGGATCTTTTCTTGGGCTTCTGCTTCTGCCTTTGCTTCTGCTTTCTTGGCTTCTGCCTCTGCCTCTGCTTCTTCTTTCTTGGCTTCTGCATCTGTTTCTGCTTTTTTTTCTGTGTAGGAATGTCTTAGTTTAGATCGCTCTGCTTTAAACTGGCCTCTAGGATTCTGTCGCTGAGGGTTGAAGTCCTTGAGCAGGATGATTTCTATGACCAAGAAGAGTGTCTGGATGAGCCTGACTTGTAGGATCTTGATTCTTGCAGATGAGCAATAAGGAGCTCTGCTTTATCTTTGGCGTCTTGGACGGCGGCGTTCTTTTCTGTCTGAGGAATCTACTTTGCTTAACTCTGATGAGGCTTCATCCATATTAGAGTATTTTAGGAAGGCAATGTACCTTGCGAATAGTCTCTTGTATCTTCCGTGGGCCGTGTCTAGCCGTTTTATAGTATCCTGTAGACTTGCTGCATCATTTTTGTGGCATTAGATGCTTGACCTGAGGGAGGTGACTCATTCCCATAGATCGTCCAAGTTGTCATTGAACTTGTCCTTTGTGGAACGGTAGTTCTCGAGGACCTTTAATTTTGGCTTAAGGGAGCGTACTGGTCGTGAGTCTTGGCTTGTTTCTGAATCTGGCTCTGTTTCCAGCTCTTCATAATGGGCAATATCTGGTTGTATTTGCTCTGTTTAGACACTGGTGAACAATGCAGAGTCTTTTTCGTCCATTTAGATTTAAGGTGCGCTGTCTCTTTAAGAAACTGAACCTTTGAATTGGGGGGCTGAAAATCGCAGTGCAGCTTAGTTAAGTCATCCTAACGAGATTCCCAAGCTGTTTTTGGAGAATTGTGGGGTTTTGCAGTCCGACAACCTGCAATGTGGTATAATATACAGAGAGTATGCACAATGCGGTCTGAGGTGACTCTGCAGACAGATTCTTAGCAGAGCAGGGCTGCAGTATGTGAGCAGGCAGATGGGTTGGGATATAAGGGTGATTTTGCATGGCTTCAAGGCAGTCTTTTGACTGTTCTGTCCCCACATGAGGCGGATGAAGATGTGGCTGGTGAATAGGGGCTGGAAGAAATTCCTACCTTCATTTCCTTAATGCACGGCAGACAGAACCATGTTGCTCAGCGTCCGGAGAGATAATGCACACCAGGGATTGTGAAGTCCAGACTTGTTTAATTGGAAATCTAGACATACAGCGTATGATTGGCAATACAATAACTTTTCCAGAAATGCCTTGTTAACAACAAGGTGTGAGCAACGAAGTGTGTGGTCAGAAGACTGATGTCTTTCACAGCTCAGTACAAGCATGTCTCTCCCAGGAGAAAGTGAAACTAACAAACGCTGGAAGGAAGAAGAGAAGACGTGAATGTTGAACCGGAAATGAAAGGCATGCATGAGGATTAATTAGCTGCAGGCTGCCATACAGAAAAAAGACCAGCAGGTGACAGCAGAGAAAATACAAGACAATTATACAAAGAATGGAACATAACACCATCTATGGAAACCATAGAAGCATAATTCAGATGGAACAGCACACACATCACAGGAGACATTGGGCTGGAGGCTGGAACACATCACGGGAGACACTGTGGCTGGAGGCTGGAGCACATCACAGGAGACACTGTGGCTGGAGGCTGGAGCACATCACAGGAGACACTGTGGCTGGAGGCTGGAGCACATCACAGGAGACACTGTGGCTGGAGGCTGGAGCACATCATAGGAGACACTGTGGCTGGAGGCTGGAGCACATCATAGGAGACACTGTGGCTGGAGGCTGGAACACATTACAGGAGACATTGGGCTGGAGGCAGGAGCACATCACAGGAAATATTGGTGCTGGAGGTTGAAGTTCATCACAGGAGACACTGGGTATGGACGCTAGCACATCATAGGAGACACTGGGGATGGAGGCTGAAGCACATCACAGGAGACACTGGGGCTGGAGCACATGACAGAAAACATTGGTGCTGGAGCACATCACAGGAGACACTGGGGCTGGAGGCTGGAGCACATCATAGGAAACATTGGTGCTGGTGGCCAGGGCCGGACTGGGACTAAAATTCAGCCCTGGCATTTACACAGGCCCACTAGTCACATGGTGCCTATATAATATTTTTGTACAGTTGTAGGTTACAAGCAGTGAGAGGAGATTAACACGGCTATATAACATGTAGTCACAGCTGTGTCCAGTATTTCAGCTCAGTTCTATTAATTGCTTTTAGGTACAGTACTCCTCCCAAAGCTCTGTCCCCTTTTGTACACACGGTGACAGAATTCCTGGCAGAACTGCTATCCATTGGGCAACCAGACCCCCTGGTGAAAGCTGCCCCTATCATACCTCCCAACTTTTGAGGAAGGGTAAGAGGGACAAAGACTGCGGCATGCGCAGCGCGCCGCTGCAAATTTTAGGCCACGCCCGGCCACACCCATTCCGCAACTAGTCACACCCATGTCCACGCCTAATCGCACCCATTTAGCACTGCTGATCACACTGACTTGTACTGAGGGCACAGTGGCTGGCATTATGGGCACACTAACTGGCACTAAGGAAGAGAGAAAACAGAGAGAGAGAAAAAAGAAAAAAGAGAGAAAGAAAGAGGGGAAAAAAGAAAGAAAGAATAGAGAGGGACAGTGAAAGAACAGAGAGAGAAAGAAAGAGGGGAAAGAAAGAACAGAGAGAGACAGAGAAAGAATAGAGAGAGAAAGAAAGAGGGGAAAGGAAGAACAGAGAGAGACAGAGAAAGAATAGAGAGAGAAAGAAGTAAAGAAAAGAACGAAAAAACAGAAAGAGAGGAAAGAAAAAGAAAGAAAGAGGGGAAAGAAAGAACAGAAAGAGAGAGAAAGAAAAAAGAAAGATTAGAGAGAGAAAGAAAGAACAGAGAGAGAGAGAAAGAAAATGAGGGAAAGACACCCCATACACATACAGCCCTGCTACATCTACCCTGTAAACCCCTACTGACCCCACACATACTTATCTCATCCAGCACCATGACAACAGCCAACAGCACAGCAGAGTCTTGCAGACACCAAGAGGCAAGGCTGTGCGCACAGGACCTGTGATGAGGTCACAGGAGGGGCGGAGTCAGGGGTCTGGACAAAGGCTCCTGATCATGTGACCCCCTGACTCCTCCCCTCCTGTGACCTCATCACAGGTCCTGCGAACAAGCGACACTGTGAGTGGCTGCGGGGGGGTGTCTCATGCTACGGCGAGGATGGAGTGCGTGGGGGGAGGCGTGGTGGCTTATCTCCCTGCAGTGCGGGAGGAACTTGGAAACTATCACCGCCGTGCTCACAGAGGGCCGGTGGCAGGAGCCACAGTGGCCGCAGCCGCTGGCAAGCGGCCAGATGATCGGCCCACATGACAGCGGCCCAGCGGGAAAATGCCCGGTTGGTTATATTGCCAATCCGGGCCTGCTGGTGGCTAGAGCACATCACAGGAGACACTGGAGCTGGAGGCTGGAGTACATCACAGGAGACACTGGGGCTGGAGGCTGGAGCACATCACAGGAAATATTGTGGCTGGAAGTTGAAGCACATCACAAGAAAGATGGGGGATGGAGGCTGGAGCACATCACAGGAGACACACTTCCTACTCCAGACCAGAAAGGGGAGCTCTGAACCCTGTTTTAGGGGAGCTTCCAGCAAGTTCTGGGCTGAGGGAGGAGTTAGTTGAGTCTGGGTGTGAGATGGAGCAGGAAGCATGAAGGAGCTGCTCCCCAGACTAAAGTAGAGCGAGGAAAGGAGAAAGAGCTCATGGCTCCGCTCACCAAAAAGAGCCGGCTCTTTTTGGATCCCAAATGGATCCCTATTGCTTACATGTGCAGGCGTCCAAAACTCCGCCCACCTACCGTGTAAACCCCGCCCACTTTCTATGAACCAATTAGTTTGCTGAGTGGGCGGGAGTTTTGTCTGGGTGGGTGGAGTTACGCCTGCTGAACATACGGATTTTAGGCCCAGTGAGAGCCATTCGGGGGTTTTAGTGGCTCTCACTGGGGTGCCGGCTCCCATAGTTCACAGCAGGGAGCCAGCTCTTTGTGTCGTATCGTTCGCGACCGACACATCACTACTAAGGAGAGTCTGAGGAAGTGGAGCTGTAAAGAAGCTCACCCCAGGTCAGTGCGCTGGATACTGGACACCGGAGTCCATGGCTGTCTGGGAACAACAGTCTCATTTGCCAAATCCGGAGAGCAGGAGACGGCAGGCTCCTGTCCTCACCAAAAGCCCTGAGACACAGCAGCATATGAGAGCCTGGAGCTGCCACAGGAAGAGGCTCGAGCTGCCTGCCATAAGGGCAAGTACTAAGGACTGTAGAGAACAGAGGACAGAGTATAGCTTCAAGCTGCAGGGACCTCAGACACTAGCACAGAAAGGAGGCCTCCAACAACACTTGGATCAAGGGACCCTGATCTGCTTTCAGGCTGCTGGGTCTCCATTTCCATCTGTACCAGTTCTCCGGTCTGCACCTCAAGCCGTCAGTAAAAGGAACAGTAACTCTTGTGTCTGCAGTTATTGATCACACACGCAGCCCTGCGCTGCAGTTATCCACCCTCCTGCACTTACACTGCCCTGGAGTTAAGCTCTGCCTGTGGAGAGCTGAACCAACTCTGCTGCATCACCACCAGTCCCAGGGGTCTGTACAAGCAGCATCGGCTAACACCTTTACTGCCGAGTACCACAGGTGGCGTCACAAACTTATCTACACACAGACTTTATTCCTTATTTTTCAAGGACACTCAGGGCCACGGACCGGGTCACTGCTGCCGTTACACATCCATTTAAGACACCGGCCTGGTACCGAGTAACCCACGGCCCTAGGGGCGCTCCAGAAGCACATCACAGGAGATACTTTGGATGGAGGCTGAAGCACATCACAGGAGACTCTGTGGCTGGATGCTGGAGCACATCACAGGAAATATTGGAGCTGCAGGCTTGAGCACATAACAGGAGATATTGGTGCTGGAGGCTGGAGCACATCACAGGAGATATTGGGGCTGGAGGCTGGAGCAAATGACAGGAAACATTGGAGCTGGAGGCTTGAGCACATAACAGGAGATATTGGTGCTGGAGGCTGGAGCACATCACAGGAGATATTGGGGCTGGAGACTGGAGCAAATGACAGGAAACATTGGTGCTGGAGGCTGGAGCACATCACAGGAGATATGGAGGCTGGAGCACATCAAAGGAGACACTGTGAATGGAGGCTAGAACACACCACAGAAGACAATAGTTGTTATGAATGAGTCACCGAAGGAGGAAAAAACAAAAATACAAGCTAAGTCGAGAAAACCGGAGAGGTTGGTAGCTATCGGATTGCAGACCCCTGATCCTATCCACAACAACTAACAGTAGCTGTGGGGGGTTCCTACGATGCCCTAGACCCCTCGATCACAGCCGGAGAACTAAATAGGCCTAAAGAAATAAAGGGGAAATCTAAACTGCCCCAGAGCAGACCCCAAAGCAACAGGCAGCCCCCAACATATAATGACGGTGAAGCAAGATGAAAACACTAACACAGATAGAAAGATAGGTTGAGCAAACGATGGGGCCCAAGCTAACTAAAAAGGACAGGATAGAACAGCTGCTGTCTGCAATCCGCAAAAAACCCTACCAAAAAAAGTCCCAACCATCTGATAGGAAAAACAGGCCCTGAAGTCGCTAGGACTTCAAAAAGACTATATCAGCACTCAGGTAAATTCTGAAGACAGAGCAAAGAGACAAACTGATCAGAGACAAAAATGGAACTCAGCACACCTCCGACTGGGGATGGCTGAACTCTAAAAAAACAAGGTAAGCAAAACAAAACTAATAAGTTCAATAGCAGAGCAAAAACTTATCTTTGGGAAGCAGGAATCAGACTGGTCTCCAAGAATCCAGCAGAGAAATCACCAGCGACTCAGAATGGCGTCGGCTGCCTTATATCCAGTCAGAATTTCCTGTTACCCAGTCATCATCTACCAGATCAGGTGTTTGGTAATCAGACTCACTACCTTCCTTCACCAGAAGAGGGAGTTCATCAGACATCGACGGTGAAGGGGAAAATGAACTCACAACAATAGTGCTGGAGGTTGGAGTACAACACAGGAGACAATAGCGCAGGAGGCTGGACCACATTGGGTCGCCCTCCCAGGGCTGTGGGGTACTCGGTACCGGTCCGGTGTCAGTGGGATGTGTCACAGCAGCAGTGACCCGGTCTGTGGCCCTGGGCGCCCAAGTAATGGAGGATGTAGTTAATGGAATGGAATAGTTCGTGACGCCACCTGTGGTGTTCGGCAAGGGAGATGTTAAGCCGACGCTGCAGACAGCTCCGCTGGGACAGATGGTGTGGTGCAGCAGTGATGTATAACCCTCCACAGGCAGGGCTAATGTCCCAGGGCAGTGTAGCGGTGGTTGGCACGGTGATGTAGCAGTGCCGTAAGGGTAGGAAGCAGACAAGACTGTTGTGAGTTCATTTTTCCCTTCACCATTGAGGTCTGATGAACTCCCTCCTCTGGTGAAGGAAGGTAGTGAGACTGATTACCAAACACCTGGGCAGCTAGATGATAACTGGGTGGCTGGAATTGAGGACTGGATATAAGGCTGCCGACGCCCTTCTTCCTGGCTGGTGATTTTCCTGCTGGATTCTTGGAGACCAGTCTGATTCCTGCGTCTCAAAGCTAAGTTTTTCTGCTCTGCTTTGTACTCTTCAGTTTTGTTTTTGTTTTGCCTTGTATTTTGGGAGTTCTGCCATCCCCAGCCGGGGGTGAGCTGAATTCCATCTTTGTCTCTGATCTGTTGATCTTTTGCTCTGTATTCAGAATATACCTGAGAGCTGATATAGTCTTTTGAAGCCTAGCGACTTCAGGGCCTGTTTTTCCTATCAGTCGGTTGGCTCATTTTGATAGGGTTTTTGCGGATGGCAGACAGCAGCTTTCCTATCCTGTCCTATGTAGATAGCTTGGGCCCCATCATTTGCTCAACCTATCTTTCTATCTGTTTTAGTGTTTTCATCTTGCTTCACCGTCATTATATGTTGGGGGCTGCCTATTGCTTTGGGATCTGCTCTGGGGCAGTTTAGTTTTTCCCCCTTTCTGTCTTTAGGCTATGTAGCTCTCCGGCTGTGATCGAGGGGTCTAGGGCACCGTAGGAACCCCCCACGGCTACTGCTAGTTGTTGTAGATAGGTTCAGGGGTCTGCAATCCAATAGCTGCCAACCTCTCTGGTTTTTCTGGACTTAGCTGGTATTTTGTTTCTTCCTCCTTCGGTGACTCATCATAACAGAATCACCAGCCGTACCGCAGATCCTAGGGTACTCAATAGCAGGAGAGAATTGTAAAAGAAAAAAAAAAAAGGGAATAAAAAAAAGTGTCAGAATTTTTTTTTTTTGTGTGCATATTTTTTCCTCTATATCTCTGAGGCCGTAGGGGGAATTTTTCTCTCAATGGAGATGAAGCAATTGTCTGATCGTGTGGAGCAGCTCGCTGCTGAAGTGCGGGGAATTTCCGCCTATCTTGCTCATTCACATGCTGCTGAACCAAAGATTCCTGCTCCTGATGTGTTTTTTGGAGATCGGACTAAATTCTTGAATTTCAAGAATAATTGTAAATTATTTTTTGCCTTGAAGCCTAACTCGTCGGGGAACTCCGCGCAGCAGGTTAAAATTGTCATCTCTTTGCTGTGCGGCGATCCCCAGGATTGGGCGTTTTCTTTGAAACCTGATGATCCTATTCTGAATAATGTGAACACATTTTTTCAAGCCTTGGGGTTGTTGTATGATGAACCTAATGCTATTGATCAGGCTGAAAAGACCCTGTTGGCATTAAGCCAGGGTCGGGATTCGGCAGAGTTGTACTGTCAAAAATTCCGAAAGTGGGCAGTCCTTACTACCTGGAATGATGGTGCCTTGGCAGCCCTCTTTCGGAAGGGTTTGTCAGAAACTGTAAAATATACTATGGTGGGATTTCCTGTTCCCTCTGGTCTTGACGATTCTATGTCATTAGCCATTCAGGTGGATCGGCGTTTGCGTGAACGCAGAGCTGCACAAGAGATGTTGCCACCTGTTGAACAAATGTCTGAACCTATGCAATGTGGTAGAGTTTTGTCTAGGGTGCAACGTCAGGAGCTCAGAAGGCGTAATAAGCTGTGTTTTTTTGTGGAGATGCCTCGCATGTTATTTCTGTCTGCCTTAAACGAGAGAAACGTTGTGCACACACGTGTTCTGTGGGTGGTGTTCCACCTAAGTTTCTTCTGGCAATTACTCTGATCTGCTCCCTGTCCACATTTTCCGCCAAGGCTTTTGTGGATTCAGGAGCAGCTCTGAACCTGATGGACTTGGATTTTGCTAAAGTTGTGGATTTCCTATGACACCTCTGTGGACGCCTATCCCTTTGAGGGGTATTGATGCTACTCCTTTGGCGAAGAATAAACCTCAGTTTTGGACCCAGGTGGTAATGCGGGTCGCCCCAGACCATCAAGAAAATTGCAGATTTTTGGTGTTGCATAATTTGCATGATACCATTGTTCTGGGGTTTCCCTGGTTGCAAATCCATAATCCAGTTCTGGATTGGAAATCTTTGTCTGTGGTGAGTTGGGGTTGTCGGTGTGCCCTTAGTGATGCTCCTGTTTTCTCCACATCTCCCCAGTCGCATGATGTTCCTGACTATTTGGCTGACTTTTATGATGTATTTAGTGAGAATGAGTCTGCGTCTTTGCCTCCTCATAGGAGTTATGACTGTGCAATTGAGCTGAACCCGGGGTGTAAATTCCCCAAGGGTCGGCTTTTCAATTTATCTGTACCCGAGCACGAGGCTATGCGATCCTATATTAAGGAGGCATTGGAGAAGGGTCATATTAGACCATCCTCTTCACCCTTAGGTGCTGGGGTTTTTTTCGTGGCTAAAAAGGATGGTTCATTAAGGCTTTCTATTGACTATCGTACCCTCAACAAAATTACTGTTAAATATCAGTATCTGTTACCCCTGATTTCTGATCTATTCTCCAGAGTTAAAGGTGCTTGCTGGTTTACCAAGCTTGACCTCAGGGGGGCGTATAATCCTATTCGCATTAAGCATGGGGATGAATGGAAGACGGCGTTTAATACTCCGGAGGGACATTTTGAGTACCTGGTGATGCCTTTTGGGCTCACTAATGCCCCTTCTGTCTTCCAGTGCTTCATGAACGATATGTTCCGAGACTTTGTGGATAAATTTTTGATTATCTATCTGGATGATATTTTGATCTTCTCCAAGAATTGGGACTCTCATGTGGAACATGTTCGGACTGTGTTCCGGATTTTGAGGGAGAATTCCCTGTATGTCAAGGGATCGAAATGCCTTTTTGGGGTACAGATGGTTTCATTTTTGGGATTTATTTTGTCTCCGTCAACTATTGAAATGGACCCGGCCAAGGTACAGGCCATTTATGATTGGGTTCAGCCCACTTTTTTGAAGGCCCTCCAGAAGTTTTTGGGTTTTGCTAATTTTTATCGGAAATTTATAGCTAATTTTTCTGGTATTGCCAAGCCATTGACGGATTTGACTAGGAAGGGTGCTGATGTGCTGAATTGGTCTCCGGAGGCTGTTTCTTCCTTTCAGGAGCTGAAGCGAAGATTCACTTCTGCTCCGGTTTTGCAGCAACCTGATGTCTCACTTCCGTTTCAGGTGGAGGTGGACGCTTCTGAGATTGGTGCAGGAGCGGTGTTGTCCCAAAAAGATCCTGTGACATCTAAAATGAATCCTTGTGCTTTCTTTTCCCGAAAGTTCTCCCCATCCGAACGTAACTATGATGTGGGGAATTGGGAACTGTTGGCCATGAAATGGGCATTTGAGGAGTGGAGACATTGGTTGGAGGGAGCCAAACACCAAGTCGTGGTCCTTACTGACCACAAGAATTTGATTTACCTGGAGTCGGCCAAGCGCTTGAATCCTAGACAGGCTAGGTGGGCCTTGTTTTTCACACGTTTTGATTTTGTGGTCTCTTTTCTTCCGGGCACTAAGAATGTCAAGGCAGACGCCCTCTCTAGGAGTTTCCTTTCTGATTCTCCTGTTGTGACTAAGCCTGCTACCATCTTAGGCGAGGGGGTAGTTCTTTCTGCCATCTCGCCCGATTTGAGACGTGCTCTGGAAGAGTTTCAGGAGGACAAACCTGAGCGTTGTCCCAGTGGAAAGTTGTATGTTCCTGACCAGTGGAGGAAGAGAGTGATGTCTGAAGTTCATTGCTCTGCATTGGCTGGTCATCCAGGTATTTTTGGTACTAGAGATCTGGTGAGTCGGTCTTTTTGGTGGCCCGCCTTGTCTCTTGATGTCAGGAATTTTGTGCAGTCCTGTGGGACTTGCTCCCGGTCTAAACCTTGTTCTCGCTCTAGTGGCTTGTTGATGCCTTTGCCGGTGCCCAGGAGGCCATGGACCCATATTTCAATGGATTTTATCTCTGATATGCCTGTCTTTCAGAGAATGACTGTTATTTGGGTGATTTGTGATAGATTCTTTAAGATGGTCCATCTTGTACCACTCCCTAAGTTGCCATCTTCCTCTGAGTTGGTGCCCCTGTTTTTGCAACAGGTGGTTCGCTTGCATGGGATTCCTGAGAACATTGTATCTGACAGAGGAGTTCAGTTTGTGTCTAAATTTTGGAGGACTTTCTGTTCCAAGCTGGGAATTCAGTTGTCCTTCTCCTCTGCGTTTCACCCTCAGACCAATGGGCAGACGGAGAGAACAAACCAGACTTTGGAGTCATATTTGAGATGTTTTATTTCTGCCGATCTGGATGATTGGGTCTCATTTTTGCCCTTGGCCGAATTTGCTTTAAATAATAGAGCTAGTTCTGCCACTTTGATGTCACCTTTTTTTTGTAACTTTGGTTTTCACCCTCGATTTTCTTCAGGGCAGGTGGAGCCTTCTGCCTGCCCAGGTGTTGACACTGTGGTGGAGAGAATGCACCAGATCTGGGACCAAGTAGTGGATAAGTTGTCTCTCTCCCAGGAAAAGGCCCAGCGGTTTTCCAACCGGCGTAGGACCGTTGGTCCCCAGTTTAAGGTGGGTGATATGGTTTGGTTGTCATCAAAAAATATCGCTATGAAGGTGGCTTCTCCTAAGTTTAAGCCTAGATTTATTGGACCTTACAAGATTTTGGAGATTATTAATCCGGTCTCTTTTCGGTTGGCTCTTCCTGTGACATTTAAAATTCATAATGTGTTTCATAAGTCCTTGTTGAAGAGGTTTGTTGAACCAGTAGTTCCTGTGGTGGCACCTCCTGACCCTATATTGGTTGAAGGTAACATGGAATATGAGGTAGAGAAGATACTGGATTCCCGTCTGGCTAGACGGAGACTCCAGTATTTGGTTAAGTGGAAGGGTTATGGTCAGGAGGATAATTCCTGGGTCTCTGCCTCTGATATTCATGCCGAAAGATTGGTGCGTGCCTTTCATCGGGCCCACCCGGATCGCACTGGTGGCATGGATGAGTGTTCGGTGACCCCTCCTCAAGGGGGAGGTACTGTTGTGAGTTCATTTTTCCCTTCACCATTGAGGTCTGATGAACTCCCTCCTCTGGTGAAGGAAGGTAGTGAGACTGATTACCAAACACCTGGGCAGCTACTGTAGATGATAACTGGGTGGCTGGAATTGAGGACTGGATATAAGGCTGCCGACGCCCTTCTTCCTGGCTGGTGATTTTCCTGCTGGATTCTTGGAGACCAGTCTGATTCCTGCGTCTCAAAGCTAAGTTTTTCTGCTCTGCTTTGTACTCTTCAGTTTTGTTTTTGTTTTGCCTTGTATTTTGGGAGTTCTGCCATCCCCAGCCGGGGGTGAGCTGAATTCCATCTTTGTCTCTGATCTGTTGATCTTTTGCTCTGTATTCAGAATATACCTGAGAGCTGATATAGTCTTTTGAAGCCTAGCGACTTCAGGGCCTGTTTTTCCTATCAGTCGGTTGGCTCATTTTGATAGGGTTTTTGCGGATGGCAGACAGCAGCTTTCCTATCCTGTCCTATGTAGATAGCTTGGGCCCCATCATTTGCTCAACCTATCTTTCTATCTGTTTTAGTGTTTTCATCTTGCTTCACCGTCATTATATGTTGGGGGCTGCCTATTGCTTTGAGGTCTGCTCTGGGGCAGTTTAGTTTTTCCCCCTTTCTGTCTTTAGGCTATGTAGCTCTCCGGCTGTGATCGAGGGGTCTAGGGCACCGTAGGAACCCCCCACGGCTACTGCTAGATGTTGTGGATAGGTTCAGGGGTCTGCAATCCGATAGCTGCCAACCTCTCTGGTTTTTCTGGACTTAGCTGGTATTTTGTTTTTTCCTCCTTCGGTGACTCATCATAACACAAGACACAGCGGGGTGCAATTTCTGTACCTTTACTTGATAACTGCAGTCCAGGGTCCTGATTACAGATGATATTGGAGCAGGCTAGCCTGGAAGCAACTCAGGTATTCTCTCTCACAGACGGGCTGTGCAGTCTCCTTCCTAGCACCTTGTGGTGTGAAGCACTCCAGTACTTAGTTACTCTGAAGTTCCTCCTGTCAGATATTCCCAAGAACCTCACTTGCACGGCAGACAGCTGTAGCCTCTCTCGGGGACTCCTCTCTAGTCCTGGCTCTCTATCCAAGCTGCTGATGTGCCTCAAGTCTTAGATGGGAGTAGGGCATTTACAGCCTCCTTCTCCTCTGGTATCTGCTGTAGGACCTTTAGTATACGTACAGCCGTGGAGACCAGGCTCCAGTTCGTGCGCTCTCAAGCTGAGGGAGCTCTCCTTCCTAGCTCAACCTCCAGCTTCGTTCCACACGTCTGCACACTTCACCCTCCGCAGACTATCTGACCACTCCTTCCTCTTGGCCCTCAGAGGGCACCCCTCCCCTTAATCCTGGTTCAGAGTTCCCTCTGCTGGCCTGGAGTAGAACTGTGTTGCATTTATGGATTGACTGCGAGAGAGACCCATTATTGCCTCCAAGCCTGGCATTACCCTCCCCTCGAGGAAGGCAAAGCCACTGTGGTGGCCATACTCCTGGGGGCGCCACATTCCCCCCTAGTGCAAGTCAGCACTCCTGGGATGAACAAAAGAAAACATGAATAACAACATATAACAGTCACAATAATAATTGTGCAAGATTTTAAAAAAAAAAAATGTACAAAAACCTAGTGCTTCAAAAATGGTCCTATGATGATAAGTTCAGCATCAATGTCCATGGTCCATTCCTGGGCAAATGGTGAAAGTTTTTGACCACACACAAATCCTGTGGTTCAGTGTCCATAAATAAAACAAGAAAACTCCAAGGGAACTCTTACAGGATACCTGTAGGCACAAAACTTGAAAAACTGTTACATATTTACATTTACAATTTCAACATTTACATTACTTTATATATGGTATCTAAGGGGTGGTATACCTTGTGTGGTGCGGGTAGACTTGCGTAACTCTAGTGTGGGCAAACTGGGTATCATTCTCCTGCCGACTCAGGCTCACCAGGGGTATGGCAGATTCACCACTGGCAGGGCGAGGGTTCTCTGGCTCCACTGCTGGTGTGGCATCTGCTACCTGATTTTCCTGATTTTCTTGAGTCACTTCTTCTTGTGCTACCACTTTAGGAAACAGCAACACTGGCACCACTATAGCATCGTTCACTCTAGTCCAATTCGCAGGGAATTCCCCAAGCACGGTACTGACCTTCTCTCCTTCCACTATGGGCTGGATGTTATCTGGTCTTTCTTTCCTTCAACTGGTCAGGACACAACTTCTAGTGATCTCTCGATACCGCTGCTGAGGTCTCTACTCCATCTTTACTCACAAGGCATACCTTAGTATTATCAAAGTTCGAGGGCAGAATGGTATAAGGTTTAGCTTCCCACTGATCATCCAATTTGCGCAATCTTCTCTTTCTTTTCAAGACCTGTTCTCCAGGCAACAAAGGAGCGGCTGGTGCATTTTGATTGTAAAGCTTCTCCTGCTTCTGCCTTGCCTGGGCCAGACTCTTCTCCACACATTCTTGAACCTTCGTGTACTGTTGCTGCCTCTCTGTGTCACAGTCAACATCTTGTGACGTCACTTCTGGAGTCAGGACTCCCATGTCCAAGTCAATAGGCAGCTTACCAGGTCTTGCTCTCATTAAGTAGGCTGGGGTACAGTTGGTGGAGATCACTGGAATATGGTTGTAAAGGTCTACCAGGTCGGGCAACTTCTCTGGCCACAGATTCCTCTCCTCCAAGGGCAAAGTCTTTAGGAGGTCAATCACCACCTGGTTCATCTTCTCGCACATGCCATTGGTCTGTGGGTGATATGGTGTTGTCCGGATCTTCTTACAACAATACAGGTTTCAGAATTCTTGGAACACTTCTGCCTCGAAAGCTGGACCTTGATCTGTGAGCACTCTTTCGGGATACCCATGTGGTCTACAGAAGTGCTGCTGGAATGCTCGGGCTGCTGTCCTGGCAGTCTGATCTTTGACAGGCACAACTACCAGGAATCTTGAGTAGTGGTCCACAATGGTAAGTGCATAGATGTAGCCTGACCGGCTTGAAACCAGCTTCACATGGTCCAAGGCTACCAACTCAAGGGGCTGTTTGGTAATGATTGGCTGTAGGGGAGCTCTCTGGCTGTCTCGATCCTTTCTGCGCAGGTTACACTGTCCACACTCCCGGCACCACCTCTCAAGGGCTTTCCTCATACCAGCCCAGTAGAACCTCTCTCGGAGCAATACTTCCAACTTCTTCCATCCGAAGTGTCCAGCTCCATTGTGGTGTGCTTTCAGGACCATTGATGCCTCTCTGTTTGGGACTATCACCTGCCAGACCAGCTCATGAGTGCGGGCATTGATACTCCTCCAACACAGCTTCCCTTCATAAATGAACAGCCGACCTCTCTCCTTCCACAACTGCTGAGTTTCCTCAGGAGCATCCGACTCTGGACGTGAGTCAGCTCGTGTCAGCAGCTCCTTCACCAGGGGGACTGCAGGGTCACTATCTTGCGTTTCTGCCCAGTCATGATGGGGCAATGGGTTCAGGGTGACCTCCTTCAAGCCAGACCATCTGTTTCTCACTCCTTGAGCATGCTGGGCCGCAAGTGGCCAGTGGAAGAGAGGTAGCTCTATCTCTTCAAGAGCCTCAGGGTCTTCTCCGGCATCTCGTAGGTTAGGCATTCTGGACAGCACATCAGCACTGGCATTCTTGTGCCCTGCCCGGTACTTGATGGTAAACTCATAATTCGATAGCCGAGCCATCCATCGCTGTTCAAGTGCACCCAGTTTTGCAGTGTCCAAATGCGTCAACGGGTTGTTGTCCGTGAAGATAGTGAACTTGGCAGAGGCTAGGTAATGTTTGAACCTTTCGGTGACAGCCCAGACTATGGCAAGGAACTCCAGCTTGAAAGAACTGTAATTATCAGGGTTCCTTTCAGTGGGGTGCAGCTTCCTGCTGGCATAGGAGATCACTCTTTCCCATTTTGTACCTGCGACAGTACTGCTCCTAGTCCCATGTTGCTGGCATCCGTGTACAGCACAAAGGGTTTGTCATAATCTGGGTAGGCCAGAACTTCGTCACCTGTGAGAGCCATCTTCAACCGGGTGAAGGATCTCTCCAACTCTTCAGTCCATTCAAAGGTGGAATTTTTCTGTTTGGTCTTCTAGGACTGCCCCACCAGAAGGTTTTGCATAGGGGTGGCTATATCAGTAAAGCCCTTGATGAATCTTCGGTAGTAGCCTACCAGTCCAAGGAATTGGCGTACTTCGTGAAGGTTGCTGGGCTTCGGCCAGTCCCGGTTAACTGTGACCTTATCAGGATCTGGTGCCACACCTTCTGCACTGACCACATGACCGAGGTACTGCACCTTGGGCTTCAGGACGTGGCACTTGGAGGGCTTCACCTTCAGGCCAAAATTGGACAAAGCTTGAAACACTTCAGCCAGGTGCTCCGGATGATCTTAATAGGTTTCGGAGAAAACAATGACATCATCCAGGTACAACAGGACCGTCTCAAAGTTCATGTGTCCCAGGCAGCACTCCATCAGCCATTGAAATGTTCCTGGAGCAGTGCAGAGCCCAAATGTCATATAATTGAACTCACAGAGACCCATTGGAGTGGTAAATGCAGTTTTCTCCTTGTTTGCCTCTTCCACGGGAGCCTGCCAATACCCACTAGTGAGATTGATAGGAACTGAAGGAGTTAAATTGAGTTCTGTCTATGTTGTATTTTCTTGTTTAGACTCATCTTACCTGTTCCCTTGAGAACTAAAACCAGATAACAGATGAATTCCTGTTTTTCAGCCTACGTGGCTTCCTCTGTCTTGTTGAAACCAGTTGTGAAATTGTTTTATACTACGCATGTCTGTAAATGTTTAACTTCTTTGCTATAAAGAATGGAAACCTAACTGATAAGCCAGAGGCGTCTCAGCAGGCTTCCCGAGTTGTACAATACAGCGTAAGTCTGTGTTATTCTTCTCGATGGAGCAATCAATTAGAGACATATGGTGTCTCACACCCAAGAACATCGGTCCTTCAGGTGAAAGAGGTACTCTGAGGGATCCCGACAGTTTCCTGGTGCCCGAAACAGGGACCTGATATAGGCACCTCTCCAAGACTACCCGATCTACAGACCATTCCAGTTACTGATGAAATTGTGAACAGCAGACCTAAACACCTGGCCAGGTAAGAGATCAATTCTTCTCTTCTCTGCTCTTCATAATCTATCATTGTAACTAAGGTCCGTATAAAGGGGAATCTAGTAGAGGAGGGGGCCATAGGATCAGGTCTATATAAGAACTCTGAGGAAATCGGGTGTGATACGCATATGTAATTTTTGCTCAAATGAGAGGTCATTGCAGATTCTGTCTGTGTACTGCTATCTTTAGGAGAAGAACTGATGCAAATCATAACGGTATGGTGATTGGACATTTGCAGGAACAACCCCAGACACCAATATAAGAAAGTTTCATTATGCCAAAAAGGGAGATCAGTGGTGGATACTGTTAGCATTGAATACACATATCCCATTGAGTAATACGTTGAGAGGTCAGACATTACGGAATATAAGGCTAGGTGAACAGTTCATATTACAAAGCCCAGACGGACAAGTTTTCCACAATAGAAGATTCCGTGTTAGGAATCAGGGAGGTTGTTGAGTGGCTGCTCTGAGTTGAAGGATTGTGGAAAGTAGAAAATAAGCTTCACAGCAGGTATTCGTTCAAAGAGTGGTGATATTGCCTAACTGGGTCATGTGACAGCGTCCTTTCGGGGAGGTCACCGCCTAAGCTTAAATCAACACCCTTTACGAATAAACCTTGTGACAGATAAGAGTGTGATTGAATGAGCACAGGATAACAATATAAGCCTGTGACAAGATATGACTGAAGAAACCCAGTGAATGGATGTCCTGTTCACATCCCTGTGTATCGTGGGAGTGCTTCTGTTTGCAGTGTATATAGCGTATAAGTATACAAAACATATAATACAAAGAGGAACAGAAACTCCATTCAGTCTGTTAGCACCTTAGGAAGAAGGTAACGAGGTATAGTAGAGCTGAGTCTTGAGCTTACCCAATACACCACCTAAGGCAGGGGACTAACAGAAGGGATAAGTGATACGGGACAAGAAAATGGGAAACAGTCAGGGGAAAACAGTGGTAGAAGGAAAATTGTTAAGTGAGATAATAAAGGACAGATGTGGAAGTAGTGCAGCAAAGGACCTAAAAGTAGTATTAAGAGAGTTTAAGTTAAAAGGTAAAGAAGCTCTAGATGAAGAAAAGTGGAAGGAGATAAAAGACATAAAATCAGGAAGAATTGCAGACAATGAGTGGGGGGAACAAGTGGAGGCATGCATTAAAGTATCACAGGTTGCTAAGCGAGAGAACTGGGCATATAATGAGAAAACAAAACGATGGATTCGTCCCAAAGAATTTAGCCCTGTGTCAGAGAAGCAGGAACCACCACCATATCCTGCCCCAGCCCGTATAACAACCCCACCTGCAGCACCGGTTATATCACTGCCCACCGGACTGTGCCCTGATGTACAATCACCATTACCTAGCAATGGCGATCTAGGATGGACTTGTAATAATTGTGGTCAACAAAATCCAGACTGGAGAGAGACTTGTCTAGCCTGTGGAGCACCCCGTTACCATCACCCTAGCAGATTAGCCCCCGTTAGGACCCAAACACGCCCTTTCAGGGAAACAGATGAACAGGGTGTTACCCGCACCAGACAGATTCAGACTACCCAT
The DNA here is from genome assembly GCF_039654945.1 of Dendrobates tinctorius. Lineage (NCBI taxonomy): Eukaryota > Metazoa > Chordata > Amphibia > Anura > Dendrobatidae > Dendrobates > Dendrobates tinctorius. The sequence continues at coordinate 1,630,835 of NW_027361691.1, forward strand.
TATACTCCATGGTCCGCTCCAGAATGTATGGCATTATTGTCTAATGCTCCAGATCCCACTACCTTTCCTATGGGGTTTGCCCGGTACATAAGACAAGTACTGACTGTACACAGAGGGACCTGGTTGGATGGGGAAGACTTATGCAGATTAAAACTACCAATAACTACCCAAGGGGAGTTTTCACAGATTGTTGGACCAAATAGACCCGCTGATAATGATCAAGAAGGTAATCCTCGAACTCAGGCTTCGAGAGAGCCCTTTTTAACTGCCCTTGACAATTTTATGCAGACGAAGCAGAGACAGAGAGGTAACATGACAGCCATACCGCAGAAACCGGGACAGTCAGTGACCGATTTCTTTCGGATATTGGAAACGGCGTTCCAAGATGAGGGTCTTGATACAAATAATGAGGGGGTATCACGACTATTGGCAAAAGCCTTTATGGAAGGGTTGCTCAAAGAAATACGAGATCCCCTGAAAATAAGCACCCCTGATTGGAGATCAGTACCTGATGTCCATGGATTAAGACAAAAAGCTATGGGCATTGAATTAGATTTGCAGGAAAGGAAGAATGCACCACCGGCCAAAACAAGAGTAGCGGTGACCCAATTTGACAACCAAGGACATCCAATCAATGAGGTTAGGAGGAGAACTTTTACATGTCATTACTGTAAAAAGCCAGGTCATTTCCAGAGAGATTGCCGTAAACGAAAAGCGGATAGAGAATCTCTGCCTAGGAGAGAGGAACCTACTAACTGACTAGGTGCAGTTAGAATGCAACTTGATTCTAGGGAACCAGTAGTTAAAATCAAAGTAAATGGAAAAAAGGTACCCTTTCTAGTAGATACCGGAGCAACCTCTTCAGTGGTTAATGACAAAGTAATAACTCCAGACCTCCTTTCAGAAAACTCGACCTTTGTTTCAGGATTTAGTGGACAATCTAGCTTAATCCCTTTTAGCAAACCTCTGCCAGTTAAAGTAGGACCTAAAATGTTTCTGAATAAATTTTTGTTTGTCAAAAAAGCACCAATTTGCCTATTGGGAGTAGATGTACTAAAGAAACTGCAGGCAGACATCAAATTTACTGAAGATGGTACAGTACACCTTACCATTCCAGATGAGGAAGGGGATGCTATTGAGGCTTGCATGATAATTCAAGCTCTCGAGTCACAAAATCATGATGATACCACATCACAACCATGGGACTCAGCCCTAGACGAATTACCTGATACCTTATGGGCAAAAGGGAATGCGGATATTGGCTTACTTCCCGTATCCCCAGTTGTGGTGGAGGTGCCCGCAGACACAAGATTGCCACAGCTGCGGCAGTATCCCATTAGTGCCCAACAAGAGGCTGCTATTGAGGCACAAGTCACTGATCTTGTAAACAATGGAGCATTGGTGTCAATTAAATCACAAGCTAATACGCCATTGTTTCCTGTCAAAAAGAAAGGAGGACCAGGTGATGCCCCGAAATATCGCATGGTACATGATCTGAGAGAGATAAATAAGGTCCTTGTTCCTTTGACACCAGTGGTGCCTAACCCGCACACGCTATTGGCAAAAATCCCTAGTCAATCGAAATGTTTTTCAGTGATTGATTTGTCGAACGCATTTTTCTCAGTGTCCCTCCACAAAAGCTGTTGGCATCTGTTCGCTTTTACATTTAAGGGCAAACAATATGCCTGGACCAGACTGCCACAGGGCATGCAGCATTCACCCACACTGTACACGCAGGCATTGCAGTCTGTGTTGGCCGGCTGGCCACATCCACCTGACATTGCGCTCTTACAATATGTGGATGACCTGTTGCTTTGTGCACCTGATGAGGCTAACTGTAGAATCCATACACTTTCACTACTGATGTTTTTATCAGACAATGGATGTAAGGTCAACAGAGAAAAGTTACAGTTTTGCCAACCAAAAGTCGTATTCTTAGGACATTGTCTATCACACGGTACCCGACACTTAACCAATGACAGAATTACAATTGTACAACAAATGAAGGAACCGACAACCCACAAGCAGTTGAGAGCATTTTTGGGTTTAGTTTCGTCTTGCCGCCAATGGGTCATACATGCTAGTGAACATATGCAGCCACTGTATGATTGCATCAACACAATACCTTTTCAACTGACTGACATTGCACGAGACTCATTCCAGTATCTGAAGAAGGCCATAGTGTCAGCCCCAGCATTAGGTATACCTAACTATGATATACCCTTTCAACTGATGGCCGCTGAAATCAGAGGGCATGCTACTGGCATTTTGACACAGAAACATGACAAAAAGAATAGACCCCTTGCATACTATTCTGCCAAATTAGACTCAGTAGCACAGGGAACACCATCCTGTGTTAGAGCAGTCTCTGCAATCGCATTGCTACTTGACAAAGTTTCTGATATTGTACTGGATAACCCACTGTCTGTACCACACATGATATATACGGTATCCTGAATCAGGTTTCTGCTAAACATTTCTATGGCAAGACAACTCAGATTGCAATGTGCCTTGCTTATGCCTCCTAATGTTACGTTTACCAAAACTCAGAATCTGAATCTGGCTACATTGTTGCCAATTGCAGATTCTGAAGGGGGGGATATAGATGAGAACACATTATCGCTTTCTTTTGAGCCCCCACACGAGGTTGAACATGATTGCATAGAACTGATGCAGCAAGAAGTTGTTGGCTTGCCCAATGTCACAGACACACCATTGTCAAATCCAGACTTTATATTTTTTGTGGATGGCAGCAGATATGCCGATGAAAGTGGAAAATTCCACACAGGATATGCGGTAGTGTCACCACATGAGACTATTGTAGCAAAGGCACTTCCACCCCACATGTCCGCACAAGAGGCTGAGCTGACAGCTCTGAATGAGGCATTAAAACTTTCCAAAGGACAAACAGCAAATATCTACACTGACTCAAGATATGCCTTTGGGATAGTACATGATTTTGGGGTTTTGTGGCGCACAAGGGGTTTCATGACAGCAGCAGGAACACCCATAAAACATGCCACACTGATCAGAGACATCCTCGAGAATGTGGCCCAGACACAGGGGGTGGCCGTTATGAGGGTGCCAGCACACACCAGAAAAGACAACATGGAAGCAAAAGGCAACGAAAAAGCAGACCAGGCGGCGAAGCAAGCTGCCTTGGGGACTCCAGAAAAAGTAAACATAGTGCACAAGGATGCATCAGAATTGTTTACAGACTTACAAAGGTTCCAAGAAGACTCCGCTCAGACGGACAAGGAAACTTGGGAAAAGATGGGAGCTGAGAAGAAGAACGGAATGTGGAAGAAAGATCAGAAGTACTGCTTGCCTAGGGTTTTGTACCCAAGGATGGCAGAAGCAGTTCACCTTCCAACTCACATATCCGCCAATGGAATGACACGCCTAGTCACGAAGGTTTGGATTGCTCCTGGGTTTGGGAAGGTGGCGCAGCTACACTGTACCTCCTGTCCCATATGCCTAGCACACAATCCCGGACAGGTAGTGAAAACTCCACGGAAACACAGTCCTAGGCCGTTATATCCCTTCCAGAGACTACAGATCGACTACATTCAACTCCCCAGAAGTGGACCATATGAATATGTTCTGGTGTGTGTTGACATGTTCTCTGGATGGCCAGAGGCCTACCCGGTGAAAACGGCTACAGCTCGAGCCACTGCAAAGAAACTAGTGATGGAACTAGTACCACGATTCGGTGTACCTGAAACAATTGAATCAGACAGAGGCACACATTTCACTGCTGAGGTAATGCAAAATGTAATGCAAATGATAGGTGTAGAACAAACATTTCATACACCCTACCACCCACAGAGTTCAGGGAAGGTAGAAAGAATGAATGGGACACTAAAATTAAAAATACAGAAAACCATGGAACAGACCCATAGACCATGGCCAGAGTGTCTTCCGTTAGCATTATTCTCAGTAAGGTACACACCCACGGGGAAAACTAAACTGTCACCCTTCGAGATATTGTTTGGAAGACCACCAAACACAGGGTTGTACTACCCACAGGTCTTAACACTCAATGTGGATAATTTGACAAGTTATGTAATCCAGTTGCAAAAGCATTTAACTCAAATGCATTCTCTAGTTTTGTCTTCCATTCCAGATCCAGATAGTGTGGAAGGAACTCACTGTCTACAACCCGGTGATTACGTATATGTCAAGAAACACTCCAGAAAGACCCTTGAACCCCGATATCAAGGACCTTACCAAGTACTCCTAACAACGCCTACTTCTGTTAAGTTGGAAGGAAGACCAACCTGGATCCACGCATCGCATTGCAAACTAGCCACAGGAATTAACAAAGCATAAGAGTGCATAATGTTTTGGTTTGGTTTTGTTGCATTATCTGTAATAATGGTAGCTGCGTGGGACAGTCTAAATTCTCCAATGTCCTTGAATAATAAGTTTATACAACATCATAAAAAATTACTGAATGATTGGTCAAATGACACTCAGTCTCCAGCAGATTGCTGGATCTGCACACATTCACCAATATCAGCCACTAGTATTCCGTTCCTTGTTATTCCTGTGCCACCCAAGGAATTATTTGCCTGGACCAGTTGTTCTGATACACTTGCTAATAATGCCACAAATAATGTGAAGTTATGGAACACAACGGTTGGTATACCCATTGTGGGATGGGTAGGATATCCCTGGTGGCAAGGTAACCTTTCAGGAAGTAGTACTCACCTTCAATATCTGGCATATAAGGGGGGGGCTTGGGTACCTAGGAATAGAACCCGGTTAACCTACTTGGGACAAGTTCCAACGTATGGTTTACAAGTTAGCTTTAATGTAACTTCCCATTCTACTGATGCCTTCAAACCAATGTTGCTAGAAAGAAATTACATAATATGTCATGGGAGTACTCCAATTTATTTCCCCAGGGCACTAACGAAACTTGTATTAATATTCCTGGTAATATGCCTTGTAACGAGTCCTCGGAATATAAGAAGGGAACCTCCCCTTGTGGAAACCCTGATGCAGGTTATTGTAGTCCTTTAGGACAATTTTCACCTTGGTGCATGCTCCAGAATGTATCTGCGTTCATAGATTTAGTTCATAGACTGGTATTACAACATTCAGCCCTATGGGACCTACCTAGTGACATGTACTGGGTATGTGGAGACAATGCATATAAATGGTTGCCAGTAGGGGTAAAAGGTGCTTGTACTCTGGGTCGTTTGACTCCAGCTACCTTTGTTATTCAGAATGACCAGTTGAGTACTCAGAGCATACCTAAACACACGTTGTACAAAAGAGCTGCTGATAATACACCTCGCCTCTCTGGGAGACCACACATAGTGCAGATGAGTGTGGCCAATAAAATTGTCAGCTCTATTTTTATCTACCCTATGATTACTCAAATGTGGGATAAATTAGTTAGAGCTACAGATTATTTAGATCACCAAATATGGGATATATTGGATATACTGAACACCACTGTAGCTGTTCAAAATCAGCTTATCATAGTCACTAATCAGCATACCATAGTATTAGATTATTTAACTGCAGCACAAGGAGGTATGTGTCAAGTCATCGGACCCGCTTGCTGTCATTATATAGATCCTGACAAAACTTTAAGATTAAAACTAAAATTAGAGGATGTTCAAAGACTCAGAGATCAGTATGATAAAGACAATGATCGCAATAAAGATAGTTGGTGGTCAGATACCTTCTCCTTTTTGAATCCAGCCAATTGGTTTAAAGGTATAGGGGGTTGGATAGCTGGAATTATATTAAGCCTACTACGTATCTTTGTTTGTCTTTTCGTAATATATGTATTTTTAAAATTCGTTTTTTGGTGTTTAACTGTGTGTAAGAAAAGATACAGAAACAGATGAGAAAGATGAATTAATGACAGAACCCTTACCAAAGTTGATAATTGTTTCCTTTAAGTCTTAGGTTGACATCTCATTTCTGACATGAAGGAGCGTACTCTTGTGATGACAGACGTGGCCTTAGTAACTGGGGGATGGAGAGGGTAAAAGAAGATATCTGTCTCCCTCGGGCAACCCGTCGGCCTGGGATAGTACCTGGTGAATAGGACACTATCAGCTGTCATTACAGGATCCAGTGTTCCAGATTGTGAAGAATGAAGATGTCAAAGGGGGGACTGATAGGAACTGAAGGAGTTAAATTGAGTTCTGTCTATGTTGTATTTTCTTGTTTAGACTCATCTTACCTGTTCCCTTGAGAACTAAAACCAGATAACAGATGAATTCCTGTTTTTCAGCCTACGTGGCTTCCTCTGTCTTGTTGAAACCAGTTGTGAAATTGTTTTATACTGCGCATGTCTGTAAATGTTTAACTTCTTTGCTATAAAGAATGGAAACCTAACTGATAAGCCAGAGGCGTCTCAGCAGGCTTCCCGAGTTGTACAATACAGCGTAAGTCTGTGTTATTCTTCTCGACGGAGCAATCAATTAGAGACATATGGTGTCTCACACCCAAGAACATCGGTCCTTCAGGTGAAAGAGGTACTCTGAGGGATCCCGACAAGATCCAAGGTGGAAAAGTAATTAGCAGTTTTAAGTGCAGCCAATGATTCCTCAATTCTAGGTAATGGGTAGGCATCTTTATGTGTAATGCTGTTAATTTTCCTGTAATCGACACACATTCTCATGGTACCATCCTTTTTCTTTACAAACACTATTGGAGCTGCCCAGGGGCTATAACTGTCTCTGATGACCCCTGCCTCCTTCATCTCCCTCAACATACTCTTAGCGCACTGATATTGTGTTGGGGGTATAGGTCTGTACCTCTCCTTTATGGGTGGATGGTCTCCCGTGGGGATATGATGTTGAACCCCCTTCACCTGCCCAAAATCTAGTGGGTGTTTCCTGAATACCCGCTCATACTCTTGTGTCACTCTGTAAACCCCATTTTTCTGGTATAAAGGTGTCGAGTCAGTTCGCACCTGCAGTTGCTGACACCACTCATCTGGCTGCGTCACAGAGCCATTGTCCTCCACCTGATCGGATGAGACCAAGGGTTCTGTTGCCTGCAAAGAGTTGTTATTGACAGTGAGCAGCTTAGCAACTGTGGCGTACCGAGGAATGGTGACCTCCTCTTCCCCACAATTTAAAAGGTGTACAGGTACTCTCCCCTTCCGTACATCAACCACCCCTCTGGCTGTCAGGACAGTGGGCTTGCTCTCAGAGTATACTGGCTCTACCAATGCCTGGTAATCTCTCCCTCTAAGACCTATAGCTGCCCGACACCAAACCAACATTTCACATCTGGGGGGTATTACAGTGGGGAAGGCATCATTCACTCTGACGCTGCCAATCTCTCCGCCAGAGAGTTCCACCTGTTGTCTTTGCAACAGGGCTCGGATCTCCTTCTGCAGGACTCGTTGTTCTCCGGAACCAGCAGTCTCAGCCACCTGTTGCAACAAGACAATAACTTCGGACAGACAGTTTTCAATTACATTTGTACCAAGAGTCATCATGGGATTACAATCACGTCGGTCAATATCAACAACTATTAACCCTTGAGACTTTAGCTCTACCCGCCCCACTTTGACAGTAATTTCTTTACATCCTATCTGTGGTAAAGACTGACCATTATTGACAACTACTGTCAGTTAATCAGTTGGCCACGGGTAAGCTCTGAATCAGCCCAATATCTCTTGTACAAAATGTACGGCATAGTGGTCACCTGGGAGCCAGTGTCCAGCAAAGTGTTCATAGGGATGCCATCAATCACCACAGGAAGGATTGGTCTCCCTCCCACATACTTGGCTCTCCAGTTCTTTGGGCCTGGGGATCCTACTCCTGGGGGTTGGCCCTTTGCCCCAGGGGTTGCTTGTTTAAAGGACAGTACCTGGCAAGATGACCTGCATTGTAGCAGCGACGACAGATGGGCCGTCCGTCCTGGTCATAGCGATCGTTGTTCCTTCCTCGAAGTGGCGGGGTTCTCCTCCTCTGGAGCCACGGGACATCCTCTGGACTGGAAGCAAACTGGATCTTTTCTTTGGAGGACACTTGTAGGGACTGCATGGTTTTGGTGAGTGCAGCCATTCCTTTGGTCAACTCCTGGATTTGAAGACGCAGCATCTCAGTGGCATCTTTATCCAGAGTTTGAGCCTCAGCTCCACAGGGATGGAAGGGAAAGATGGGGCTTCCTGATGGTAGGTGATCGCTAGGCGCCTAGGGGGCGCTGGACGGCTGTCATTGGATTCCTGCAGTACCCGAATAACCCTGTCCGTAAATTCAGCAAAGTCCAGATCAGGGTTTTGCAAGGTGATGATACGCAACTGTCCTCTGTGGGTACTGGACAGGAGTCCTTCAATGAACTGCTCCTTCAACAGTTTATCTTCTTCCTTTACGCTGTCAGGATCAACTTGCTTAACTGCTCACAGCGCCTGCTGCAGGTTGAGAGCATAATCCCTGATACTGTCCTGCGCCTTCTGTCTACAGCCAAAGAACCTCATTTTGATTTCAGCTGCAGTGCGGGTGTCAAAGGTGCTCTTCAGTTTGGCCAGGACCTTTGCAACAGTCTCTTCAGTGTCCTGCCAGGCTTTCACTTCTATCAGCGCTGCACCCGTTAGCTGTCCAATCAGGATATTTACTTTCTGGCTTTCAGACAGAGGGTAGACTTTGAGTAAACTGCACAGTCTCTCTTTTTTAAATTCACTCAGGGTGTGTGACTCACCCGAGTACTGTGGTAGCCAGGCCGCTCCAGGGATGTAGGGCATGGACAGTGGCATTATGGGGACCGCTGCGGCGGGCGCTCCGCCTTGCGGTGCAGCGAGGTTGGCAACGGCGCCTGCTGCTGCATCGCCGTTTGGCGCGGACATCTTCTCCCCCCCAGTTAACGTTAGCCAGGGCCAGGGGTTGTATGAGCTCACTGGCGGCCGCTTCACAGGCCCGACGCTCCGGGCTGTAGGCCTCAGCTCCTCCTCCTCTCGCGCGCTGTTCCCTCTTCCCATGCGGCACTTCACTTCTTCGCGCTCTGCGGCAGGCTCCGCCCATGAAGGCCTGCCTCTTTCTTCCCACGTGCGCCAAGCAGCGCAGCAATGGTGGCAACTGGCGCCAATTACACACAGTTCACAATCACAGTCTATGGCACACAGGACCCGGGGATACCGGGCTCCGTAATCCTGTTCGTGACGCCAAATTGGGTCGCCCTCCCAGGGCTGTGGGGTACTCGGTACTGGGCCGGTGTCAGTGGGATGTGTCACAGCAGCAGTGACCTGGTCCGTGGCCCTGAGAGCCCAAGTAATGGGGGGATGTAGTTAATGGAATGGAATAGTTTGTGACGACACCTGTGGTGTTCGGCAAGGGAGATGTTAAGCTGATGCTGCAGACAGCTCCGCTGGGACAGACGGTGTGGTGCAGCAGTGATGGTATAGCCCTCCACAGGCAGGGCTAATGTCCCAGGGCAGTGTAGCAGTGGTTGGCACGGTGATGCAGCAGTGCCGTAAGGGTAGGAAGCAGACAAGACACAGCGGGGTGCAATTTCTGTAACTTTACTTGATAACTGCAGTCCAGGGTCCTGATTACAGATGATATTGGAGTAGGCTAGCCTGGAAGCAACTCAGGGATTCTCTCTCACAGACGGGCTGTGTAGTCTCCTTCCTAGCGCCTTGTGGTGTGAAGCACTCCAGTACTTAGTTACTCTGAAATTCCTCCTGTCAAATGTTCCCAAGAACCTCACTTGCACGGCAGACAGCTGTAGCCTCTCTCGGGGACTCCTCTCTAGTCCTGGCTCTCTATCCAAACTGCTGTTGTGCCTCAAGTCTTAGATGGGAGTAGGGCATTTACAGCCTCCTACTCCTCTGGTATCTGCTGTGGGACGTTTAGTATCCGTACAGCCGTGGAGACCAGGCTCCAGTTTGTGCGCTCTCAAGCTGAGGGAGCTCTCCTTCTTAGCTCAACCTCCAGCTTCGTTCCACACATCTGCACACTTCACCCTCCGCAGACTATCTGACCACTCCTTCCTCTTGGCCCTCAGAGGGCACCCCTCCCTTTAATCCTGGTTAAGAGTTCCCCCTGCTGGCCTGGAGTGGATCTGTGTTGCATGTATGGATTGACTGCGAGAGAGACCCATTATTGCCTCCAAGCCTGGCATTACCCTCCCCTGGAGGAAGGCAAAGCCACTGTGGCGGACATACTCCTGGGGGTGCCACAACATCACATGAAACATTGGTGCTGGTGGCTGGAGCACATGACAGGAAACATTGGTGCTGGAAGCTGAAGCACATCACAGGAGACTGTTGTGAGTTCATTTTTCCCTTCGTCACTGAGGTCTGGTGAACTCCCTATTCAGGTAAAGGAAGGTAATGAGCCTGATTATCAGGCACCTGAGTCTAATGAGGATGACTGGCTGAGTGGAGTCACTGACTGGATATAAGGCTGCCGACGCCCTTCTGCCCTGCGGGTGATTTCTCTGTGGACTTCTAGAACACCAGTCTGATTCCTGCTTCCCTAAAGCTAAGTTTTCTGCTTTGCCTGTTTGCATTTATGTTTTGTTTTTGTTTTCCTTGCTTTTCTGGATTCTGCCATTCCCTGCTGGGATGAGCTGAATCTCCTTTTGCCGGTTGCTCTGTCTTCAGAATATTCCTGAGTACTGACATAGCTTTTTTGAAGCCTAGCGTCTTCAGGGCCTTTTTCACTGTCAGTTGGTTGGCTCTTATTTTCATAGGGTTTTTCACGGATTGCAGACAGCAGCCTTCCTGTCCTTTCCTATCTAGGTAGTTTGGGCCCCGTCTTTGCTCAGTCTATCTTTCTGTCTGTGTTAGTGTTTTCATCTTGCTTCACCGTCATTATATGTTGGGGGCTGCCTATTGCTTTGGGGTCTGCTCTGGGGCAGTTTAGATTTCCCCTTTCTTTCTTTAGGCCTATTTAATTCTCCGGCTGTGATCGAGGGGTCTAGGGCATCGTAGGAACCCCCCACGGCTGCTGTTAGTTGTTGTGATAGGATCAGGGGTCTGCAATCCGATAGCTGCCAACCTCTCTGGTTTTCTGGACTCAGCTAGCAGTTCTGTTTTTGCCTCCTACGGTGACTCAATCATAACAGAATCACCCGCCATACCGCAGATCCTAGGGTACTCAATAGCAGGAAAGAATTGTGTTAAAAAAAAAAAAAGTGTGTGTATATTCTTTCCTCTATATCTCTGAGGCCGTAGGGGGGATTTTTTTTTTCTCTCAATGGAGATAAAGCAATTGTCTGATCGTGTGGAGCAGCTCGCTGCGGAAGTGCTGGGAATTTCCGCCTACCTTGCTCGTTCGCATGCTGTTGAACCAAAGATCCCTACACCTGATGTATTTTTTGGGGATCGATCTAAATTTTTGAGTTTCAAAAATAATTGTAAATTATTTTTTGCCTTGAAGCCTAACTCGTCAGGGAGCTCCGCGCTGCAGGTTAAAATTGTCATCTCTTTGCTGCGTGGCGATCCCCAGGATTGGGCGTTTTCTTTGAAACCAGATGATCCTATTCTGACTAATGTGAATGCATTCTTTCAAGCTTTGGGGTTGTTGTATGACAAACCTAATGCTATTGATCAGGCTGAAAAGACCCTGTTGGCATTAAACCAGGGTCGAGATTCTGCAGAGTTGTACTGTCAAAAGTTCCGAAAGTGGGTGGTCCTTACTACCTGGAATGATAATGCCTTGGCTGCTCTCTTTCGGAAGGGTTTGTCAGAAGCCGTAAAAGATACTATGGTGGGATTTCCTGTTCCCTCTGGTTTGGACGATTCTATGTCATTAGCCATTCAGGTTGATCGGCGTTTACGTGAATGCAGGATTGCTCGAGAGGTGTTGCCACCGGTTGAACAGACGTCTGAACCTATGCAATGTGATAGAGTTTTGTCTAAGGCGCAACGTCAGGAGTTCAGAAGGCGTAATAAGCTGTGTTTTTCTTTGTGGAGATGCCTCGCATATTATTTCTGTTTGTCCTAAACGAGAGAAACGCTTTGCACACACGTTTTCTGTTGGTGGTGTTCAACCTAAGTTTCTTCTGGCAATTACTCTGATCTGCTCCCTGTCCACATTTTCTGCCAAGGCTTTTGTGGATTCGGGAGCAGCGCTAAACCTAATGGACTTGGATTTTGCTAAACGTTGTGGACTTCCAATGACACCTCTGCAGACGCCTATCCCTTTGAGGGGGATGGATGCTACTCCTTTGGCTAAAAATAAACCTCAGTTTTGGACCCAGGTGGTCATGTGGGTCGCCCCAGACCATCAAGAAAATTGCAGATTTTTGGTGTTGCATGGTCTGCATGATGCCGTTGTTCTGGGGTTTCCCTGGTTGCAAATTCATAATCCAGTTTTGGATTGGAAGTCTGTGTCTGTGGTGAGTTGGTGTTGTCGGTGTGCCTTTAGTGAGGCTCCGGTTTTTTCCACCTCTCCTCAGTCGCATGATGTTCCTGACTATTTGGCGGACTTTTATGATGTATTTAGTGAGAATGAGTCTGCGTCCTTGCCTCCTCATAGGAGTTATGACTGAGCTATTGAACTAAGCCCTGGGTGTAAATTTCCCAAGGGTCGGCTCTTCAATTTATCTGTACCCGAGCACGAGGCTATGCGGTCCTATATTAAGGAGGCATTGGAGAAGGGTCATATTAGACCATCCTCTTCACCCTTAGGTGCCGGTTTTTTTTTTTGTGGCCAAAAAGGATGGTTCTTTAAGGCCTTGTTTTGATTATCGTGCCCTCAATAAAATTACTATTAAATATCAGTATCCGTTACCCCTGATTTCGGATCTATTCTCTAGAGTTAGAGGTGCTTGCTGGTTTACCAAGCTTGACCTCAGGGGCATATAATCTTATCCGCATTAAGCAGGGGGATGAATGGAAGACGGAAGTTTAATACTCCGGAGGGACATTTTGAGTACCTGGTGATGCCTTTTGGGCTCACTAATGCCCCTTCTGTCTTCCAGTGCTTCATGAACGATATTTTCCGAGATTTTGTCGATAAATTTTTGATTATCTATCTGGATGATATTTTGATCTTCTCCAAGGATTGGGATTCTCATGTGGAACATATTCGGACTGTGTTCCGGATCTTGAGGGAGAATTCCCTGTATGTCAAAGGATCGAAATGCCTTTTTGGAGTACAGAGGATTTCATTTTTGGGATTTATTTTGTCTCCGTCAACTATTGAAATGGACCCGGCCAAGGTACAGGCCATTTATGATTGGGTTCAGCCCACTTCTTTGAAGGCCCTCCAGAAGTTTTTGGGTTTTCCTAATTTTTATCGGAAATTTATAGCAAAATTTTCTAGTATTGCCAAACCATTGACTGATCTGACTAAGAAGGGTGCTGATGTGTTGAATTGGTCTCCGGGGGCTGTTGCTTCCTTTCAGGAGCTGAAGCGAAGATTTACCTCCGCCCCGGTTTTGCGGCAACCTGATGTCTCACTCCCGTTCCAGGTAGAGGTGGATGCTTCTGAGATTGGTGCAGGAGCTGTTTTGTCCCAAAAGGATCCTGTAACATCTAAAATGAATGCCTGTGCTTTCTTTTCCCGAAAGTTCTCTCCATCTGAACGTAACTATGATGTGGGGAATCGGGAACTGTTGGCCATGAAATGGACATTTGAGGAGTGGTGACATTGGTTGGAGGGAGCTAAACATCAAGTTGTGGTCCTCACTGACCACAAGAATTTGATTTACCTAGAGTCGGCTAAACGCTTGAACCCTAGGCAGGCTAGATGGGCCTTGTTTTATACACGTTTTGATTTTGTGGTCTCTTTTCTTCCTGGAACTAAGAATGTCAAGGCAGACGCCCTCTCTAGGAGTTTCTTTGCTGATTCTCCTGTGGTGACCAAGCCTGCTACCATCTTAGGCGAAGGGGTAGTTCTTTCTGCCATCTCGCCCGATTTGAGACTTGCTCTGCAAGACTTCCAGGAGGACAAACCTGAGCGTTGTCCCAGTGGAAAGTTGTATGTTCCTGACCAGTGGAAGAAGAGAGTGATGTCTGAAGTTCATTGCTCTGCATTGGCTGGTCATCCTGGTATTTTTGGTACTAGAGATCTGGTGAGTCGCTCTTTTTGGTGGCCCACCTTGTCTCATGATGTCAGGAATTTTGTGCAGTCCTGTGGGACTTGCTCCCGGTCTAAATCTTGTTCTCGCTCTAGTGGGTTGTTGATGCCTTTGCCGGTCCCCAGGAGGCCATGGACCCATATTTCAATGGATTTCATCTCTGATATGCCGGTCTCTCAAAGAATGACTGTTATTTGGGTGATTTGTGATAGGTTCTCTAAGATGGTTCATCTTGTACCACTCCCTAAGTTGCCATCTTCCTCTGAGTTGGTGCCCCTGTTTTTGCAACAGGTGGTTCGCTTGCACGGGATTCCTGAGAACATTGTATCTGACAGAGGAGTTCAGTTTGTGTCTAGATTTTGGAGGACTTTCTGTTCCAAGCTGGGAATTCAGTTGTCCTTCTCCTCTGCTTTTCACCCTCAGACCAATGGGCAGACAGAGAGAACAAACCAGACCTTGGAGTCGTATTTGAGATGTTTTATTTCCGCTCATCAGGATGATTGGGTTTCATTTTTGCCCTTGGCCGAATTTGCTTTAAATAATAGAGCTAGTTCTGCCACTTTGATGTCACCTTTTTTTTATAACTTTGGGTTTCATCCTCGATTTTCTTCAGGGCAGGTGGAGCCTTCTGCCTGCCCAGGTGTTGACACTGTGGTGGAGAGAATGCACCAGATCTGGGACCAAGTGGTGGATAAGTTATCTCTCTCCCAGGAAAAGGCCCAGCGGTTTTCCAATCGACATAGGACCGTTGGTCCCCAGTTTAAGATTGGTGATATGGTGTGGTTATCATCAAAAAATATTGCTATGAAGGTGGCTTCTCCTAAGTTTAAGCCTAGATTTATTGGACCTTACAAGATTTTGGAGATTATTAATCCGGTCTCTTTTCGTTTGGCTCTTCCTGTCACATTTAAAATCCATAATGTGTTCCATAAGTCCTTGTTGAAGAGGTTTGTTGAACCAGTTGTTCCTGGGGTGGCACCTCCAGACCCTGTATTGGTTGAAGGTAACATGGAATATGAGGTAGAGAAAATACTGGATTCCCGTCTGGCTAGACGGAGACTCCAGTATTTGGTTAAGTGGAAGGGTTATGGTCAGGAGGATAATTCCTGGGTCTCTGCCTCGGGTATTCATGCCAAAAAATTGGTGTGTGCATTTCATCGGGCTCACCCTGATCGCCCTGGTGGCGTGGTTGAGGGTTCGGTGACCCCTCCTCAAGGGGGAGGTACTGTTGTGAGTTCATTTTCCCCTTCGTCACTGAGGTCTGGTGAACTCCCTATTCCGGTAAAGGAAGGTAATGAGCCTGATTATCAGGCACCTGAGTCTAATGAGGATGACTGGCTGAGTGGAGTCACTGACTGGATATAAGGCTGCTGACGCCCTTCTGCCCTGCGGGTGATTTCTCTGTGGACTTCTAGGACACCAGTCTGATTCCTGCTTGCCTAAAGCTAAGTTTTCTGCTTTGCCTGTTTGTATTTATGTTTTGTTTTTGTTTTCCTTGCTTTTCTGGATTCTGCCATTCCCTGCTGGGATGAGCTGAATCTCCTTTTGCCGGTTGCTCTGTCTTCAGAATATTCCTGAGTACTGACATAGCTTTTTTGAAGCCTAGCGTCTTCAGGGCCTTTTTCACTGTCAGTCGGTTGGCTCTTATTTTCATAGGGTTTTTCATGGATTGCAGACAGCAGCCTTCCTGTCCTTTCCTATCTAGGTAGTTTGGGCCCCGTCTTTGCTCAGTCTATCTTTCTGTCTGTGTTAGTGTTTTCATCTTGCTTCACCGTCATTATATGTTGGGGACTGCCTATTGCTTTGGGCGTCTGCTCTGGGGTAGTTTAGATTTCCCCTTTCTTTCTTTAGGCCTATTTAATTCTCCGGCTGTGATCGAGGGGCCTAGGGCATCGTAGGAACCCCCCACGGCTGCTGTTAGTTGTTGTGATAGGATCAGGGGTCTGCAATCCGATAGCTGCCAACCTCTCTGGTTTTCTGGACTTAGCTAGCAGTTCTGTTTTTGCCTCCTACGGTGACTCAATCATAACAGAAGACACTGGGGCTGAAGGCTGAAGTTCATAACAGGAAACATTGCTGCTGGAGGCTGAAGCACACCACAGGAGACTTTGGGGCTGGAGGCTGTAGCACATCACAGGAAATATTTGGTTTGGAGACTGAATCACATCACAGGAGACAGCAGTGCCAGAGGGTGGAGCAAATCACAGTTGAAACTGTGGCTGGAGGATGGAGTACAGAACAAAACACTTGGACTGGAGGCTGCAGCATATACATCATATTGGAGACTCTGGGGCTGCAGCAAATACATCACAGGGGAGACGCTGGGACTGCTATATATACATCACACTGGAAACACTGTGGCTGGAGCACATACAACATAGGAAACATTGGGGATGGAGGTTAATGCTCTTCCAGGAGATACTGGGGCTGGAAACTGGAGTACATCACAGGAGACACTAGGACTAGAGCACTTCACAGGAAACATTGATGCTGGAGGCTGGAGCAGTCACAGGAGACACTGAGGCTGGAAGCTGGAGCACATCACCAGAGACAATGGAGCTGGAGACTGGAGCACAGCACAGGAGATATTGGTGCTGGAGGCTGGAGCATATCACAGGAAATTTTGGGACTGGAGGCTGGAGCACATCACAGGTCATATTGAGGCTGGAACACATCACAGGATCCATTAGTGCTGGAGGCTGGAGCACATAACAGGAAATATTGGGGCTGGAGAACATCAAAGGTGATTTTGATGCTGGAGGCTGGAGCACATCACAGGAGACACTGGGGCTGGAGGCTGGAGCACATGACAGGACATATTGGGATTGGAGGCTGGAGCACATCACAGGAAAAACTGGGGTAAGGAGGCTGCAGTACATCACAAGAGACATTGGAGCTGGAGGCTGGAGCACATCACAGGAGATGCTGGGGCTGGAGCACATCACATAAGACATTAGTGCTGGAGGCTGGAGCACAACACAGGAGACACTGGGGCTGAAGGCTGGAGCACATCACAGGAGACGCTGGGGCTGGAGCACATCACATAAGACATTAGTGCTGGAGGCTGGAGCGCAACACAGGAGACACTGGGGCTGAAGGCTGGAGCACATCACAGGAGACACTGGGGCTGGAGCACATCACAAGAGACATTGGAACTGGAGGCTAGAGCACATCACAGGAGACTCTGGGGCTGGAGCACATCACAAGAAACATTGGGGCTGGAGGCTGGAGCCACATCACAAGAGACATTGGGGCTGGAGGCTGGAGCACATCACAGGAGACACTGGGGCTGGAGCACATCACAAGAGACATTGGGGCTGGAGGCTGGCGCACATCACAGGAGACGCTGGGGCTGGAGGCTGGCGCACATCACAGGAGATGCTTGGGCTGGAGGCTGGAGCACATCACAGGAGACATTGGTGCTGGAGGCTGGAGCACATCACAGGAGACACTTCTGCTCTAACCTTAACTTTCGGCAGCCCCTTCTACACTTAACCCTATACTATCTAACACCTGTTCTGTATAATAGACTGCCCCCGCTAGTGTCCAACTGAGAGCACTAAGCTCTCCCTATACTGTACACGAAACATAGTAAACATTATCACACTATATACAATAAAGAACAAGGAGACAAAGCAATGGTAATACCCAGAAGGGGTAGCAGTACCATATCATACATGAGGTAGTAAATGTAACGTAGCAATACCAGTAAGCGTGTTTTAAGGGACGGCAGCCAGCAAAACTCAGCTGCCAGTCCGAGCACTGCTGTTCCCGGGAATCTGCTCTGGGGCCACAGAAAAGGACATCATGGGCCTCCAGCAGCCCGAGGGCCAGTGGTTCCCCATCCCTGGTTTAACCTTTGGGCTTAGTAACCCTTTCGCACCACGGCCCTTTTTCGCTTTTGGTTTTTCTGATTTTTGCTCCCCTTCTTCCCAGAGCCATAACTGTTATATTTTCAGTCAATATGGCCATGTGAGGGCTTGTTTTTTGCAGGATGAGATGTACTTTTGAACAACACCATTGGTTTTACCATATCGTTTACTTAAAAACAGGAAAAAAATTCCAAGTGCGGTGAAATTGCAAAAAAAGTGCAATTCTACAACTGTTTTTTGGATTTTTTTTACCATGTTCACCAAATACTAAAACTGACCTACCATTATGATTCTCCAGGTCATTGCACGTTCACAGACACCAAACATATCTAGGTTCTTTTTTATTTAAGTGGTGAAAAAAAAAACAAAGTTTGGTAAAAAAAATTAAAAATTGTGTCATTTTCCGAGACCCATAGTGTCTCCATTTTTCGTGATCTCATGTTGGGTGAGGGTTTATTTTTTGTGTTTTGAGATGACATTTTTAATGATACCATTTTGGTGCATGATACGATCTTCTAAATTGCCCGTTATTGCATTTTAATGCAATGTTGCGGCGACAAAAAAAATGTAATTCTGGCGTTTTCAATTTATTTCTCATTACGCCATTTAGCGATCAGGTTAATCTTTTCTTATATTGATAGATCGGGTGATTCTGAACACGGCGATAGCAAATATGTATGTTTTATTTTTAATTGTTTTATGTTGAAAGGGGGGTGATTTGAACTTTTATATTTTTTTAATATTTAATTTTTTTTTTTACTTTTGGCATGTTTCAATAGTCTCCATGGGAGACTATAAGCTGCCATAACCCGATCGGCTCTGCTACATAGAGGCGATGATCAGATCACCTGTATGTAGCAGATTTGCTGACTTGCTCTGAGTGCCGACCAACGGTCTCATGGAGACCACTGATTGTCATGCCGGTGACCCGCGATCACGTGACGGGGTCATCGATGGGCGGATTTCCGGCGCCATTGCCGGAAGCGCTCGTTAAATGCCGCTGTCAGAGTTTGACAACAACATTTAATGGGTTAACAGCCGCAGGTGGATCACGATTCCACCCACAGCTGTTCTGGCAACATGTCAGCTGTTCAAAACAGCTGACATGTGCTGGAAAAGATGGGGGCTCAGCGCTGGACTAATATGTGCGCATCATATAGGGGCTATAAAATTAAGAGTTACTTGTAGAGAAGATTTTGGGTGTAATATTCTGCCAGCACCATGTGTTTTAGGGGAATTGAATGATGACAGTTATTTGTAGAGAAGAACCTAGGTGTAATAATTTTCTGCATCTATATGGTCTATTGCAGTAAAAACTAGGAGACTCACTTGTATGGAAAGATCTGGGCACTAATAATATGTGCACATCATATAGGGGTATAAAACTAGCAGTTACTTGTAGAGAATAGAGATGAGCGACTATGCCTTTTTTAGGGTCGAGTCGGGTTTCATGAAACCCGACATTCGCAAAAGTCGGGTCGAACGAAATTGGCCGACTATAGCGAAAAGTCGGAGGCCGACTGAAACATGAAACCCAATGCAAGTCAATGGGGAAGCAAAGTCGGCAGGGAGTGGAGGACAGTAAACACACCTACAGTGCCCATTTCAATTCCAAAAACATCAATTCTTATTCCTGAAGCTTGTCAATCTTAATTTACTTCATAATAATAGTTACGCATTGAAAACTGGGGGTTATTTGGCTAAAGTTGTGGGGGGGTAGGGCTGGCTCCAGGTTTTCGTGTGCCCTGGGCCAAAGAGTATCAGTGCACCCCTTTAACACATACCACAACTCATGATGCTCCGATACGGCACAGAAATATAGGTATAGTACAATGACAAATACTTCACTGCTTAAATGACATGACTGATCAATTTAAATTGTACAATAGATCAAAAAAAGGACAGTATATTACTCCATACAGTATTATGGCCACCACATTGTGCACCATACAGAATAATGAGCCCCATATATTTCTCCATACAGACTAATTGGTCACATATAATGTTCCATACAGTATATGATGAGCTCCACATAATGCTACAGTATATGATGGTCCCCATGAACGATGCTCCAGTGTGTTATGGGCCCAAATAATGCTCCATATATAATGGGCCCCGTTTGTAATGCTCCAGTGTATAATGTGCCCCATAGATGCTGCTCCAGTGTCTGATCTGCCCCATTTAGAATGCACGAGTATATGATGGGCCCCATGGATGATGGTCCAGTGTATGATGGGCCCAAATAATGCTCCATATATAATGGGCTCCATTTCTAATGCTCCAGTGTATAATGGGACCTGTAAATGCTGCTCTAGTGTCTGATGTCTCCCATCTGGAATGCTCCAGTATATGTTGGTCCCCATGGATGATGCTCCAGTGTCTTATGGGCCCAAATAATGCTCCATATATAATGGGCCCATTTGTAATGCTCTAGTGTATAATGTGCTCCATAGATGCTGCTCCAGTGTCTGATCTGCCCCATTTAGAATGCTCGAGTATATGATGGGCCCCATGGATGATGGTCCAGTGTATGATGGGCCCAAATAATGCTCCATATATTATGGGCTCCATTTCTAATGCTCCAGTGTATAATGAGCCCCATAAATGCTGCTCCAGTGTCTGATGTCCCCCATTTGGAATGCTCCAGTATAAGATGGGCCCCATTTTTAAGTAACCCAGGCATGGTATGTGAAAAAAGCTCCGTGGAGTAATCTGGAGTGTGTGCTGTCGCATCCTTCACTTTTGGTGTGGGTGAAGGACACAAGGAAAGGGGTTGCTGCTGACCAGAAGCCTGCACTGACTACTCAGTGCTTGCATTTTTTTAAACTTCAGAAGAGGAGGCGATAGAGCTGGAGGCTGTTTCAGCAATGTAAGCCAAAAACAGTTCCTGATGCTCCAGCTTTAAAAGCTGTCTACCTACTCCCAGAAAAGGGAGCCTTACAGACCTTCCAGAGCTACACCATGATGCAGGCTCAACACCTCCTGCCTTAGCTGCTATTGTGTTTTTGGCACTACCAGCAGATGCACCACCACCGCCATCAGTATCAGGTGGCCCCCATGCCCACGTCCGCGTCCTCTTCCACCATACTTCATCATGTTTTGGAAAATGGACCCAAAATACCAGCAGATATATGGTACTGTATCAGAAGCGTACAGCTCTATACAGTCTAGGGATAACAGTAAATCTCTGTGTATATTTCATGAGTCATACACAGACGCTCACAGGCTCAGTATGGAGTATACAATAAAATAAAAAGTTAAAAAGGGTACAGTATCACCATATACAAGGTATATATAGTATAGTATAAACATTAGGAATCTCCGTATATATTTCAGGAGGCAGACACAAATGCTCTCAGGCCCAGTATGGATTACACAAGAATATGAAAAGCTGTAAATGGGTAATGTAACACAAGCGTACAGCTGTATACAGTGTTGGGGTAATCTTAAATCTCCAAATATATTTCTGGAGTAACAGACAGACGTTCACAGGCTCATTATGGATTACACCAGAATCTAAATAGCAAAAAAGGTTACTGTATCAGAAGCGTACAGCTGTATACAGTGTTGGCCAAATTTGAAATCTCGGTAAATATTTCCGGAGTCACCCTCAGATGCTCACTCAGTCTGGGTTTGACCATAATAAAAAATGTTGTAAAAAAGGTACTGGATAACAAAATAGCAAGTATATATATTATATGGTACAATTGAAATCTCGGTATACATAGTCCCGTAGTCACTCTAAGACGCTTACTCAATATGGATTTGACCTTAATACTAAATGTCCAACAAAGGTACTGTATAACAAGATACAAGCTGTATCGAGTATAGGGTAAAAATTGGTATCTCCGATTCACCGTATATATAGAAGGGGTAAACCACACACGCTCACTCCCAATGGATGATACAATAATACAAATTTTTTTAACAAAGTTACTGTATCAGCACATACCAGGTGTATCCAGTCTAGGGGTAATTGTAAATTTCTGTCTATACTTCCAAAGTTAGACATGACACAGACACTCACAGGCTCACTATGAATTACACCAGAATTTAAAAAGTATAAAAAAGGAAAGGTATTCGAAGCGTACAACAGTATACAGTATTGTGGTACTTTTAAATCTTCGTTTATATTTCTCAGTAAGCCAGTCCAGACTCTCCGCTACTGGAAACTACATGGATACAAGTACAGATGGAAAGTTGAGTGTTAGCAGAAATTTGGGAATTACTCATCGCTGGAAAACCTCCCGTTAGATGTTGCAGAGGCGATGCAGACCCTCAATTACTGTGTCTGTGGAGACAGCGAAAACGGTTCTTTGTGAAGAAAGGATTGCTTTATCACAGTAGCGTGGATCACATCACCGTTACTCGTCTCCATCAAATTGTGATCACAGGGAGAGATGTAGACATGGTCCTCACTGCCTATCATGATGTGTCTGGTCATTTTGGAGTGCAAAAGACAGAAGCCACAGGCCGTAGGCGATTCTATTGGATTGGCATGAGAGGAGACATTGAAAAATGCTGACCGGAATGTCACACGTCTGTGACTATCACAACTGTGTAATGTGATCATAAAGCACCACTTCATCCGCTTGTAAGTTGACGTCCATTACAAATAGTAGCCATTGATCATATGAAGGTAGAGGCCAGCAGGACAGGCCATAGCTACATCTTAACCATCATTGAACAATATACCAAATTTCTAGTGGCCGTCCCTGTGAAGGATTTAACTGCCCAGACTACACAGCGTGGAGCAGGGAGAGGCAAGTATTGCAACTTGCAAGTGCTGAGGCCATGACCAAGCGGGGGGGCACATTCGTGGTCGACGGTACTGGCTCAGGACCCCTCCTAGTACGCTGGTGTGTCTGATGGCGAGTGGGCCCCCCACCATCAGAGACACTGTATTGTACTATGAGGGGCCCTGTGCTAGTGCCGTTGGCCATCAATGGGCCCATTCACCTGTTCAGAGCAACGGCACTGGCCCGGGTGTGCCAGTTGTTGACCCCCAGCCCTTGGGGGGTAGCCCAGTTAGGGAGGTTTAAAAAATGGCATATATTGATGTGTAGGCTGGACATTCAGCTGCTGCAAATGGCGGAATTGGGCAAGTCCGAGGAAGAGGAGGACCAAAGCGAGGCAGTTTTCTGGCAAACTATGTGTCATCAGGGGAAGGTGGTACAAAATCCTTTGAAACCTATGCATGGTTCATTTTAATGAAGGTTAGATCATCAACATTTTGGGTCGACAGAAGGGTCCTTTTTTCTGTCAGGATTGATCCAGCAGCACTGAAGACTCTTTCAGAAAACAGACTAGCAGAAGGGCAAACAAGCTCCTGTATCATCCTTCATAATTTTGGCAATGCGGGGGTCCCTTTTTAGGATCCGCAAGGCATAATCGCACATATGGGCCAATGTTCCAGGTGTCAATAATGCACTGGTACTGCTGGGTGGAGGAGCACTTTCTGGCAAATCCACATCCCTACAGTCACGCACAAACACTGTACCTGACCTTGGAATGCCAACATTTTCTCTTGCCCCCTGAGAAACATCCTCCTGCCCAAAATAATCATCCCCCTCATCCTCTTCCTCCTCTTCTTCCTCCACCTCGACCAGGACAGTTCCCTGACCAGACAATGGCTGACTGTCAGCAAGGCTTCCCTCCTCCTCCTCCTGTTTCTCCTCCTCTGCTGAAGACGCCAGATCCTTAATGTGCGTCAAACTTTGCATGAGCAGACGCATAACTGGGATGATCATGCTTATGATGCATCGTCTGCGCTTACCAGCCGTGTGCATTCCTCAAAACACTGAAGGACTTTACAGAGGTCTTTCAGCTTTGACCACTGCAAACCCGATAATTCCATGTCTTACCTCAAACTGCCTGCCCGTTTATCCTCCCACATATGCATTACAGCCTGCCTCTGTTCGCACAGCCTCTCAACCATGTGCAGGGTAGAGTTCCACCTTGTTGCAACGTCTATGATTAGGCGGTGCTTGGGAAGGTGGAGCAATCGCTGCAGCTTCTGCATACGACTGGAGTGTACGGCTGAACGACGGATGTGCGAGAACAGTATTCGCACCATATGGAGCAGTGATGTTTACTACGGATAATTATTAAGGAAGCACTGCACCACCAGGTTCAAAGTGTGAGCCAGGCAAGGTATGTGTGTGAGTTTTGCACGGCCTTGGCTGCCACAAAATTCCGGCCGTTATCACTGACTACCTTGCCTGCCTCAATATGTAGACTGCCCAGCCATGACTCAGTTTGTCGCAGCAAGTCATCAGCCAGTACCTTCGTGGTGTGTCTGTTATCGTCCAAAGACATGATCTTTAACAGAGCCTGCTGACGCTTACCACTAGCTGTTCGATAGTGGGATACCGTGTGCAACACTGCCAGCTGCGGATGGAGTGCTCGTTCAACTGCGCTCTGTGGACGAGCTTTCGCTTATGGAGGAGGAGGAAGATTCTCGAAAGCCTACAGCCAACTTTTCCCTATACTGTGGGCTAGGCAGCACTGTCCACAGCTGCTGTCCCCTGTGAACCCTGCATCCACCACATTAACCCAGTGCGCAGTGATGGACATGCAACAGCCCTAGCTATGCCTACTGGTCCATGCATCTGTTGTGAGGTGCACCTTTCCACTCACTGACTGTTTTAGTGCATGGACAATGCGGTCTTTCACATGCCGGTGGAGGGCAGTGATGGCTTTTTGAGAAAAGAAGTGCCGACTGGCTAGGTCATAGCGTGGGACAGCGTAGGCCATGAGCTCACCGAAAGCTTCGCTTTCAACCAAATGGTAGGGCATCATTTCTAATGAGATTAGTTTGGCAATGTAGGCGTTCAAACACAGTGTACGCAGATGAGAACCTTTATGTCCTACTCAGAGTGTCTGGTAGGGTGAGCTGGACTGGAGAGCTGCATATGGGGGAACTAGCGGTGAACCGGACGGAGTGAGAGGTGGCTGGTGATGGTATTTGTGGTGATGGGCTAGATTCAGTGTTGTGTTCCAAAACCATTGTGATTCCCTGAGTGATTTGGCATTCCGACAACACCTCCACATTTAGTGCTGGTGGTGGGCTTAACAGTGGCGGTGGTCTTACAGTGGGGGAAGCGATGGAGCATTGCTGGCTACCTTCAGTCTCAGCAGGTGCACATGTGGTACCTGAGGTTTTGTAGTCCGTCCACGCTTGCAAGTGCATGTTGATTAAATGCCTAAGCATGCAACTGGTATTCAAATTTCTGAGTTGTTTACCTCGGCTAAAGGTCCTTCCACACTTCTTACAGGTAACTTTTGCCTCATTAGTAGGATTTTGGACAAAGAAGTGCCACACTGCACTCTTCCTACTATGGTATACATTTTCTTGCCTTGCACGCTGTGCTAAGTTGACCGTCTGGCCAAGCTGTTCTGCAACTCTTTTAGTTTTTGTTCCACGTTTTTGGACAGCTACATGCCTGCCAGATAACCGCTGCTGCAATGTCAAAGCCTGCTGCGGATCCTTCTCCTTATCTGAACTATTGCCAGCGCCACACTCCTCCCCCAATGGATACCAATCCGGGTCAAGAACTGGGTCATCCATCACCTCCTCTTCAAAGTCATCTGCACCTTCCTCTTTACCTTCCTCTGTGTCACTGTGTAAGGTGGTATAGTATGTGGGAAAGGGCACCTGAGTTTCATCAGGGTCAGATTCTGGCTCAGTAGACTGCGAGGGCAATGTAGTGCTCTGGGTCAATGTACCAGCAGAATCATCTAGCAGTGGCTGTGTATCAGTGCACTCCATGTCAGATTCATCTTGGACTGGGGAATTCAGGATTTGACTGGATAACCCAGGCATGGTATGTGAAAAGAGCTCCATAGAGTAATCTGAAGTGTGGGCTGCTGCATCCTTAACTTTTGGTGGGGGTGAAGGACACAAGGAAAGGTGTTTTTCCTGACCAGAACCCTGCACTGACGACTCCGTGCTTGCAGGTTTCGAACATTCAGTGAGGAGGCAATAGAGCTGGTGGCTGTTTTGGCAATGTACGCCAAAACCTGTTCCTGATGCTCCGGCTTTAATAGCAGTTTTCCTACTCCAAGAAAAGGCAACTTTACAAGCCTTCTTGGGCCAGACAATGATGCAGGCTCAACACCTCCTGCCTTAGCTGCTATTGTGCTTTTGCCAAAACCAGCCGATGCACCACCACCATCAGTACCAGCTGCGCCACCCTGCCCACGTCCACGGACTCTTCCACCATACTTCCTCATGTTTGGGAAAATGTGGGAAAATGTACCAAAAATACCAGCAGAGAGATGGTACTGTATGAGAAGCATCCAGCTGTGTAAGGTGTATTAAAAAATTTAAATCTACGTATATATTTTGTTAGTCACAGACGCTCTTCCAGTATGTATTTGACCGTAATCCAACAAGCAGATATACGGAACTGTATCAGAAGTGTACAGCTGTAAGCGTTTTTTGTGTAACTAACAATCTCCGTATATGTATTCACACAGACGCTGACTCTGTATAGATGTGACTGTAATGCGAACGGCAGATATACAATACTGTTTGAGAATCGGACAGCTCTATACGGTGTCTGTATGGAAAATTGTCAATCTCCGTCTATTTGTATACGGAGTGACACACGCTGTCTCTGTATAGTTTTGACCGTGATCAAACAGCAGATATATGAAACTGTTTGAAAAGCGGACAGCTCTCTAAGGTGTAGGTCTGGAAAAATGGAAAATCTCCTCGGCTTGTTTTTCCAGAGTCACACACAGATAGCTTCTATTTGTCCGTGATACGGAACACGGTAGTGTGTGAGGAGCATACACCGCTATACGGTGTCTGTATGGAAATTTGTCAATCTCCGTCTATTTGTATACAGACTGACACACGCTGTCTGTGTCTAGTTTTGACCGTGATCAAACAGCAGATATACGAAACTGTTTGAAAAGCGGACAGCTCTCTAAGGTGTAGATCTGGAAAAATGGAAAATATCCTCGGCTTGTTTTTCCACAGTCACACACAGATAGCTTCTATTTGTACGTGATACAAGGCGGTTCACGGTAGTGTGTGAGGAGCGTACACAGCTATACGGTGTCTGTATGGAAAATTGTCAATCTCTGTCTATTTGTATACGGAGTGACACACGCTGTCTCGGTCTAGTTTTGACCGTTATCAAACAGCAGATATACGAAACTGTTTGAAAAACGGACAGCTCTCTAAGGTGTAGGTCTGGAAAAATGGAAAATCTCCTTGGCTTGTTTTTCCAGAGTCACACCCAGATAGCTTCTATTTGTCCGTGATACCAGCCTTTACATGGTAGTGTGTGAGGAGCGTACACCGCTGTACAGTGAGTGAAAATATGAACGCTCGGTAACTCACCAGAACAAAATAAAAAAAGTTGGAGTGCTTTGAAAAAGCAGTGTGAACAGCATTGTGCACGCAGCAATGCAGCTATCAGGTAGCGTAAAAAGGCAGCCTGTTGTGAGTTCATTTTCCCCTTCACTACTGAGGCCCGAGGAACTCCCTCTTCTGGTAAAGAAAGGTAGTGAGCCTGACTATCAAACACTTGAGCCTAATGATGATGACTGGCTGAGTGGAGTTACTGACTGGATATAAGGCTGCTAACGCCCTTCTGCCCTGCGGGTGATTTCTCTGTGGGATCCTTGGAGACCAGTCTGAATTCCTGCTCTTCTAAAGCTAAGTTTTCTGCTCGGCTTTTTGCATTGGTGCTTTAACTTTGTTTTGCTTTGTTTTTCTGGATTTCTGCCATTCCCTGCTGGGGTGAGCTGAATTCCTTTAGCTCTGTCTTCTGAAAATACCTGAGTGCTGATTTAGTTTTTGAAGCCTAGCTGCTTCAGGGTCTTTTTCCATATCAGCTTGTTGGCTTATGTCTTTGATAGGGTTTTGGCAGATTGCAGACAGCAACCTCCCTTTCCTGTTCTGTTTAGTTAGCTTGGGCCCCATCGTTTGCTCAGCCTATCTTTCTATCTGTGTGAGTGTTTTTTCATCTTGCTTCACCATCATTATATGTTGGGGGCTGCCTTTTACTTTGGGGTCTGCTCTGGGGCAGTTTAGATTTCCTTTTCTGTCTTTAGGCTATTTAGCTCTCCGGCTGTGATCGAGGGGTCTAGGGCACCGTAGGAACCCCCCACGGCTACTGCTAGTTGTGTTGATAGGTTCAGGGGTCTGCAATCTGATAGTTGCCAACTTCTCTGTTTTTTTGGACGTAGCTTCTATTTTTGTGTCTGCCTCCTACGGTGACTCAATCATAACAGCAGCCTAATCACCACCAGCGCTGCTGCACACAACAAAAATCCTTCCCTTTCACTGCACACTAACTGTACAGTGAAAAGCGCTATCAGCAGAAGCAATTTATTTTTCTTATTCCCTGCCTAATGCTCTCCCTATTCAGAATCAGCAGCAGCAGCACCTCTACATATTCTAAGATCGGCAGAAGTAAGAGGCGGTTGGCGGTCACGGCCTTTTATACCCACTGTGACGCCACACAAAGCCAGCCAATCACTTCAATGCCCTTCTCTAAGATGGTGGTGGCCGCTGCCCATGTCATCGTGTTGCCCACAGTGTGCGTCCACCTTCATTGGCTGAGAAAAGGTGTTGGAAGCATTATTTGAAACGTGACTTTGGCACTCGGCTCGGCGACCTCATGGCTGACCTCATGCTATGGTCGGGTTTCGATCGGTTAAACCCGACTTTAGCTAAAGTCGGTGTTTTTGGAATTTGACCAACCCATTTCGCTCAACTCTAGTAGAGAAGGTTCTGGGTGTAATAATCTGCCAGCACCATACATTCTAGGGGGAATTAAACATGGACAGTTTCTTGTATAGAAGGACTTGGGTGCAATAATTTTCTTCATCTACAGGTGCTTCTCACAAAATTAGAATATCATCAAAAAGTGAATTTATTTCAGTTTTTCTATACAAAAAGTGAATCTCCTATTTTCTATAGCGTCATTACACACAGAGGGATCTATTACACGTGTTTATTTCTGTTAATGTTGATGATTATGGCTTACAGCCAATGAAAACCCAAAAGTCATTATCTCAGTAAATTAGAATACTTTATAACACCATGATTTTAAAATCTGAAATGTTGGCCTACTGAAATACATGTTTAGTAAATGCACTCAATACTTGGTCAGGGCTCCTTTTGCATCAATTACTGCATCAATGCGGCATGGCATGGAGGCGATCAGCCTGTGGCACTTCTGAGGGGTTATGGAAGCCCAGGTTGCTTTGATAGCAGAGCAGCATGCAGCTCGTCTGCATTGTTGGGTCTGGTGTCTCTCATCTTCCTCTTGATAATACCCCACAGATACTTTGTGGGGTTAAGGTCAGAGGCGTTTGCTGCCAATCAAGCACAGTGATACTGCTGTGTGTACACCAGGTATTGGTACTTTTGGCAGTGTGGACAGGTGCCAAGTCCTGCTGGAGAATGAAATTTACATCTCCAAAAAGCTTGAGGGAAGCATGAAGTGCTCTAAAATGTCCTTTTAGATGGCTGCGCTGACTTTGGTCTCGATAAAACACAGTGGACCTACACCAGCAGATGACATGGCTCCCCAAACCATCACTGATTGTGGAAACTTCACACTAGACCTCCAGCAGCTTGGATTGTGGCCTCTCCACTCTTTGTCCAGACTCTGGGACCTTGATTTTCAAATGAAATGCAAAATTTACTTTCATCTGAAAACAACATTTTGGACCACTGACAACAGTCCAGTTCTTTTTCTCCTTGACCCAGGTAAGATGCTTCTGGTGCTGTCTATTGGTCATGAGTGGCTTGACACAAGGAATGTGACACTTGTAGCTCATGTCCTGGATACGTCTGTGTGTGGTGGCTCTTGAAGCAATGACTCCAGCAGCCGTTCACTCCTTGTGAATCTCCCCCAAATTTTTGAATGGCCTTTTCTTGACAATCCTTTCAAGGCTGCGGTTATCCCGGTTGCTTGTGCACCCCTTTCTAACCACATTGTTTCCTTCCACTCAACTTTCCATTAATATGCCTGGATACAGCACTCTGTGAACAACCAGCTTCTTTAGCAATGACCTTTTGTGGCTTACCCTCTTTGTGGTGTGTGTCAGTGACTGCCTTCTGGACATCTGTCAGGTCAGCAGTCTTCCCCATGATTGTGGAGCTTTTCAAACAGACTAAGGGACCTTTATAAACGCTTAGGAGCCTTTGCAGGTGTTTTTTGTTAATTATTCTAATTTACTGAAATAATGACTTTTGTGTTTTCATTCATTCATTTCATTTCATCAACACTAACAGAAATAAACACTTGAAATAGATCACTCTGTTTATTATGACTATATCTAATATATGAGTTTCACTTTTTGTATTGAAGAACTGAAATAAATTAAGTTTTTGATGATTCTAATTTTGGGAGAAGCACCTGTGTATGTATGTATATATAAATATATATATATACATATTTGTGTGAGCTTGCCTCAGCATAGGGCTACCACCAGGTTTGCACCTTTATCGGACACGGCCTTCCCTGGATGCAGGTTCAGCGGAGACAGCCATTGATCAAACAGCCTGGAAAGCTGTCCACAACTCTTCAGTTTTATGACTGCAATCTCCAAGGCATATTAAGTTTAACACTGCCTGATTGCAGTAAGCCCTGGCTACACAGTACAGGGGTGGTGGGGATTCACTCAGCACTAGTGTTGAGCTTTCCGATACCGCAAGTATCGGGTATCGGCCGATATTTGCCTTATCGAAATTCCGATACCGAGTACCGATACTTTTTTCGTATCGGATACCGAAATCGGAAGTCCAAAATGCAATGAGCCACTTTTGTGGCTCTGATTGGCTGCCGAAATGACGTCATCATGATGCGCTGTCTGTGCGCATCATGATGCGCCGTCAGTTCGGGCCTTCGGGGGGGCTGTGCCGACTGTCCGGGGGTCTGTACCGGCCTGCCGGTGGTCTGTGCAGGCTCCGGGGGTCTGTGCCGGCCTGCCGGGGGGCTGTGCAGCCTCCGGGGGTCTGTGCCGGCCTGCCGGGGGGCTGTGCCGGTCTGCCGGTGGTCTGCGCAGGCTCCGGTGGTCTGTGCCGGCCTGCCGGGGGTCTGTGCTGGCCTGCCGGTGGTCTGTGCAGGCTCCGGTGGTCTGTGCCGGCCTGCCGGGGGGCTGTGCCGGCCTGCCGGTGGTCTGTGCAGGCTCCGGTGGTCTGTGCCGGCCTGCCGGGGGGCTGTGCCGGCCTGCCGGTGGTCTGTGCAGGCTCCGGTGGTCTGTGCAGGCATCGTCCGATGGGACTACAAGTCCCATCGGGTGATGCCTGCTACCATGACAGTGATTGACACATTAGCCAATGACGGGACAGTAGTAGTCCCATCATCCGGCTAATGTGTTGAATGTAAAAAAAAAAAAAAAAAATTTACATGCTACATACATACAACATGCATACTACATATATACTACATGCAACATGCATTCTACATACATGCTACATACTACATGCATGCTACATACATACTACATATATACTACATGTAACATACATACTACATATATACTACATGTAACATACATACTACATACATGCTACATACTACATGCATGCTACATACTACATACATACTACATACATAATACATATATACTACATGCATGCAACATACATACAACATATATACTACATGCATGCAACATGCATACTACATATATACTATATATACTACATGTAACATACATACTACATATATACTACACGCTACATACATGCAACATACACACTACATGCTACATACATGCAACATACATACTACATACATGCTACATACATACACACTACATGCTACATACATGCAACATACATACTACATACATACACACTACATGCTACATACATGCAACATACATACTACATACATGCTACATACATGCAACATACACACTACATGCTACATACATGCAACATACATACTACACACATGCTACATACATACACACTACATGCTACATACATGCAACATACATACTACATGCATACTACATACATACTACATACATGCAACATACATGCAACATACATGCAACATACATGCTACATACATGCAACATGCATACTACATATATACTGCATATATACTACATGCATGCAACATACATATATACTACATACAATACATACATATAGACATACAGTACATATAACATAGAGTACATACTTACCGTCACTTGTCACTTTGATCCCCAAAGCCATTGTCACCTGAGGGATAAATATCAAAATAAAAAAACACCAATATACTTACCCCTATCCACAGAAGTCCACGAGGGTCCCACATCCATCTTGCGTGGAGAACAGCAGCATCAGCTGATGCTACCATTCTCTACCAGCTCCAGGAATACAATGACGGAAGGTAGGTATCCTTCCGCACTGTATTCCTCCACCACTGTAAAAAAAAAGTCCCTAGTCTCACTTTATGCCATTGCTGCGTGGGAATTTTTTTTTTATTTATTTTTTTTTTTTTTACATTCAACACATTAGCCGGATGATGGGACTACTACTGTCCCATCATTGGCTAATGTGTCAATCACTGTCATGGTAGCAGGCATCGCCCGATGGGACTTGTAGTCCCATCGGACGATGCCTGCACAGACCCCCGGAGCCTGCACAGACCACCGGCAGGCCGGCACAGCCCCCCGGCAGGCCGGCACAGACCACCGGAGCCTGCACAGACCACCGGCAGGCCGGCACAGCCCCCCGGCAGGCCGGCACAGACCACCGGAGCCTGCACAGACCACCGGCAGGCCGGCACAGCCCCCCGGCAGGTCGGCACAGACCACCGGAGCCTGCAAAGACCCCCCGGCAGGCCGGCACAGCCCCCCGAAAGGCCCGTACAGACCCCAGAGAGGCTGTACAAGGCAAAAATAGGGGTTTTCTTATTCCGATACCGGAAGTCCCATAGACTTGAATGGGACTTCCGGTATCGGAATCGGCGATACCCGATATTTTTTTTAGATCGGCCGATACCATCCGATACTTTTAAGTATCGGACGGTATCGCTCAACACTACTCAGCACTGTTGGAACTTGTGTCTCATTAAGGCAGAGGTTGAGGGCACAGGTGGAGGCCCTAGAGGAGTGAATGAGGCAAAAGCAGTGGAGGACGTGGGAAATATAGAGGTATGTCCTGCAAGCCTTGGGGACTCCAAGACTTAAGGAGCAGTGCCTGCCTCTACAGCCACCAGAATCACCCAGTGCCCAGTCAGCGAGATGTAACGCTGATGGCCATGCATGCTCGTCCATGTGTCTGCGGTGAAATATACCCTGGCAGACATAGACTTAGTCAAGAAACAAATGATGTCTGCAACATGTTGGTGTAGCGCAAGCACAGCTTTCTTAGAAAAGTAATGGCGACTAGGCAATTGGTACAGGGGGGACTGCGATGGCCATCAGCCTTCGGAATCCATCAGTATCTACCAGGCAGAAAGGCAGCATTTTCATGGCCAACAGATTGGAGATGGTGGAGTTCAACCTCTTAGGCTTGTCAACAATCTTTTACTTGACCACAACTGCGGGACCATGGGCTGGCTGCAGTGCTGAGAGGAGAGGGGGGAGTACAGTGAAGCAGACAAACTGCTGGACCATGAGGGAGATGCAGGTGGAAATATTACGGTGGATTGAGAAAGTTGTGATGTGCTCATTTTCTGAGATTGGTCAAAAACAGCAGGCATGTCCATTTCCCTTACAGCTGATGGTGGGCTCTCAGTCAGCGTGACTGGTGCTGGTAAAATACCCTAGGTTCTGTGGTCAGAGACCTGCATCATAATACTTGGCACAGTAAGAGAGGATGAGGAAGAAGCCACAAATGCGATTTATGGGGCGGTTGAAGGTTGTTGAGGTCCACTGGTTCGCATATTAGTGCAGTAGGATTAACAGAGTAACGTATGTTGATAGCGCATGTGATGGTTCATACATGTAGTAATCAAATTATTGCACTTTTTACCCCTACTCAGTTTTTTCTGCAAAGTTGGCAGATTAACTCCTTCACTACCAAGGGTGGTTTGGACGTCAACTCCCGGGCCAATTTTTACAATTCTGACCACTGTCCCTTTATGAGGTAGTAACTCTGAAACGCTTCCATGGATCCTGGTGATTCTGACAATGTTTTCTTGTGACATATTGTACTTCATGCTAGTGGTAAAATTTCATGCATATAACTTGCGTTTATTTGTGAAAAAAATGGAAATTTGGTGAAAATTTTTAAAATTTCGCAATTTTCCAACTTTGAATTTTTATGCCCTTAAATCACAGAGATACGGCACACAAAAAACTTAATAAGTGACATTTCCCACATGATTACATCAGCACAATTTTGGAACCAAAATTTTTTTTGTTAGGAAGTTATAAGGGTTAAAAGTTGACCAGCGATTTCTCATTTTTGCAACACCATTTTATTTTTAACGGACCACATCACATTTGAAGCCACTTTGAAGGGTCTATATGATAGAAAATACCCAAAAGTGACACCATTCTAAAAACTGCACCCCTAAAGGTGCTCAAAACCACATTCAAGAAGTTTATTAACCCTTCAGGTGCGTCACAGGAATTTTTTTTAATATTTTAAAAAAAATGAACATTTAACTTTTTTTTCACAAAAGAAATACTTCAGGTTCAATTTTTTTTATTTTACCAAGGGTAACAGGAGAAATTGGATGCAAAAGTTATTGTGCAGTTTGTCCTGAGTACGCTGATACCTGATATGTGGGGGGACCACTGTTTCGGCGCATGGCAGAGCTCAGAATGGAAGGAGTGCCGTTTGACTTTTTCAATGCAAAATTGGCTGGAATTCAGATTGGACGCTATGTCACGTTTGTAGAGCCCCTGATGTACCTAAACAGTGGAAACCCCCCACAAGTGACCCCATTTTGGAAACTAGACCCCCCAAGGAACTTATCTAGATATGTGGTGAGAACTTTGAACCCACAAGGGCTTCACAGAAGTTTATAACGTACAGCGGAACAATTAAAAATCATATTTTTTCCACAAAAATTATCTTTTCACGTCCAATTTTTATTTTGTCAAGGGTAACAGGACCCTAAAAGTTATTGTGCAATTTGTCCTGAGTACGCTGATACCCCATATGTGGGTGTAAATGACTATTTGGGCGCATGGCAGAGCTCAGAAGGGAAGCAGCGCCATTTGACTTTTGGCTGGAATTGAGATGGGACACCATGTCGCGATTGGAAAACCCCTGATGTACCAAAACAGTGGAAACCCCCACAAATGGCACCATTTTGGAAACTAGACCCCCCCAAGGAACTTATCTAGATGTGTGGTGAGAAATTTGAACCCCCAAGGGCTTCACAGAAGTTTATAATGTACAGCCGTACAATTAAAAAATCATATTTTTTTCCACAAAAATGATCTTTTCACCCTCAATTCTTATGTTTCAAGGGTAACAGGACCCTAAAAGTTATTTTGTCCTGAGTACGCTGATACCCCACATGTGGGGGTAAACCACTATTTGGGTGCATGGCAGAGCTCGGAAGGGAAGCAGTACCATTTGACGTTTTTGGCTGGAATTGAGATTGGACACCATGTCTCGTTTGGAAAGCCCCTGATGTACCAAAACAGTGAAAACCCCACAGAAATGACACCATTTTGGAAACTAGACCCCCCAAGGAACTTATCTAGATGTGTGGTGAGCACTTTGAACCCCCCAGTGCTTCACAGAAGTTTATAACGCCCGGGCATGAAAATAAAAAAATCATATTTTTTCCACAAACATGATCTTTTAGTCACCAATTTTTTTATTCTCCCAAGGGTACCAGGAGAGAATAGACCCCAAAAGTTGTTGTCCAATTTGTCCTTAGTACACCGATACCCCATATGTGGGATAAAACTACTGTATGGGCACACATCGGGGCTCAGAAGGGAAGTAGTGACGTTTTGGAATGCAGACTTTGATGGAATGGTCTGCGGGTATCATGTTGCTTTTGGAGAGCCCCTGATGTACCTAAACAGTGGAAACCCCCCACATGTGACCCCATTTTTGAAACTAGACCCCCTAAGGAACTTATCTAGATGTGTGGTGAGCACTTTGAACACCCCCAGTGATTCACAGAAGTTTATAACGACCGGGTGTGAAAATAAAAAAATCGTATTTTTTCAACAAACATGATCTTTTAGTCTCCATTTTTTTTATTTTCCCAAGGGTAACAGGAGAAACTGGACCCCAAAAGTTGTTGTCCAATTTGTCCTGACTACGCCGACACCCCATATGTGGGAGAAAACTACTGTGTGGGCACACGCCGGGGCTCGGAAGGGAAGCAGTGCCATTTTGGAATGCAGACTTTGATGGAATGGCCTGCGGGTGTCATGTGCGTTTGGAGAGCCCCTGATGTACCTAAACTATTGAAACTCCCCACAAGTGACCCCATTTTGGAAACTAGACCACCCATGGAACTTATCTAGATGTGTGGTGAGCACTTTGAACTGCCAAGTGCTTCACAGAAGTTTATAATGCCCGGGCGTGAAAATAAAAAAATCATTTTTTTCCAAAAAAATGATATTTTTGCCCCCAATTTTTTATTTTCCTAAGGGTAACAGGAGAAATTGGACCCCAAATGTTGTTGTGCAATTTGTCCTGAGTAGGCTGATACCCTATATGTGGGGATAAAACACTGTTTGGGCGCATGGCAGAGCTTGGAAGGGAAGGAGCACCATTTGACTTTTTCAACGCAGAATTGGCTGGAATTGAGATCAGACGCCATGTTGCATTTGGAGAGCCCCTGATGTGCCCAAACAGTGGAAATCCCCCAATTATAACTCCAACCCTAACCCCAACACACCCCTAACCCTAATCTCAGCCCTAGCCTTAGCTCTAACCCTAATGGGAAAATGGAAATAAATGCATTTTCTTTTAATTTTATTATTTTTCCCTAACTAAGGGGGTGATAACGGGGGGTTTGATTTACTATTTATGGCAGTTTTTATGTTTGGCAGCTGTCGCACGCTAAAAGACGCTTTTTATTGTAAAAATAGTTTTTGCATCACCACATATTGAGAGCTATAATTTTTCCATATTTTGACCCACCGAGTCATGTGAGGTCTTATTTTTTGCGGGACGAGTTGACGTTTTTATTGGTACCATTTTCGGGCACGTGACATCTTTTGATCGCTTTTTATTCCGATTTTTGTGACGCAGAATGAACAAAATCCAGCGTTTCATGAATTTCTTTTGGCGGGTGCGTTTACACCGTTCCGCCTGCGGTAAAATTGATAAAGCGCTTTTATTTTTCGGGTCAGTACGGTTACAGCGATACCTCATTTAAGTTTTTTTTATGTTTTGGCGCTTTTATGCAATGAAAACAATTTTATATAAAAAATAATTATTTTTGCATCGCTTTATTCTGCGAGCTATAACTTTTTTATTTTTTCGCTGATGATGCTGTATGGTGGCTCGTTTTTTGCGGGACAAGATGACGTTTTCAGTGGTACCATGGATAATTATATATGTCTTTTTGATCGCGCGTTATTGCACTTTTTGTTCAGCGGTATGATAATAAATCATTATTTTTTGCTTCGTTTTTTATTTTTATTTTTTAAGGGGTTCGCTAAAGGGGTTAACTAATGGGCCAATTTTATAGGGCGGGTTGTTACGAATGCGGCGATACCAAATATGTGTACTTTTATTGTTTATGTTTTTTTTATTTTCAAAAAATGAATTTACTAGGGAATTTTTTTTTTTTTATTTATTTAGCGATTTTTTAAACTTATTTTTACACCTTTTTTTTTTTTTAACTTTATTACATTGTCCCAGGGGGGACATAACTGTCATGTGACAGATCGCTGATCTGTCACATCACAGATCACTGTGACAGATCAGCGATCTGTCACAGGCACTGCACAAGTCTTCCTCGTGCCTGCGCTTTGCAGGCACTGAGGAAGCCAGCTCCCTGCAGGCCCCCGAAGGTCTCCATTGCCATCTTGGACCTGCAGGGATGGAGCCCCCCGCAGCAGCGCTGCACATTGCGCTGCTGTGGGGGGCTCAGGGAAGCACGGAGGAAGCCCCCTCCCTGCGATGCTTCCCTTTAACCCCCAGTACACCGCGATCGTGTTTGATTGCAGTGTGCAAGGGGTTAACGTGTCGGGGGTGGTCCGTGACCGCCCCTGACACATTGTGCCAGGTGTCAGCTGTGATAATCAACTGACACTCGGCCGCGGTCAGCGGCGCTCACCACGTTGGTGCTGCTGATCGCTATGACGTAATATTCCGTCCATGGGAATTAGGTCCATGGTCACATCGACGGAATATTACGTCCATTGTAGGAAAGGGGTTAAGAGAGTTGGCTCATCCTTTGTGGTGTCAAAAAATGCCCAGTGTATGCAACCCCTTGCCACCCTGCGAGCTGCAGACACACGAGCACTGCTAGTCACAGCCACAGTTGTGGCTGAGGATGCATTGCTTGTCGTGGCTGCATCACTATGTGTCTGCGATGTACAGTGCAATGTAACCTCCTCGTCTTCCTCCGATGACCTACTCAGCTGTGTGCCTCTGTGTTCACGCCAACTGGGATCTATCACCTCATCATCATCCTCTGTGTTATCACATTCTTTGCCCTTAGAGTCACCCTCCTCCTCTTTCTGCTCTGACAGCACAGTACAGTCCGCATGAGCCTCAGATATCTGCATCTCATCAGGATCACTTTGCCCCCGGGATTAACATCTGATTACGAGGGTCTGGATGCTTCTCGGACCCTACTTCATGCTGCCACGGATCCAAGATGAAAAAATTTTGGGCATTGGTGTAGATTTCCTCCTCTTGACTCCGTGAAGCTTTTGAGCACACTTCTGTTGCCGCCCATGGCATAGAATGTGTGAACAGCTCTTCAGACTCAGCAATCTGTGGTTCCCTACAGTCAGTTGTATGGTTGGAGACTTGTGACACGGGGGAAAGCAAGAGTAATTTGGGTGCCATGTCTGTGGACTTTACTGGGTGTGATGTTGAGATGGAGGAAGAGGAAAGGCCAATTTAAGCTGCGTTTGACATTCACTCGAGCACATGCTCTTTCTGTGCCTCATCAACAAGGCATACCACTGTGCATCTGCCAAAGAAAGGTGGTGGAGTAGCCCTTCCAGTAACAAAAGTTGTCAGTTGTCTTTGCATAGGACGTGACTTTGTTGGTTCACTAATGTTTTCACAAACATTACCACCTACATCACGTACACCTTGAAAACCAAACCTAATGCCCCTTCCTCCATGACCTTGCTCTTTCCCAGTCATGTTGCTCAGATAGTGTTGTAGGAGCATAGTATTAGCAACAAAAAATTGATTTTAACTCTGCACCAGCTTTGGAAACTGCTGAATTTCATCGGTAGTAAATGACAAGGTGAAATATGGCGTGCTGAATCAGGTTAGTCACAGAAGAAAGAATTGTTTGCGTGTGGATGAGGCCTGTATAACAAAGAAGATATGCTCCAGACAATTTTAAAATTAGATCTCCCCTACTGTATGACATTAGTAACTGATAACATTTCTTTGGGCCTGTGGATGTGGCCTGTATAACATAGACTAGATACCTCAAATAAGTGAGATCTCCCCTACTGCAGAACGTTAGAAACTGAAGAAATGTTTTTTTTGTTGTTGCATGAGGACTGTAAAAATAGACTAGATGCTACAAACTATTTCAAAGTGAGATCTGTATTACTGTATGACGCTAGTAACAGAATAATTTTTGGGGGGTCTGTGCATGATGCCTCTATAACAGAGTAGGTGCTACAAACAATTTCAAAGTGAGATCTCCCTACAGTATGACGTTCGTAACCGAAAAAATTTTTTTGGACTTGTGAATGAGGTCTGCATAACAATGACTATATGCTACAAACAATTTCAAAGTCAGATCTCCCCTACTGAAGAACGTTAGTAACAGAAGAAATGTTTTTTTTTGGATGAGGACTGTATAAAATAGACTAGATGCTATAAACAATTTCAAAGTGAGATCTCCCATACTGTATGACGTTAGTAGCAGAAGAAAATTTTTGTGACCTCTGGATGAGGCCTGTATAGCATACAGTAGATGCTACAAACAATTTCAAAATGAGATCTCTCCTACCGCACAAAGTGTGGGTGAAGCCTGTGTAACCTAGAAGATATGCTCCAAACAATTTCAAAATTGTATTTAGCCTGCTGTATCATGTTTGTAAAACCCCCAAAAATTATTTTTCTTTTGTGCTCTCCACACACAACAATTTCACCGCCACAAAATTACACGTGGGATATGGCAGGCTGTATCACATTTAGAAACAGAAAAGCAGAAATTTTTATTTTAAAGTGCGTGAGTTTTGCAGAAATATTAATTTCCAGTCCAGAAATTACAACAGGGGATATGGCAGGCTGTATCATGGTTAGCAACAGAATTTTTTTTTTATGTGCGTGAGGTCTGCAGACAGCTTAATTTCACCACCACAAAATTACGTGGGATTTATGTCGGGCTGTATGGTGGTCGGACCCATTACGAGGTTTGCCGTGACGTGGCGGAGGGCTTCATACAGTCTGATCAGAATGTTAAACTAAGAACCTCATGTTCAGTTATATAATTTTGCATGGCGGCATTAGATCATTGTATGATTTTTGTAGGTGCTGTCCTGACTCCTCTCTCTTTTTTCAGCATAGTACAATTTAATTATCCCTAGCTGAAGGTTTTCATCGTGGTTGCCTGCTTTGAACAGTAATTTTTTCCAAGGTATAATCTTCAGGATTCAAGACCTACTATGTTTTCCTCAGATGCATTTGCAGTACACACAGTACTGTAGCTTACATTTTTTAACATTTGGGGTATCATACCCAGGAGCGTAACTACCACGGTCGCAGAAGTCACCAGTGCGACCAGGCCCGGCGGAGTCAGGGGTCTGGCAGGCATATCTCCCAATCATCCCGATTCTCGCGGGACAGTCTCATTTTTGACCCCCAACCCGCGTCCCGCACTGCTCTGAGCCGCCACACCCCCATGCACTCCATCCTCGCCCTCCCGCAGAGACCCACTGCACTGAGAAGCAGCCCGTCGCTAGGCTGTTTTCTCCAATATGTGCACAGGACCTGTGACGAGGTCACAGGAGGGGAGGAGTCATGGGGTCACATGATCAGGAGTATGCTGTCCTGGTAGTCATGGTGCACTTCTGGATGAGGTAAAGTTTATGTGTGGGGTCAGGAGGAGTTTACAGTGTGGATGTAGCAGAGCCATGTGTGTACAATTTTGGACGGAGCGGCGCCGTGTGTGTAAGAGGTGTACAGAGCGGAGCCGAGTGTGTACGAGGTGTACAGAACGGAGCCGTGTACGAGGTGCACGGAGTGGAGCTGCGTGTGTAGGAGGTCTACGGAGTGGAGCCGTGTGTATGAGGTGTACTGAGCGGAGCCACGTGTGTACGAGGTGTATGGAGCAGAGCCGTGTGTGTACGAGGTGTACGGAGCGGAGCCATGTGTGTATGAGGTCTACGGAGCGGAGCCGTGTGTATGAGGTGTACTGAGCGGAGCCACATGTGTACGAGGTGTATGGAGCAGAGCCGCGTGTGTACGAGGTGTATGGAGCGGAGCCGTGTGTGTACGAGGTTTGCGGAATGGAGCCGTGTGTGTACGAGGTGTACGGAGCGGAGATGTGGGTGTATTTAGGCATGGGGGGCCCATTTGAAAGTTTGCACCGGGGCCTATAACTTTGTAGTTACGCCACTGATCATACCCCATGCTCTGTGGCTGAAATTTTGTGTAATCTTATGTGGGGTTGCTGTTCCCCATGCTCTGAGGTTGAAATTTTTAAACTTCTTCTGTGGGAGTATTGTGCCCCATGCTCTGTGACTGAAATGTTTAATTTTATTTGGGGGAATTGTTCTCCATACTCTGTAGGTGATATCTGAATCAATTTCTGTGGGAGTACTGTGCCCCATGGTCTAGGGGTGAAGTTTGTAAGCTGCTTCTCTGGGAATAGTCTCTCCCATGCTCTGTGGGTGAAATTTTTAACTGGACTGGTGGTAGCAATCCTCAGTCTCTCTGGGGACATTGTTAAAATGTTTATGTTATTCATTTACTTCCTATTTTACCATGATTGCTATGGTGACAGAACCCCTTTAAGTCCACATTTAAGTCCTATCCACATTTGTTTGAAGGGTAATTTTCCTTCTCTTACCACCATTTCTTTTTCCTTTTGCAGCACCCTACTCCTTACTATCACCATTTTACAGCAATTTTACAGCACTGAAGATCAGGTCCCCATTGGCTTATTTGGCGTTGGGTATTCAGGGTTAAGGTCAGGTCCTGAAACTGACTTTTCAAAAAGTCCAGCCGAACCCGTACACAGGTTCCTTGATTGCTACTCTTTTGCTCGTCAGTGTATCTATCTTTGCTCTGCTTACCTGCTCATCTGATAAAACGCAATCTTATCTCAAGTCTTCAGCAGAGCACATTGTCGAACTGAGAAATTGATTGTGAATTCTATATCTAAGTCAATGCCCAGTACGACCAGTTAACGCAATACAAAAAACAAGTTACATCATCCATATCTTTGCTAATAAGAAGGTCAAAGACCCAAAGAGAAGAGAAGATATTCTGAAAAAAATTATAATTCAGATTAGAATTCAAAATCAAATTTTTGTAAATTTTTGAGCCTTCTCCAAAAATTTTGTACGATGATGCATTTGTACCATTGGGTCACTGTGCACTTTATTCTCGCTCTGCGACTCTCGTAATTGCTAACAAGCGTTCTACGTTCAGTGAAGAAACAAATGTTGCGCTGTTCATACTAACTTGTAATTTTTTCATACATAAAAGTATTAAAGCGAGAAGATAATTGCGTCTTTATATAAACATTACGATATAAACAAGCTCGGCTCTCCTGCCCTCAATTAAGCGAATGCTTATAGATAATACCGGCATTGGTCATTCAATAATAGTTGTGTTTTGTGCCATTGTAATGTGCAAATTTACTCAGCTAATACGAGGATCATATGCAAAAATTTGGAAACAATTTGTCCCTTTGTCCTCTGCAAGCATAAATCCCTCAATTTCCAATAAGTAAATAATCTCTAAGCCTAAATGTGACTGTGCATGGAGGGTTTATGTGGGAAGCAATGGGTTACCGGCTCTGCGTTTGGTGCAGTAAGAAGGCAGATGTGTATACAATGAATGGACTTAGATCATAATGACTCCTGGGACCCCAAAGATACAGTATATGCTTTATACAGCCGTGTATCAGACCACCACCAATCTGATGCCAAGGATGGTCATCAATATCTTAATCCCGGACAACCCTTTTAAAATGATTTCTGAGAGTATAAAGTAATGGCATAGTCAATTAGTGCCTGTTACTTACGTTTGCCTGGTGAGCTCAGGTATGCACCGGGAATTGCCGGTGCTGGAGTGACAAGTTCGAGGGCCTGGTGGCCACATGTTTTGTGGCTGTTAGACAGCCACAAACATTCTGGGATTGCCCGTGTTTGTCAAGCAACTCCACTTGTTTTGTTGTTGTCTAACAGCCACGAAACATGCGGCT
Organism: Dendrobates tinctorius; assembly: GCF_039654945.1. Classification (NCBI taxonomy): domain Eukaryota; kingdom Metazoa; phylum Chordata; class Amphibia; order Anura; family Dendrobatidae; genus Dendrobates; species Dendrobates tinctorius. The sequence continues at coordinate 1,674,207 of NW_027361691.1, forward strand.
ACTGTTACTTGAGCGTGTCACTCCAGCACCCGCGATACTCGGTGCATACCCAAGCACCCTAGGCAATCCCGAGTAACAAGCACTTGGGCTCATCATTCTAAAATCAATGTCTGATTGGTGGATATCCTATCCCTGTGACCCAGGACCAAGGAGGAACTGCAATTAAGGCTAGTTTCATACTAGCGTTAGGAGGTGCAGCGCACGGCCGCCATGCAGCTCCGCCCCCTCCAGTCAGCTCCTCCTATGGGCGCATGACACTGCATGCGACCTGCGTACCCTATCATTAGCACTGGGTGCGCAGGCCGTTCGCTGGTATGATTTTGACGTCGCATGCGCCCTTTTGACGGTGCGCCAAGCGCACAAAAATGCAACACAGTGCGTTTTGCGCACGCCGGCGCACCGTCAAAAGGGCGCATGCGCCGTCAAATTCATACCAGCGCACGGTCTGCGTACCCAATGCTAACGATAAGGTACGCAGGTCGCGTGCAGTGTCATCCGCCCATAGGAGGAGCTGACCGGAGGGGGCAGAGCTGTACGGTGGCAGTGTGCTGCGCCTCCTAACGCTAGTGTGAAACTAGCCTAAGTGAACACTTTTGCCTCCTTTTATGCATATGTCTTTCTGTTCATAGTACTGCAACTCAGCATGGGTTACTCTAGTAGAGGTAATCTAAGGATAGACCATCAATGCATTTTCTTCATAAACCTCCAGAATATGTTTAAAAGACACAAATATATAGTCAAATTTATTCTATATACTATACCACTGCTAAACTTTACCTGTTGAGTGGCTATAATAGTGCACTGGTTGTGGTCCTGCTGGTGTCAAACAGGATCCAAAGATACATTTGCCAAAAATGAGAGGAGCCCTGGTTCAGATTCTGCTTTATGACCCCTGAACTTCCTAGGAGATACAGTATATTTGCTTGTGCTCCTGGGAGTTAACCTTGACTCCCCCAAATAAAGAAGATTAGTCAGAGGACAGCACAATAAGAAGAGACACTTAAGACCATCTTGTATTGGCGGCATGATACTGGTCTAGTAATAATAATAATTTGATTAATATAGTTCCAACATATTCTGCATGTACAAACAATATCAGACATTACTCCACATTCAAGGATGGTATGGGAACAAATGATAGAAAAAGACCAAATTCTAAGGAAAAATAGGAATGGAGAGCTAAAAAAAAGTTAGATTAGTGTGCTGATGTAATGTACCTGCCTAAAGACATGTGTCTTCAGGGCACTCTTAAAATTGTGGACATTGAAAATTAACCTGATTGGTTTACAAGTAGTGCATTCTAGAGAAATGGTGCAGCATGAAAAAAGTCTTAGAGATTAGCGTGAGATGCTTGGATTATGAAGGATGGTGGTAGACAGAGATGAGATATAGGGTAGTGCAGCACTGTGGAGAGATTTCTTAGTGAGTGTGATAAGTTTATGTTGTATTTGTAGAAGATTTGCATTAAGTGCAATGACTGGCAAATTGTGGAAGCAACAGTGTAATGGCTGGACAGAAATATGACCCTGACTGCTGCATTTAGGATGGATTCTAGAGGGGAGAGTTTAGTGAGGTGGACACTTATCAATAGTGAGCTGCAGTAGTCAAGATAATAAGGAATCAGAGTAAAAATGTTTGCAATTTTAAAAGAATGAAAACATTTAATTTTGGAAATATTTTTGAGGTGTAGGTGACATGAGTGTGCAATTAATTGGATATTGAAAGTGAGTGAAAGATGAGTGAAGATAAACCCAAGATACTGTAGCAGTTTGCTACTTGGCAATTATGGTACTATCAAACATGGAAATTGAATTTTTAGGTAAGTTAATCACTCAGGAGACAAAACAGTTAATAGATTAAATAATTTAACATGGTAACTTTTTCAATGTACTCCCAACAATACAACACTGAGAATTAAGTTATTTGCAAGCCAAGAAGCATGAAGACCAAGATCTCTTACCGTTTCCATAATGAGTGGTCCAGATTGACTTCCCCTAAGTATCTGGATTTTTCTAGACTGCGGAAGGCATCTTGCCCTTGTTCACACTAAACTCTACCACCTGTCAAAGAAGCTGTTTGACTATGTACATGAGTTGATTGCTATATCTCACTATTGCTATCACGGTAGTTATCTGTATGTGGTTCAATAAATCAATTTTAATACTGATACATTAAGTTATGTTACTAGATATTGCTGTTATTGTAGAAACTAGGGAGCTTATAAAAGGAGCTGTTTCCAGGAAATGGATCAGTCTTTTGCTGAAGTCACATGACAGGTCAGAGGGCCTCTGATACTGAGCAAACAAAAGGAAGAAAAGAACAATGCTGTTACAGGGAAAGTCCACCTAACCACGGACATGTGGACAAGTGATTGTGGGCAGGGATGCTACATCTCATTGACGGCACACTGGGTTAACATAGTGAAAGCCGGGAGCCAGACAGACCTTGGAATGGAACACATCCTCCCGACGTCGAGGATTGCGGACCCTATGTCAATCAGGGTTGCCCCCACAGTCTCCAGCTCCTGCACCTCCTCCTCTTCAGCCTCCATTTCCGAAATGACCACATCAGTCACAAGCTGGAAGCACTGCAGCACTGCCTCAGCCAAGCGTCAACAGACTGTACTGAAGCTAATGTGCTTAGGTGACAAACAGCACAATGCTGAAGAGTTGTGGACAGCTCTGAAAAAGCAGGCAGATGTGTGGCTGACACCGCTGAACCTACAGCCAGGCATGGTCATGTGTGACAATGGTCGGAACCTGGTGGTGGGATGAGTTCACACACGTTCCATGCCTGGCCCATGTGCTTAACCTTCGTTGTTCAATGGTTTCTCAAAAGCTACTCGGAGCTGCAGGATCTGCTTGTCAAAGTATGCCACCTGTGTGTCCATTTTAAAAAGTCAGCTCCAACTTCTGCCGCCCTTGCCATGCTTCAGCAGCGCTTGCAGCTTCTGGCTCACCGACTGGTGTGTGATGTCTCCAAAGGTTGGAACTCAACACTGTCATGGTTAGGACATGGTTAATGTCCTGTTTTCACAGGGTTAACTTTTGCCGGCCTCTCTTTGGATCTGGGAGTGGTATTTATACTCATTCCAGACTAGCATTCTCTGTCAGCTATACTGTTATTCTGGCTGTGTGTCTGACCGACCCCCCTGGTGTGCGTGTATTCTGCATTGCTCGTTTGATTCCCATGTATGACCAGGACTGTTCCTTCACTCTGTACTCTGTCTCTCGTTTTGGTACTATTGACTTCTCCGGTTCTGACCTCCTGGCTTGGCTATTGTTACTCTGTTGCAGTTTGTCCCTATTGTACGTCCATTGCCCGTTCTGGTTTTCTGATCTATTGCTACGTCCTGACTATTCGCTCTGTCTAACCCTTTGGTACTGTCCTGCTATCTCGTGCTTTGACCCGGCTTGATCTGGTTTCTGTCTCTGTCTATGCCCCTTGGTAACATTGTCCTGTAGTTACCTTTCTAGGAGTTTCCCTGCAGCTCCTAGCTCTGTGGAGCTTAGGCCATGCCCCAGCAGTCACGTGCTTCAGGTCCTGGGGCATGTATCGTCACCACTGCTGCCCGCTCCACAGGTATCTTTGAGCACTGTTTTTGTACTCAGGACACGCGCACTGGCTCAGTGAGCAAGTGCAGTGCGGTGTTCCTGACATTATAGCTGACCATATCAGTTTTTTAATCTCTGAAGAAAAAAAAAGTGTGTTATCCTCATGGATCCCATAAAACTTTGGCTGATCAGGTCAAGCACCTTACCCAAATGTTCCACAAACTTAATGTAGAACAGCGCACGATGACTCATACCCAGCAACAGTTGGTGGACACTGTACAGGGGGCTGTCACTGCAGGGGCTTCTAGTGCTGGGGATAGAGATGTGTCATTGGCATCCCCCGAATCTCCGGTCAAATTGCCAGATCCTTTCTAGGGGATAAAAGGGAGTTCAGGTCGTTCAGAGAAGGATGCAAGCTTTTTTTTTCTGAGGCCCCACTCCTCCGGGGATGAGTTCCAGAGGGTCGGGGTCGTCATTTCTCTAGTTCGGGGGGCTCCACAGGCAAAGGCTTTCTCTCTCTTCCTCTGCTCCTGAACGTATGTCTGCTGTGAATTTGTTCTTTGAGGCTGTGGGGCACATATATGATGAGCCTGATAGAGTGCGTCTGGCAGAGGATATCGTGATGAGTGTAACACAGGGGAGGCACTCTGCTGAATGGTTCTGCTCAGAGTTTAGACATTGGACCACCGAAGTATCCTGGAACGACGCCGCCCTGAGGGGGTTGTTCCGCAGGGGACGCTCTGGCAGGACGCTCTGGCATTACATCCTCCCCCTGATACCCTGGCAGATGCCATGATGGAGGCAGTCTGTATGGACCAGAGACTCCATGCTAGAGGAATGATGCAGCAAGAGTCTCCCTTGTACCCCAAATTGTGTGACACTGCACCTGTATCTGAGTACATGGAGGTTGGGTCAGTCTCGGTTAAGGAGAAAGAGAGAAGGCACCGTAGAGACAACCTGCTATGCTTTTACTGTGGAGCCTCTGGACATTGGAAAAGGAATTTCCCCTCCTGCCCTTCTTCAGAGAAACTATCAGAGAAATGAATGAGTCTGGGCAACAATCGAGGAGGTTGTCCAGACTCCCAGGTACATTTTTTCTCATGTACAAAGATGGTGCTCCAGGTTGAATTGGAACTTGCTGGCGGTCCTGTTATGACTACCGCCTTTGTTGACTGTGGTTCCTCCATTAATCTGATTGATGCCCAAGTTGTGACTCTTAATAAGATAGGGACAGTCAGGTTAAAAGACCCTGTTAAAACTGTGGCTGTTGATTTATCCCTTCTTACCCGGGATGGAATTTGCTTTATGCCTGAAGTTTTTTCTATGAGAATGGGTTCCACTCATGTGGAGAAGTTAAGTTGTTTTATTATGAATAATCTGCCTGCAAGACTGGTATTGGGGATGCCCTGGTTGCAACGCCACAATCCTCTCATTGATTGGGTGAAGGGGGAGATCATCCGATGGGGATGTAATGATAATGGTCTGTGTTGTAACCCGGTTCCTTTTGTCAATCCTATAAGATCTGTATCTGTGTCGTCTGTCGGTCTGGAGGGTATTCCGGAGTACCTGAGAGACTTTGAAGATGTATTTTCTGAAAGCGAGGCTGAGGCGCTCCCACCACATAGACCATTTGATTGTGCTATCGATTTAGTACCTGGAGCCAAATTACCCAAGGCTCGTTTGTTATATTTGTCCGGGCCTGAGCGCCAAGCTATGAAAGAGTACATCAAAGAGAGCCTTCACAAGGGGCATATTCGGCCCTCGGTCTCACCCGTGGCAGCGGAGTTTTTCTTTGTAAAGAAAAAAGATGGTGGGTTGCGACTGTGTCTCGACTTTCGGGAACTGAACAAAATTACTGTTAAGAACACATACCCTCTCCCGTTGATTCCTGATCTATGCAACCAACTCACGGGGGCCAAATGGTTTTCTAAGCTCGATCTACGAGGGGCTTATAACCTTATAAGGATCCGGGAGGGGGACGAATGGAAAACACCGTTCCTGACAACTGAGGGGCTGTTTGAAAACCTGGTTATGCCCTTCAGCCTCACTAACGCTCCTGCTGGCTTTCAGAACTTCATTAATGTTGTTTTTTCTGACTTGATTGGGCGTTATGTAGTCATCTACTTGGATGACATCTTGATATACTCTGAGGACAGTCAGTCACACTTACACCATTTACGTACGGTTCTTATGAGACTCCGGGAGAACCATTTGTATGCTAAGCTGGAGAAGTGCTCATTTTTTATGCAAGAACTGTCTTTTCTGGGTGCAATTGTATCCAGGGAAGGTTCAGGCCATTACCGATTGGGTGCAACCTCATGACCTGAAGGGGTTGCAGTGATTTCTGGGCTTCGCTAATTATTATAGGAAGTTCATTAAAGGGTTCTCACAGGTGGTGAAACCCTTGATGGACCTCACTCTTAAAGGGGCAGATGTAAAAAATTGGTCCGTGGCCGCAAAAAATTCCTTCCTTACACTAAAGAAGTGTTTTAACACAGCCCCTGTGTTAGTACAACCCGATTCGTCAAGACCTTTTATCGTCGAGGTCGTCGCTTCGGAGGTGGGGGTGGGGGCAGTATTGTCACAGGGGCCCTCTACCCTGACTAACCTCAAACCCTGTGCCTTTTTCTCTAAGAAATTCTCTTTGGCCGAGAGAAACTATGATGTCGGTAGCAGGGAATTGTTAGCGGTTAAATTGGCCTTCGAAGAATGGAGGCATTTTTTGGAGGGGGCCGCTCATCCCCTTACGGTCATCACTGATCATAAAAACCTGGCCTATATCGAGTCTGCTAAGAGATTGACCCCCACACAGGCTTGATGGGCACTTTTTTTTTCTCGATTTCATTTTACCATCACGTTCCGACCAGGGTCTAAAAATGTAAAGGCAGATGCCTTATCCCGAAGTTTCGATTCTGTGTCTCCTCCAGAACCTCCTTCCTCCATTCTTCAACCGGGAGTGGTTGTAGCTGAAATTTCCTCTGAGTTACAGAGAGAGATTCTGGAAGCACAAGCACAAGCTCCCAGAAATAAACCCCCAGGTAAATTGTTTGTACCTGAACAATTCCGTCTCACACTCCTTCAAGAATTTCATGATTCTGTGTTAAGTGCACACCCTGGTTTTGCAGCTACCCGGGGGGCAGTAGCTAGGGGTTTTTGGTGGCCCTGTATGGGTATTTATATAAAAAGGTTTGTAAATTCTTGTGGGGTGTGCCCGCGCTCTAAAAGCTCTCAGGTCCGGCCGGCTGGGGAATTGGTGCCTTTGCCACTTCCGAATAAACCATGGACACACCTGTCCATGGATTTTATCACTAATCTTCCATCTTCCAAGGGCAACTCAGTGGTATGGGTAGTGGTTGATAGATTTTCTAAGCAAGCTCACTTTGTGCCATTACCTGTGTTACCATCTGCTGAAACCTTGGCCCACTTGTTTATACAGCACATTGTTCGATTGCATGGAGTGCCCGTGAACGTGGTGTCGGACAGGGGTGTGTAATTTGTGGCCAGGTTTTGGAGAGCATTTTGTATGAAGTTGGGGGTCACGTTGTCATTCTCCTCTGCCTATCACCCGGAATCCAATGGACAGACTGAACGCACCAACCAGTCGTTGGAGCAGATTCTGAGATGCCTGGCCTCCTCCAGACAGGAAGACTGATGTGAGGTATTGCCCATGGCAGAATTTGCATTCAGCTGTCGTATTAATCAGTCTATCGGAAAGTCTCCCTTTCAGGTCAATTATGGGTTCGTTCCACAGTTTGGGGAATTTTCCCATATGGATTCGGATTGCCCTGGTGCCGAGGGGATGGTACAAAAGTTAAAAACCCTCTGGAGGGAGGTGCAGGGGAACATCTCCAAAGCCCAGAAGAAGTATAAACATTTTGCAGACAGGAGGAGGGGGTTGGATTGTGAAGTACAGTATTCTGATGTACAGGACATCTTGTTCTCCGGGATCCATTTTTGTGCTTGCGACGCCATTTTGCTGTTTACGAGTTAAATTTTGTAACTTAACTAGATGAAAGTTCACAGCTGTTATGAAACCAGATTGTTCCAGCTTGTACAAGATATGAGATGAGACCCTAAAATAATGTGCTATTGTTCTATATTCTACGTCACGCAGCTAGGGACATATTCTGATTTTCTTGCAATACTATTGGCTTAAATGTATTACGATTCTATTGGTAGCTGTATACTTTGCATAATTAAGCAGAATGCTATGTAATGTGAGATTCAGTAAAGGGGCTCAGTGATCTGCCTCGATCCTCCCGTACAGAGACCCCCGTCTCCGTGTGGTCATTCCCAGTTGCTAGCAACGCCCTGTGAACTAATTTGGAAATCACTGGCTCAACCGTGAAGGGTTAATTTAGCCCTACCTCAACAGAATCCTGCGTTAACAGTGGGGGAAAAAGTCTGGTTGTCCACCCGTAACATCAAACTTAAAATACCCTCTACGAAGTTGGGCCCGAAATTTATTGGCCCATACGAGATTGTAGAGGTGATCAACCCGGTGGCATACAGATTACAGTTGGTTAGACGGCTGGTGGAATTATAACTGATAAGCGCATCCGCCTGTCAACTGAAAATGCTAACAGACTGACTCGTATAAAAATGAACAAGGGCTGGATTGGGGCAGACTTCTGTACACCACCGCATGAGAACAGTGAAACCTAACCTCAAATCTAGTGTCTTTTTTTGTAAGGTATATTCCCATGCACCTCTTCACATCCACACATGGGTATACACTTCCTGATTTTGGATATTTGCTGTTATTCTCCTCTTTCTACTCATCCTCATCATCCATCACCACTAGATCACCATGGTGACCGTGATCCATGATGCAACAGCCACTAGAAATATTTGCAAGGGTGTTTATGATGTCCTTTCCAAGGGAAAAATATTTTTCAGCCTTTACACTTAGTGTATGGGCATTACAAGTATGGGAGACCTACTCCTGTAAATTGGGAATACAGTTTTAGCAGGCCATCCTTCATGTCTCTTCCGACACCACCACTAGATCACCAGGGTAATCGTGGTCCGTGATGCAACATTCACTATACTTTTTGTGTTTATGATGGCCGTAAAAAATTTATTTACACAGTAGGTTGATGTGTACCCAGGCCCGGATTGGTAATGTGCCCAACCGGGCATTTTCCCGCTGGGCCGCTATGTAGTGGGCCGCTGGCTGGCGGCACCCGCTCCTCTGGCTGCTTACCAGCTGAAGCGGCGGCCACCCGCCTGTTTTTCCTGCCGCTGGCCCTTTAAATCTGCGGGCACGGCGGCAGTTTTACAGGTGCGGGCAGCGCACATTGGTTAGTGGCAACAAGGCTGGGGGGGAGGGCACCCTAGGGGTTAATAACGCACGATGTGACGATGCACGCCGCACGTTCTTTCTTTGAGGGCGGAGAGAGTGTGCTCTGCTCTCTTCCGTCCATGGCTGAAGCAGCACCACTGACCTGTCATCACCCAGCAGCCCCAGGCATCCGGAGAAGATCTCCTACCCGTGCGCAGCCGCTGAGTCCAGTAAGTTCAATGATGCTATCTCGGGCTTTCCCACTCCCCATCCCCCTCTTTGTATTGCTGATTCGCATCTATACGGCTTTATTACAAGCCTTCTTTGAGCTGCTAATTGTGACCTAGATTATCCTCTTACAGCTACCAAGCCTCTCTTATGCACCCGCATCAGGCCGTCATTTATCAGGTTGTATACCTACTTTCTCTTGTAATTACAAGAGAACTTTTGGTCTATTAGTAGTTTACTTATGTGTTGGCTCATCAATCAGAGGCACTGGTCAGCCTTGGGTTTATATTATTAGGGGTTATCTCCATTAAACCCTGAATTTATGGCGATAACCGGCAGGGGGGCCGATTGCTGATTCCCGTCTCACACATCGATCTCACTGGCGAGATCACTGTGTGTGACAGGACCTTAAGGAAATCAGAACATGATGCAACCAAAAGGAGGAATTAGTGTTCATACACTGACAATAGTTGCAAGTGTGTAAATATAGCAATAAAATAGGGCATAAAGCCACATATATGGTTCTCATTATTCTGTATGGAGCACTATGTGGTGCCCATAATACTGTATGGAGGACAATACTGTCTGGATTCTGACCTATTGTAGAATGTACAATAGATATCAGTCAGTCATGTAATGTAAGAAGTGAAATCTTTGACATTGTATACCTATCTTTCTTTGCTTTATCTGTGCATTATGAATTGAGGTCCACTGAGACTTTCACCCAGGGCCCACAAAAACCTGGAGCCTGTATGAAATGCACAGTACCACTTCTCCTGTCGACATTGAACTTTGAGAGGGTCAATATTGGTTTAGTATTTTTAACATTACTATGGAAAATAAAATATTGGAGAAGTTGTTTAAGTGGATTATCCAAAGTAATCCCCTCTCCTCTGGTAGGGAATAACTTTCCAATTGCTGGAGATCCGACTGCTGGGATCTTCATGATCCTGAAAATCGGAGCCCTTGTAGAGCACCATGTAAATGCAGCTGTGGTCAGTCATACGCACTGTGCCGCCATTCACATGTGGCTCTTCAAATATCTCCTTTTAGGGGAGTGAGGGGCACGACAAAGTAAAGTAAAATTCACTGATCGGGGTGAGGAGTGTTATAGCTTGTGGGCTGGTGGAGTTTTATGTGGCAGGGCTGCTTTTTTGTCCAAGTCCAGCCCTGTTAGTACCCCACAGGGGGAAATGTTTGTCAGCTCATACACTTAGTGTATGGGCATTACAAGTATAGGAGACGCACTCCTGTAAACTGGGAAAACATTTTGTGGAGACTATCCTCCACATTTCTTCATTGGGGGATTGGAGTGTGTGCAAATTTTGGACAGACCTTGAATTCACTTCATGTGCAAACTTTAGGTGAAAAAATCAGAATAATGGGAACTTTGATTGCATATGGCCATCCAGTACCTCAGTTCACAGGCTTAATGAGGTCTATGTAACTTTGGTGCAGGGCAGGCCTTGCATTCAATGCATAAGCAAACAGTATGAGAGTACCAAATGAATACTGGGATCTATGGTTGCATATGGTCATCCATGACGTCTGTTCAATGGGTTGTTGGGGTGCGTCCAAATTTTAGGCAGCCCTGCCACTCACTGCATACGCAATAACAGTATAAGAGACCCAATGTTTAATAATGGGAACAACAAAGCATAGCTGGCTGATGGCTCTCTAAGAATAGTGAGGGCAGACTGCTGGCCCTATAAAAATAGAATTTGTGACTTTCAGAGTCCCTCCATAAATGAAACAGGATGTGTCTGATGATGTGTCACACACAACATGGCCAAAGAAGGATGTAAACTGTTAAAATGATATTTCCCAGTGAATGCATTTGTCTTGGTTGAAAGCAACGCCAAAGTTGAAAAACGCATAAAAAACGCTGCGTCTGAACATAGCCCAAGTGGTGGAGGAACATTTCTGTTTTAGGTTAATTATTCTGTCTTATATAAAAGTCATTACCCTGGAAAGGATGTTTCTTAACATATTTCCCGGGAAAATCCATATTGGTTTCGTTTTTGTATGTTTTTTGGTGCGCCTGTAAAAATGGCATAAGACTCTGACAACATTGTTTACAGCTGTGACCTAAGAGTCAGAAATGCTTCCAGGGACATTCCCCATGATGTTCTCGTGTCATTTGAGCAGTGTTTTCATCATTTTCAGACGTTTTTAGACTTTAGAAGGACCGGGGGGGGGGGGGTCGTGGTAAAAATACTTGGTTTTCCCCCAGACTTACATTGGGCTCGTTGCTCGGGTCGAGTAACCGAGTATTCCAGTTTGCTCAACCTGAGCAACGAGCACTCGAGCATTTTAGTGCTCACTCAATCACTAGTGAGTACACTTTGAAATGCATTGAGAATAAAACTAAGTCTTGTGGTTCTCCTCGTGAAGAAGAGAGTATACTTTGAAGCATGAAAAGAATAAAACCGCATTATCTGCACAGAGATTGAAGCTTCAGAGACTGGGAGTTCTGTGGAAACTGTTTGGGTAAGAATACAAGGACAGAACAATGGAAAGGACACCATTGTAGGCATTTACTACAGGCCGCCTGTGCAAGCCGAAGACATAGATGAACTCTTTATGCATCAGATGGCCAAGTTCTCCAAAAAATATGACATAGTTGTCATGGGAGATTTGAACTATCCAGACATTTGTTGGGAATCTCTCTCAGGCAAAACTAACAGGTCAAGGAAATTCTTATCCTCTCTTGCTGACAACTTTATCTTCCAAAAGGTAAGGGAGAAAACAAGGGGAACTGCTAACTTGGATCTAATCCTTATAAACAGGGAGGAAATGGTTGAGGAGGTAAAAGTGGCTGGGACCCTAGGAGGTAGCGACCATGCTATTTTAGAATTTTGGATAACTAGAGGCGGAAGACCTGTGAAGACTCAGACGTCAAGGTTAGATTTCAGAAAGGCAGATTTTAAGGGATTCAGAAAGAGAATTGGAGGGATCCAAATCTTGAAAAATGAAATTCTCAAAGCACAGTTGTTAACAATTCCGAAAAGAGGGAAGAATAGGAAGCATTTAAGGAAACCAGGATGGATGAACACAGAACTTAAGCACATGCTAAAAAGGAAGAAAAAAATGTTTATAAAATGGAAAGAGGGAGGCATATCTAAAGAAGAATATAATGCTGTCTGCAGAACCTGCAGGGCACAAATCAGATTAGCTAAAGCTGAAAATGAACTGAGGCTTGCAAGAGATGTCAAAAGCAATAATAAAGGATTTTGGGGATATGTCAAAAGTAAAAGAAAAGTCAAAGATGCTATAGGATTTTTACAGGATGAAAATGATGAAATGGTAAGACAGGATGTTGAGAAGGCTGAACTTTTAAATTCCTATTTTGCATCTGTTTTCTCTCAGAAAGGAAATGCAACATCAACTGTTATTCACTGTCCTATTAAGGGAATAGAAGAATCCAGGATATCTATAAACAGAAAGATAGTGAGGAAACACTTAGCTAACCTAAATGAATTCAAGTCTCCAGGTCCAGATGAATTACACCCCAGAGTACTGAAGGAGATAGCAGAAGAAATTTTTGAACCCCTCTCCATAATCTTTGAAAATTCTTGGAGAACAGGAGAAGTGCCAGAAGACTGGAGAAGAGCAAATGTTGTTCCTATCTTCAAAAAGGGGAAGAAGGTGGACCCAGGCAACTATAGGCCGGTGAGTCTGACTTCTATACCAGGAAAGATCTTTGAACAAATTATTAAACAACATGTATGTCAATACCTGGATAAGAATGAAGTGATTAAACAGAGTCAGCATGGGTTTCTAACTAATAAGTCATGTCAGACTAACTTAATTTCCTTCTATGACGGTATCACTGATTGGGTGGATCAAGGAAATGCTGTAGATATAGTATATCTTGACTTCCGCAAAGCATTTGACAAAGTCTCTCATACAATCCTTATTGAAAAAATGACTAAGTATGGAATGGACAAGGCAACTGTTAGGTGGATTCATAACTGGCTTAGTGATCGGACCCAAAGAGTGGTCGTAAATGGCTGCACATCCAGTTGGAAGAATGTCTCAAGTGGGGTACCACAGGGCTCTGTCCTGGGCCCTGTATTGTTCAACATCTTTATCAACGATTTAGATGAAGGAATTGAGGGTAAACTGATTAAATTTGCTGATGACACAAAGCTAGGAGGGATAGCTAATACTAGAGAAGAGAGAGAGAGGATTCAAAAAGATTTAAATAAACTGGAGAAGTGGGCAGCAACTAACAGAATGGTTTTTAACAGGGAGAAATGCAAAGTACTACATCTGGGCAATAAAAATGAAAAAAGCATATATAGAATGGGAGGAATAGGGCTAAGTGACAGCACATGTGAAAAAGACTTGGGTATACTAATAGATCACAGACTGAATATGAGTCAACAGTGTGATGCAGCAGCAAAAAAGGCAAATGCAATTCTAGGATGTATTAACAGAAGCATACAGTCTAGATCACGTGAAGTCATTATTTCCCTCTACTCCTCTTTGGTCAGACCTCATCTGGAATATTGTGTCCAGTTTTGGGCACCACATTTTAAAAAAGACATCAACAAACTGGAGCAAGTTCAGAAAAGAGCGACCAGAATGGTGACCGGTCTGCAAACCCTGTCTTATGAGGAAAGGTTGCAGGATTTGGGAATGTTTAGTTTGCAAAAGAGAAGACTGAGAGGAGACTTAATAGCTGTCTACAAATATCTAAAGGGCTGTCACATTGTAGAAGGATCAACTTTATTCTCATTTGCACAAGGAAAGACTAGAAGCAATGGGATGAAACTGAGTGGGAAGAGACACAGATTAGATATTAGAAAAAACTTTTTGACAGTTAGAGTGATCAATGAGTGGAACAGGCTGCCACGAGAAGTGGTGAGTTCTCCTTCAATGGAAGTCTTCAAACAGAGGCTGGACAGACATCTGACTGGGATGATTTAGCGAATCCTGCTTTGAGCAGGGGGTTGGACCAGATGGCCCAGGAGGTCCCTTCCAACTCTACGATTCTATGATTCTATGATTCTATGATCTACTCAATTATCTAAAGTGCTTTCTCACATCTCTATCTGTTCAGGTTCCAGCAGCACAGAATATCCGCTTCTCCACATCATTAAATTGGAGCTACCAATCTGCGGAGCAGCAACCGATGGGTCTTCTACACTGGTGAACAAAAGGGTAACACTGCTTTCAACTTTTGACTTTCAGACTCCATATCTTACCATCCACTACCGTTTCGAATGTGAGACTACCATCATTTTATAGACCATTGTCTTGACTATCTCATACATAAATTTGACTTGCAACTTTTTATCATATGATTAGTTATGCAGATTATTGTCATGTCACTGCATTTTTACTGTTTTGCTCCCAAATATCTAAATGTAATTTTGCTAGTATTTTTATTTTGTTAGTATTATTTTTGTAAATCCACCTTTGGCTTTCAACACTGCCTGAATCCTTCTAAGCATTCTTTCGATCAGATTCAAGCATTTCTCGACTAAAATCTGATTCCAGGTCTCTTCTACATGTTACAAATGTTGGTGCATACTGGTCGACTCACTTTGGTATGCATACAGCTTTTTCCTCAACTCCACCTATAAGTTTTCAATTGGGTTGAGGTTTTGAGGACTGTCGGGGCCAATCCAGCACTTCTAGTTCATCATCATCATTTAACCATTTCTTTGTCAATCTCAAAATATTCTTCAAGGACGTTGTCCTACTGAAAAACGATGTCATCCTTTTCATATCTATAGTACTTGAGTGTATCTTGTCTTGTAGGATACTCACATATAGCTCAACATTGAGACCACCATCGATCCTGGTCAAGTATCCTACTTCTTTGGTTGTGAAACAACCCCATGTCATCAGGCTTCCTCCACCGAACTTGACAGTTTCCTCAATTTCTTAATCCGTCAGCCCCTTTTTTCCTTGTTTCTTCTAGACCCAGTTGCACCCATCAGAGCCTAGTCTATTCACTTTCAACTCATTGCTCCAAATCACCCGTTTCCAATCTTTTACTGTCCACTTTTTGTACTTTTTTGCAATCTTGAGCTGACGCTTGTTATGATGATATTGAAGTCGAGGCTTCTTCACCTATTTTCAGGCCACTTTTCCAGACATGTGTAACGTGTGTCGCACGGTGCTTGCATGGACGTCTGTAATCTCACTATTATGAAGCATACGAGTCACCTCCACTTCCGTATTTGTTGCGCCAGAACTGATAGACCTTGTGATGAGCTGACTTGTTGACTCCGATATTTTTCCTGGATGTTGACCTCTTGTCTTTTGAATGGATGGACGGACTTCATTTCGTATTCTCCCAACTGTCGTGACACTCACATGATGCAGTTTGGCAATGTTCTTGGCTGAGATACTGCTATCGATGAACCGGATGATGCTGTTTCTCTTTTTTGTGAAATCTTCATGGTTGCTCCTCGATACAAACCACTGACATTTCACTTGGCAATCAACCTAATAACACACTGAGCTATTAGGGGATGTGAGAACAGGTTGTATTTTGTGATATACAGAAGAAAAAGATTTTTCCACCACCAGGAACAAAACAGTAACCATTCAGTGATATGGCAAAAATCTGCATAACTAATCATATGCTAAATAGCTACAAGTAAAATTTATGTATGAGATAGCCAAGATGATTGTCTATAAAACGATAGTAATCTCACGATCAAAGCAGTAGTGGATGGTGAGATATGGGGCCTGAAAGACAAAAAATCAAAACATTGTTAGTTGCTACCCTTTTGCTGGTGTGTTTCTGAGCCTTTCCAAGTGTTCTCCTTCCTCACAACACCACCAGGTGAGCAATCTTCACATATTCAAATGCCTGTTGTCTAGATACCACCCTATTTTGCACTTCTCTGTCCCTCTCTGTCCCTCTAGTCTCTGTCCCTCTAGAAGAATCCAGGATATCTATAAACAGAAAGATAGTGAGGAAACACTTAGCTAACCTAAATGAATTCAAGTCTCCAGGTCCAGATGAATTACACCCCAGAGTACTGAAGGAGATAGCAGAAGAAATTTTTGAACCCCTCTCCATAATCTTTGAAAATTCTTGGAGAACAGGAGAAGTGCCAGAAGACTGGAGAAGAGCAAATGTTGTTCCTATCTTCAAAAAGGGGTAGAAGGTGGACCCAGGCAACTATAGGCCGGTGAGTCTGACTTCTATACCAGGAAAGATCTTTGAACAAATTATTAAACAACATGTATGTCAATACCTGGATAAGAATGAAGTGATTAAACAAAGTCAGCATGGGTTTGTAACTAATAAGTCATGTCAGACTAACTTAATTTCCTTCTATGACGGTATCACTGATTGGGTGGATCAAGGAAATGCTGCAGATATAGTATATCTTGACTTCAGCAAAGCATTTGACAAAGTCTCTCATACAATCCTTATTGAAAAAATGACTAAGTATGGAATGGACAAGGCAACTGTTAGGTGGATTCATAACTGGCTTAGTGATCGGACCCAAAGAGTGGTCGTAAATGGCTGCACATCCAGTTGGAAGAATGTCTCAAGTGGGGTACCACAGGGCTCTGTCCTGGGCCCTGTATTGTTCAACATCTTTATCAACGATTTAGATGAAGGAATTGAGGGTAAACTGATTAAATTTGCTGATGACAC
This sequence comes from Dendrobates tinctorius, assembly GCF_039654945.1. Lineage (NCBI taxonomy): Eukaryota > Metazoa > Chordata > Amphibia > Anura > Dendrobatidae > Dendrobates > Dendrobates tinctorius. The sequence continues at coordinate 1,690,909 of NW_027361691.1, forward strand.
AAAGCTAGGAGGGATAGCTAATACTAGAAAAGAGAGAGAGAGGATTCAAAAAGATTTAAATAAACTGGAGCAGTGGGCAGCAACTAACAGAATGGTTTTTAACAGGGAGAAATGCAAAGTACTACGTCTGGGCAATAAAAATGAAAAAAGCATATATAGAATGGGAGGAATAGGGCTAAGTGACAGCGCATGTGAAAAAGACTTGGGTATACTAATAGATCACAGACTGAATATGAGTCAACAGTGTGATGCAGCAGCAAAAAAGGCAAATGCAATTCTAGGATGTATTAACAGATGCATACAGTCTAGATCACGTGAAGTCATTATTTCCCTCTACTCCTCTTTGGTCAGACCTCATCTGGAATATTGTGTCCAGTTTTGGGCACCACATTTTAAAAAAGACATCAACAAATTGGAGCAAGTTCAGAAAAGAGTGACCAGAATGGTGATCGGTCTGCAAACCCTGTCTTATGAGGAAAGGTTGCAGGATTTGGGAATGTTTAGTTTGCAAAAGAGAAGACTGAGAGGAGACTTAATAGCTGTCTACAAATATCTAAAGGGCTGTCACATTGTAGAAGGATCAACTTTATTCTCATTTGCACAAGGAAAGACTAGAAGCAATGGGATGAAACGGAATGGGAGGAGACACAGATTAGATATTAGAAAAAACTTTTTGACAGTTAGAGTGATCAATGAGTGGAACAGGCTGCCACGAGAAGTGGTGAGTTCTCCTTCAATGGAAGTCTTCAAACAGAGGCTGGACAGACATCTGACTGGGATGATTTAGCGAACCCTGCTTTGAGCAGGGGGTTGGACCAGATGGCCCAGGAGGTCCCTTCCAACTCTACGATTCTATGATTCTATGATTCTATTCCAGCTTTTATTCAAGCCTTGACATTTGGCATTGCTGCCATACCCTTTGTTGGCGGATAAATCTCTCTACTGTCCAGCGGTTTACAAGAATGTATATATATTTATTTCCAGGAACAAAAGATAATACAGCTTACAACTGGTCTTTCTTAAAGCTAAGGCCTCTTTCACACATCAGGTTTTCGCCGTCAGGCGCGATCCGGCGCTTTTGACAGAAACCGGATCCGGCGAAATGCAATGCCGGATACGGTTTCCCCCCCATTGACTTGCATTTGTGCCGGATCGCGCCGGATGGCCATGCGTTTCATCCGGTTTTCGCCGGATCCGGCAATGTGTCGCAATGTGTCGCGATCCGGCGTCTGGAAAAAACGTCTACTGTAACGTTTTTTGTCTCCGGCGAAAAAGCCGTACCCGCCGGATCCGGCGCGTCCGGCTTTTTCACACAGTGAAAGCCTATGAGCGCCGCAATGCGCCGGATCCGGCGAAAGCCGGATCCGGTGGCCGGATCCGGTTTTTTTGGTCTGAGCATGCTCAGTAGCTCTGCCCACAGGAGATATATAAAAGCAAGACAATGGGACCCTCAGCCACACCCAACATGCCACCCAAGCCAAGAACCAGGAGCAGGAGAAGGCAGCAGACATCTGCAGCAGCAGCACCATCAGCACCACCCCAAATGGAGCAGCATGCTGAACGGGAGGGGAGTCCAGAAGCAGATGAGAGACGGTAATTATCAAATCCCCCATTCCTCCAAACTAGGGCCATGGAATATCAAGATATTCATTGGCCCTTTGTTTCTCTTTATTCAACAGCCGCCAAAGAGATGCAGCAGCAGCAGCAGAAGTGGCATCAATGGCAGCAGCAATACCCACAGCCATGGAGTCTGGCCATCAACAGGACAGCACATCTTCTTCTGGGAGCCCTCCCTCGCATCGTCAGCGTTTGACGGTAAGTTTTTATTTCCAAAATCCATCATCTCTGTAATATATGTCTATTCATTGCCTTTTATTTCAAAACAGGAATCACAAGATGAAGAGGAGCTCCCAGAAGAAGAAGGAAGGGGTGGACAGACACCTGGAGTGGGCTCACAATTCGTAAGTTTTTTGCATCAAACGCAGAAACACAACATCACACTACACACAACACATAGAAAACAATGTTCTGCAGACCACACACAGCAAACAAATGCCTACATCCAAAGACATAACATTTTTTGTTTTCTTCTCTAGTCTTCCCAATCTGGTGCTCGGCCAAGAGGTCCTCGCAGTGCCTCCCAGGGTCGTCGGCGACAGCAACGCGGCGGTCACCAGCGTGTAAGTATAAATATTTTTGCTTTGTTTTTTTGCACTTTTTATTTCATTTCTTTTGTGGAGGCTAATTATGTTATTTTTGTCTTTTTCTTTAACAGCCTTCACAGCGTGCTCCCGACTCTGACGGTGAGGATGGAGGGATTGATGTGGACCGCCTCATCGATCTCGTCAGAGAAAGGGAGCCGCTCTGGAATATGGCTGACCGCCGCCACGCTGACCTGATCATTACCCGACGACTCTGGGAGGAAATCTGTTCTCTCCTTGTGGGCCGCTGGGAGGACCTCGAAGCTCGGGCCCAGATTAAAGAGCGTAAGTATATACAGTAACGGTTGCTTGATGTAAACCAGTGTTTCCCGAACTCCAGTCCTCGTGGTCCCCACGGATCATGTGTTCAGGATTTCTATTTACTATGGAAATCCTGAAAACATGACCCCTGGGGACTATGAGGACTGGAGTTTGTGAAACACTGATGTTGTATACTAACCACTCCTTTCTCGTTTCAGGGAACAGAATTGTGAATCGGTGGCGGTCTGTGAGGGATCGTTTCAAGAAGGAGTTCAATAAAGAGATGCGGGCCCCGAGTGGATCTGGAGGACGCAGGAGCAAGTACAAGTACGCAGAAGCCCTGTCGTTCCTCCGGGAAACAATGCTCACCAGAAGGTAAATATTACACACCACATGTGAAAAAAAATGTTAGATGTAACTTTTTTTTTTCAGCCAGGGCCATACCATGTCAGTATTTTAATTGTTTTTTTTTCTCTTTATTCCACAGCACGGTGAGCAGCACTCGGGAGCCTGCACGATTGGACCCTTCTGAGGCGATCCCTGAGGAGACCGGCACCGAGGGACACTTCGACCGCCCCGGTACATCTGCACCTTCCCAGCCTTCCCACACATTCGACCCATCTGTCCCATCCACCAGCACAGGAGCATCGTGGCTGCCTACATTACATGAAGCTGCTGGTGAGGAGATCGCTTTCCCTTTACCCCACCCTTCTGCCCCTGCCGCCTCTAGTACACCTGCGGGTACAGGGCGGCAGCGGCAGAGGGGTCAGGAAAAGAGTTATGCGCAAGAGTTATTGCATCTGAATGCATCTTTCCAGAACTGTCTCAAAGTCTTGTCAGAGCAAATCTCCGCAGGCTTTCAGCAGATCAACTCCAGCATTCTGGAGGTGAAGACACTTCTGCAAACCATGCATTCAGAAGCAAGACCTTCGCCAAACCACACCTTTTTCAGGTCTGTTGTGGAGCGCATGGCAACACTATCTCCTACCCAGCAGATGCATGTAATGCATTCGTGCCACGGTGCTCTACAGCAGGTTACCTCCCAACCTCCACCTCCCACCACTGTAGTTCCTCCACCTGCACCCCCTCCAGCCACTTTCCATCCTCCCTCTCCTATTACATCTGCACCCCCTCCAGCCACTTTCCATCCTCCCCCTCCTACTACATACCAGCAACCTGCCCAGTACCAGCAACCTCCCCAGTACCAGTCATCTCCCCACTTCCAGCAACCTGCCCCGTACCAAACTCTTTCCCCGTACCAAACTCCTTCCCCGTACCAAACTCCTTCCCCGTACCAAACTCCTTCCCCATACAACTTTCCATCAACATCACCTGCTCCTACAGTCCCTGCCCAACCCTCCACTCCACCACCTCTTCTGCTTCCCACATGTCCACCCATTCTGTAGTTTTTTCCACACCTTCACCTCTAACTGTTCCTTCCCCACCACGATCCCAGTCCTCTCTCCACACACCCAGTGTCGAAGTGTCCCGCAGCCCCTCCAGCAGTATTTCCACCCCACAGTACACAGAATTGTAATGTGTGTTTTTTGTAATAAAAATGCCCATTGGGTTTAAAACCTTTATTAAAAAAGTTTTTTGCACTTTAAAAACATTTTACAAAAAAAAAAAACCAGGTATATAACTGTGGGTAAATTTTAGCTTTTTGCCACAGTTGTGTTCCTGGTTGTGTTTGAAGCAAAGTATTTCACCGAAAAAGTTGTGTTTATTGTTGGTGATTTCCTACCAATGTACACAACTTTTGTTAAAAGGTGAAATACTTTGCATAAAACACAACCAGGTACACACCTGTGGCCTAAAGCTAAAAATAGTAAGACCATGACAAGATAGCCAACTTTGGTTGGCAAAGGTATATACTGTTGGTCCAGAAGGTACACAAGTTTAGGGCAAAAATCTCTCACACTCTGTCATCCCAGTGTACTCTGCCTTGAGGTGACAAAGTATAGTGGAAAATTGTCCCTGAAACCGTCACAGAACTTCTAGTGGTAATATTTCCAATGACAACATCCATCTTCTCCAGTAACTTGCTCTTCTCTCCAACCTGCACTTTCTTCTCTACAACCTGTCAAAGAAGGGCTGTAGGAACATGCTATATATAGTTTTCCAGTAGCCAATCCCATTCAGAAGGCCACAAGGGTCAATTTTAAAAACCGGATCCGGCGTAATCCGTCAAAAAACGGATAGAAAAACGGATAGAAAAACGGATGAACCGGATGAGACGGATCCGGTTTTGTCTGTCAAGAACAAGACGGATCCGGCAGAAAACCGGATCCGGCACTTCAGGTTTTACAAAACATTTGCCGGATCCGGCATTCCGGCACGACGCCGGATCGCGCCTGACGCCGAAAACCTGATGTGTGAAAGTAGCCTTAGGAAGGATCTTAGCATTCTTGTCTGTCAGCTTCCAAAGTGATAGTGAAACTGTGCTCAACTATACAGTGAATAGGAACTTCCTGGGTTTTTCTTAACAGTGCTTTACTGACAAATAGGGATGAGCCAACGTGCTCAGTGGTACTAAGATATTACTAGAGTATCTCGCTGCTAGGATGCTCGATACTCGGCAAGCATTAGCTTCTGCTCGAATTTGAAACTCAAATCACCGTCTCTCATGTTTGGCACCTTTTGGACAGCCAATAAGCATGCAGGGATTGCCTCTGTGTCACTATAATGACGTAGCCATCTTGGTAGTGGCATTAATGTGATTGGCAGGCTCTATGACACCACCACACTCGGCACACAGATGCCATTGCACAGCTTAGGGACAGTTCTCTTTGGAGGGAGAGTTTGCCTGTCCAGTGCCGTGTGTGCACAGTATCACGGATCAGAGGCCTGTAGTGTTGATACTGGTGCTGATTCTGAACTATCATACTAATAGCCCTTGTAAGGGCTTAATCTGAGCTTTGCTGTTTGTATCAGATACACTGTGCATTTAGCCTAGGGAGGGACAGTTGCTGGAGCAGGGATAGTGTCAGAATGCAGTCTCTAGTCAGGGATTAGGGTTTGCAGTCCTTTGCTAAATATGTATCTGTTGCACATGGCCACATGGGGGTGGATTGACTATATTTTCATCCATAGAGTATTACATGCTTTGTGTTACATTCCCGTGGTATATACCACTGCAAAAAGGAGTTGCCAGTTTTTTCTGGATTCAATTTCTCACCCATAATATATTACATGCTCTATAGTACATCTTGGTGGTATATAACACTCCAAAAATGAATTGACTTTTTTTCTGGATTCAATTACTCATTCATACAGTATTACATACTCTGTGTTACATTTTGGTGGTATATAACACTCCAAGAAAAGCATTGTAACATTTTTATGGATTCAATTACTCATCAATACAGTATTACATGATTTGTGATAGATTTCAGTGTTATATAACACTCCAAAAAAGCGCTGAAGGACAAAAGGGATGTCCTTATCTTGACCACCATACATCGTGACAACAGCACCCTTGTCACTGTTCGTGGAACCACAACACAAGTCCCCAAGCCAAATTGTATCTTGGATTACAGTCGGTACATGGGGGGTGTAGATCTTTCAGATCAAGTCCTCAAACCATACAGTGCCGTGCGAAAAGCCAAAGTATGGTTCAAAAAATTGTCCACACACATTGTACAGATGGCAGTGTACAATGCTTTTGTGCTGTTCCCAATACGGGGACCTTCCTTCAGTTTCAAAAGGTAGTCATCAAGGCCCTAATGTTTGGCACTCTGGAAGGTGAGGGTCCCAGTACTTCTGAAACTGATAGCGCCCATATTGTCCCAGGTCAGCATTTCACAGGATAGGTTTCCCAAACAGCGATGACATGACAATCACAAAAACGTTACAGAGAGTGCTCCAAGAGGGGTTCCGAAAGGACACAACTTACAATTGTGAAACCTGCCCTGAGAAACCTGGCCTTTGCTTGAAGGATTGCTTCAAAGATTGCTTCAATGTGTACCACACATCCACAAATTAATATAATTAGTTTATACCCAGTTGACTCAACACACTTTTATAATCTGATGTACCCCGCACATCTGACACATAGCACCACATTATAAATTCATACACCAGTAAAACCAAAAGCAATATAATCAATACTATAAAACTATGCCTTTAGATAAATTCCTTCAGGGGTGTAGTTTCCAAAATGGGCTACTTGTAGGAGATTTCCACTGTTAGGCACATCAGGGGCTCTGCAAAAGCAACATGATGACCATTCCATCAAAATCTGAATACCAAAACATCACTACTTCCTTTCCGAGCCCTGCGGTGCGCCCAAAGAGTGGTTTCCTTCTCACATATGGGGTATCGGCGTACTCAGGAGAAATTGCTCATCTACGTTAGCAGACCATTTTATCCTTTTACACTTGTGAAAATAAAAAAAAAAAAATCGCTGCTAAAAGATAATTTTTTGGAGAAAAAATTTGATTTTTTTATTTTCATGGCTCTACATTATAAATTTCTGTGAAGCACCAGGGGGTTCAAAGTGCTCACCACACAGCTAGATAAGTTCCTTGAAGGGTCTAGTTTCCAAAATGGGGTCACTTGTGGGGGGTTTACAATGGTTAGGCATGGCGTCTGCTCTCAATTCCAGGCAATTTTGAGTTCAAAAAGTCAAATGGCGCTCCTACCCTCTACCCTTCCGAGACCTGCCGTGTGCCCAGACAGTGGCCCCCCCACATATGGGGTATCAGTGTACTCGGGAGAAATTGCACAACAACTTTAGTGGTTCATTTTCACCTTTTACACTTGTGGAAATAAAAAAAAATCATTGCTAAAAGATCATTTTTGCGACTAAAAAGTAAAATGTTAATTTTTTTCCTTCCACGTTGCTTCAGCTCCAGTGAAGAACCTGAAGGATTAATAAACTTTTTGAATGTGGTTTTGAACAGCTTGAGGGGTGCACTTTTTAGAATCCTGTCACTTTTTGGCATTTTCTTTCATATAGACCCCTCAAATGTGAGGTGGTCCCTAAAAAATGGTTTTGTAAAACACAACACAATTTAAAAATCCTACAATGTGATTTTCTGGATTTTATTTTTAGATTCTGTCTCTCAAAGGTGAAGTGTACCTATGGTAAAAATGACAGACCCCTCCTTTCTTTGTAGGTGGGAAAACTTGCAAAATCGGCAGAGTATCAAATACTTATTTTCCCCACTGTATATGGAAGAAATAGCAATGGCTGGAGACATTGTAATGTAGTCTTCTGCTGCTTCAACTCATGGTACTTAAGCTTGAATAATGGGTTGAGAATTTCAATGACTAACCCGGGTCTAATTTAATTCTTTCACTGTTTGAGGATTGACATTTTCACTCTCCATGCTCGCTAGGTAGGTGAACGTTTCCTAACGTGAAGATAGTCGTTATCCTGTCACTCGGAGCCAAATAGCTGCTTCCACTTCTACCCCTTTCTTTTAGCATAGGGTCTTACAGACATTGTCTCCTTCCCCATAATCCTGTAGAATGTACTGTAAGCCCGAAAGGGCAGGGTCCTCTCCCCTCTGTACCAGTCTACCATTGCTGTTTTGCTTAATGTAGGCGATATCTGTAATTTGTATGTAACCGCATCTCATGTACAGCACCATGGAATCAATGGTGCTTTATAAATAAATAATAATAGTAGAGAAACTGCAGCTGCATCCCCCTCTTCCCTTCTGTCTATCATATACAGATTTTTGTAGACTTTGCCTACAAACAGGAAAAGGGTAATATTAGGTGAAAAGGTGTAAAAGATTCTTCCTAATGCCGGTACTCATGAGTACTACTGATTATAAATAGTAGAGATGAGAGAATCGATTCGATGCCAAATGAATTTCTGCAAAGTATTTTAGGAATTTGCTGAATTCGACAGATTTGAATAATTTGTGATTCACTTTTAAAGGGTACAGTATTAGGAATATTATACATGTTTTATCAGAGTAATTTGAGTATTTGCAGTACTTTCCATCGGTGAATTGATTCGCTACAAAAAAAGTTTTGGGGGAAAATTTTGATAAAGCTGGGGAGCACAAATTTAATCTATAATAAATACGAGTCTTAAATAAATAAACATTCACTTACATTTCTTAACCCTCCGTCAGGAACAATGGATCTGACAGGCGCAGCTCTTCTACTTTCATTTCTCCCTTCTCACCAGATTTTCAGGAAACCCCCTCCCTCTAGATAGTCTCCTGGCTCTAGCTGCTGTGTGAAACCTGATACCACAGTTGGTCTGCAGAGCTTCAGGAAGGAAGATATAGCTGTGCTGGCTTCTCAGGCTCATTGGTCCCGAACACATCACAATTTGCCTACATTTCTAAATTTGTTTTTATTATTTAGTGTAAATATACAGGATTTATTTTAATTTATTTTAGTATTTATTTCATTTTTTTTCTACATCAGCACCCTCCTCACCTTATACAACATACAGCTTCAAAATAAAGAGGAAAAACTGCAGCTGCATCCCCCTCTTCCCATTTTTCGCATCACCTGTTCATTTATTTATTTTGCTTGCTAATTTTTCGGCATCATATTCCACAAAGCGTCACAGATATTTTCATCATCCCTCTCTCCATTGTGGTTCATAATTTAAGTTTCCTATCAGTATGTATTTGCAATATGGGAGGAAACCGGAGAACCCCGGAAGAAAATCCACGCAAACACGAGGAGAACGTACAAACTCCTTGCAGATGTTGCCCTTGGTAAGATTTAAACCCAGGACCCCAGGGCTGCAAGGCCACTGTGTTGAAAGCTTACTTTATAATAAAATATGTTTCAACTTCTTCTCCCCCTATTACAAAATGCATTGGAAAACACAATTAACCTGCAGCTGCATCCCCCTCTTTCCCTTACTTCTGTCACTTATTTTCTAAATTGGTCAGTTTTTAATGACTTCACCTGCTGGTAGAGATGGGAAAAGCAATACTAGAAGGAGGAGAAGATGCCAACATGTAAAAGTGTTCAGGTGCACCTTTAATTAGAAAGATACTGTAGATGCATATTAGACGGAAATTCAGTTTTTTGTCCATATATATATATATATATATATATATATATATATATATATTATTTTTATTTTATTTAGCATTGACATTTTCATCCGTGGCTTCAATGTTTTATCTTTCCGGCAGGTTTCAGCAAAGCCGAATCTTGCATCGACTCTAAACCTGCAGGACATGGCTGATACAATTGTCTCAATAAGGTGTCTCCGAGGACATGTCAGAACATGATGATACAAGAGGAAAATAAAATCACTGTCACCATTTCATTTCTCAATTCTCAATTCTTTCTGTATTTTGGGTTAAAAAAAAAAAGGTCAAAATCTTCACATTCAAAAGGAGAGGAAAATAGTTCTAAATTTCACTTTATGACTATTTAATTGAATTCAACTCATTCCATTAAGAATTTTTGGAATCGTTCCCTAATTATCTCGCATGTAGGAATTTTCTGCCAAATCTGTGACCTGCTAATAATAACCAGATGCTTATTTCCATTTTTTTGATATCCCTTCACTGAGCGCTGAATAAAAAAAAAAAAAAAATAATCCAACTTAATAAAGCACTGATTCAAAAAAGTGTGAATAACATTCTGCAGATATGGTGGCATATGAATGCATCCATGTTAGTCCTTAAAGCCTAAGCAAAATAGGTCCCACTCCGTATTAGACTATATTAACTCAAAGCCAAACTAAATAAACTGATGGCACAAGGAGTGTATAGAAAAATAGCGTACGTTTATTCACAACAAAATAATAATATGCCCCCGGAAGAAGAACAGGCGAAACGCGCGTCGAGGTGGGCCGCAGCAGCAGCTTGGTCACAACACTACAGGTATCACTATATACTTTTATGCACTTTTCATGGTCTCCTGATTGTAGATGGCTTAGCATGTGGTGTAATACAGTATTTTATAGTCTAGGCATTGCTGTCAGCATAAAAACTGTGGCTATTTGTGGCTTTTATAGTACTACTTGTGACCATTGTACAGTTTGAACTACTGTTAAATTTGATCTTAGTGCGGCTGTCACTGGATGTACCATGTAGAGTTTATTTAATCTATTGTTGTTGTTTCTGTGCCCAATCTTTCTGTATGCGGTTTTTTCCTAGTTTGTTTTTTGAGGCATGTATATCTATACGTTGAAATGATTTTATGTATTATTATTTTGTTGTGAATAAAATTATGCTATTTTTCTATACACTCCTTGTGCCATCAATTTATTTTGTTTGGCTTTGAGTTAATATGGTGGCATATGAAGACTATTTCTTAATGCTATTTTGACTTTCTCGGAATTTGTAGACAAAGTGGGTCAATTGCCCAGACTGAGTGCAATGTAAAATAATTGGTTCCAATTCATTGGAGCATGGATCCAAGATGTGTGAATTGAGCTGTACATGAAGTCTATGAAGGCTCTCCCATGTTCCTTAGTTTAGCTACAGCAGAATATTGTACTTTATTCCAAGACTTTGGTGGAAGTTTAATTGGATACGTATCTATGGACCAAGAAGGTCAATCACATGGTTCTTACACTCAGACTGAGAGCCATTCCAACATATTGGAGCACAGATCTAACAAAGTGTAAAGAACTTTCTGTCCCGGGATGGTGGCCCATGAAGAATTTCCTACAAAACAATAACTATATGTTTTCCTGGAGACATTCATGGAGTAATAACATTGTGTTCCATAATTTTGTACCTTGTCGTAAGCTGTACTGACTAGAGTTGAGCGACTTTTGGTTTTTTAGGGTCGCGTTTCGTTTCGTGAAACCCGACTTTTCCAAAAGTCGGGTCGAGCAAGATCGTCCGATTATAGGGAAAAGTCGGGGTCGTCCCGAAACACGAAACCCAATGTAAGTCAATGGGGAATAAAAGTCGGCAGTGAGAGGAGGACAGGAAACACACCTACAGTGCCCATTTGAATGCCAAAAGCATCAATTCTTCTTAAGCTTGTTAACCTTAATTAACTTCATAATACAAGTTACGCACTGAAAAATGGGGGTTATTTGGCTAAAGTTGTGGGGGGGGTAGGGCTGGCTCCAGGTTTTCATGTGCCCTGGGCGAAAGAGCGCCCCTTTAACACATACCACAACTCATCATGCTCCGATACGGCAGAGAAATAGCGGTATAGTACAATGAAAAATACTTCACTTTTTACATCTCATGACGAGGCCCATCTATTTCTCCATACAGAATCATTGGTCCCATATAATGTTTGAAACAGTATATGATGAGCTCCACATAATGCTACAGTATATGTTGGTCCCCATGGATGAAGCTCCACTGTCTTATGGGCCCAAATAATGCTCCAAACATAATGGGCCCCATTTCTAATGCTCTAGTGTATAATGGGCCCTGTAAATGCTGCTCCAGTGTCTGATGTCCACCTTTGGAATGTTCCAGTCTATGGTGGGCCCCATCTATCATTCTCCAGAGTATAGTGCTCCCCAAAAATTGCTGTCCCAACATTGAAAACAATCAAATAAGTCTCCTCGCTAGGGAATCCCTGTACTTGTCTGGACTCCTCGTCGTCCCCATCTTCCATCTCACTGCACAGTATTTCAACTTTGCAAGTGCTGTGATCCTGAGCAAGCGGGGGGGGCCCACTCGTTGGCGACGGCACTGGCACAGGGCCCCTGATAGTACGGTGGTGTGTCTGATGGCGGGTGGGCCGAACCTGCACTTTCATCTGCAGCTTCCTCTTTGTCACCGTGTAAGATGGAACTGTATATGGGAAGGGTAACCTGAGTTTCATCAGGGTCAGATTCAGGCCGTGTAGCGTGCGAGGGGAATGTAGTGGTCTGGGTCAATGTACCAGCAGATTCATCGAGCAGTGGCTGGGCATCAGTGCACTTGTCGCCCCCAGGAGTACGGTCGCCACAGTGGCATTACCTTCTTCCTAGGGAGTGTGATGTCATGCTTGGGAGCAACGAACGATCTCTCTAGCAGGTTAACTGATTGGGCGGCGTTATTCCCACGAGTCATGACCCTCCAAACAGCGTTCATGAAGGCAAAGTGTTTGTTTTACGTGGGCAGTATGGTTGCAAAGCTGAACCTTAAAGGAATGTCCAGAAGGGCACCACCAGGAGTGGAGCCTACGGTTAAATTCGACTCCACCTGGGAAACCTCAACCATGCCAGCTACAGAACAGATGCACACATTGCAAGCTTAATTCCGTTAACGAACGAGACTCCGTCATGCCCCGCGGTCCGAGTCCGGCTTACTAGAGGGACACGTGAGGCTCTGGCACATGAGATTGGCCAATAACTGGTGTGTCATGCCCTTACATGTCCGTGGCTGCATGTGCGCTACACTGAAAAGGCCAGCGTTTGTCGCTTACAGGTGCAGATAACCCGCTGAACAACGTTAGTGATGGGGATCACTGATTACAATTATTACCCACGAACAATGATTTCCCAGTAAGTGCAGGTCAACCGCAGTTCCGGAATTAGGCCTAACCGTCATTCCTGAAAAAATGAAAAACTTACGTGTGCAAACCACAGGTGCTGTAGCTTGCTTAACAGCTCGCCAGCCGTTCTCACGCCCAGTATTGATTGCACGTGATTGCACAAAGGTTAGAAAGGGTACCGTATCCCCGGATAACATGTATGGATAGCGTACACATTCAAAATATATGTCTATACATCAGGAGGCAGGCTCAGACGGTGTTAGGCCCAGTATGGATTGCAGGTGATTGCACAAAGGTTAGAAAGGGTACCGTATCCCCGGATAACATGTATGGATAGCGTACACATTCAAAATATATGTCTATACATCAGGAGGCAGGCTCAGACGGTGTTAGGCCCAGTATGGATTGCACGTGATTGCACAAAGGTTAGAAAGGGTACCGTATCCCCGGATAACATGTATGGATAGCGTACACATTCAAAATATATGTCTATACATCAGGAGGCAGGCTCAGACGGTGTTAGGCCCAGTATGGATTGCACGTGATTGCACAAAGGTTAGAAAGGGTACCGTATCCCCGGATAACATGTATGGATAGCGTACACATTCAAAATATATGTCTATACATCAGGAGGCAGGCTCAGACGGTGTTAGGCCCAGTATGGATTGCACGTGATTGCACAAAGGTTAGAAAGGGTACCATATCCCCGGATAACATGTATGGACAGCGTACACATTCAAAATATATGTCTATACATCAGGAGGCAGGCTCAGACGGTGTCAGGCACAGTATGGATTTGACGGCCCAGATTACACAGCGGAGGAGCAGGGAGAGGTAAAGATTGCAAATGCTGGGGCCCTGCCCAAGCAAGGGGGGCCCACTCATGGGCGTCGGTACTGGCACTGGGCCCCTCATAGTACAGCGGTGTGTCTGACGGCGGGTGTGCACCACCACCGTCAGAGACACTTGATTGCACTATGAGGGACCCTGTGCCAGTGCCCGCACCCAAGAGTCGGCCTACCCACCTGTCCAGGGCAACGGCACTCGCACGGTGTCGTGCGCTAGGTGGTGACCCCGGCCATGGGGGGGGAGGCAGCACAGTTAGGGAGTTTTAGAAAGTGGCATATGTTGATGTTGGACATTCAGCTGATACAAAAGGCGAAATAGGTGAAGTCCCAGGAAGAGGTGGACCAAAGCAAGCCATTTTTCTGTCACCCTATGTGTCATCAGGGGAAGGTGGGACAAAATCCTTGGAAACCCATGCATGGTTCATTTTAATGAAGGTTAGATCATCCACATTTTGGGTTGACAGACGGGTCCTTTTTTCTGCCAGGATTGATCCAGCTGCACTGAAGACTCTTTCCGATAGCATACTTGCAGCTGGGCAAGCGAGCTCCTGTAAGGCATATTGGGCCAATTCAGGCCAGGTGTCCAGTTTAGCGGCCCAATAGTCAAAGGGGAATGACCTGTGTGGGAGAACATCGATATGGGAGGAAAAGTAGTTTGTAACCATAGTGGACAACTGCTGTCTCCTGTCACTTTCCATCGATGCAGTATTACCAGTTGTGTGAGCGGTATTTGAAAAATCAGTCCACAACATTGTCATGAAACCCCTGTCTCCAACGCCACTTCTGCTGTGTGCACCACGAACACCTCTGCCAAGCTGCCCCCGGCCCGTACGGCTCGTGTGAGAACCATCACCGCTGCTGTGTGCTGGGAATGCCTCAAGCAACCGATTTACCAGAGTTGCTTGTTTATTAGCCAATATTAGGTCAAGGTTCTCCTGTGGCATGATGTTTTGTAATTTGCCTTTATAGCGTGGATCCAGGATGCTGGCCAACCAGTAGTCGTCATCGTTCATCATTTTGGCAATGCGGGGGTCCCTTTTTAGGATCTGCAAGGCATAATCTGACATGTGGGCCAATGTTCCCGGTGTCAATGATGCACTGCGAGTGCTGGTTGGAGGAGCACTTTCTGGCAAATCCACATCCCTCCAGTCACGCACAAACCCTGTACCAGACCTTGCCACACCAACATTTTCACTTGCCCCACGAGATGCATCCTCCTCCCCTAAGTAATCATCCCCATCATCCTCCTCCTCCTCCTCTTCTTCCTCCACCTCGTCCAGGAGAGGTCCCTGAGCAGACAATGGCTGAATGTCATCAAGGATTCCCTCCTCCTCTTCCTCCTCATCAACATTGGCTGCAGACGCCTGCTCCTTAAGGTGCGTCAAAGTTTGCATGAGCAGACGCATAAGTGGGATGCTCATGCTTAGGATTGCGTTGTCTGCGCTTACCAGCCGTGTGCATTCCTCAAAACACTGAAGGACTTTACAGAGGTCTTTCAGCTTCGACCACTGCACACCTGTCAACTCCATGTCTGCTCTCAAAGTGCCTGGCCGTGTATCCTCCCACAAATGCATTATGGCCTGACTCTGCTCGCACAGCCGCTCCACCATGTGCAGGGTGGAGTTCCACCTTGTTGCAATGTCGATAAGTGGGAAGGTGGAGCAATCGCTGCAGCTTCTGCATACGAACGGAGTGTACAGGCGACCGGCAGATGTGCGCGCACAGTCTTCGCACCTTCTGGAGCAGGGCTGTTAACTCCGGATAATTTTTGAGGAAGCACTGCACCACCAGGTTCAAGGTGTGAGCCAAGCAAGGTATATGGCTGAGTTTTGAAAGGGCTATCGCTGCCACAAAATTACGCCCGTTATCACTAACTACCTTGCCTGCCTCAAGATGTACACTGCCCAGCCATGACTCAGTTTGTCGCTTCAAGTACTCGGCCAGCACCTCGGCGGTGTGTCTGTTGCCCAAACACATCATCTGAAACACAGCCTGCTGACGCTTTCCACTAGCTGCTCGATAGGGGGACACATCGTGTGCAACAGTGGCAGCTTCAGATGGAGTGCTCGTACGACTGCGCTCTGTGGACGAGCTTTCGCTTCTGGAGGAGGAGGAGGAGGAGGAGGGTCGAACGCCTACAGCCAACTGTTTCCTATACCGTGGGCTAGGCAGCACTGTCCCACCACCGCTGTCCCCTGTGGACCCTGCATCCACCACATTAACCCAGTGCGCAGTGATGGACACGTAACGGCCCTGGCCATGCCGACTGGACCATGCATCAGTTGTGAGGTGCACCTTTCCGCTCACTGACTGCTTGAGTGCATGGACAATGCGGTCTTTCACATGATGGTGGAGGGCTGGGATGGCTTTGCTAGAGAAGAAGTGGCGACTGGGTAGGTCATAGCGTGGTATTGCATAGGCCATGAGTTCGCGGAAAGCTGTGCTTTCCACCAACCGAAAGGGCATCATCTCAAACGAGATTAGTTTGGCAATGTGGGCGTTCAAACCCAGTGTACGCGGATGAGAGACTGAGTACTTTCTTGACCTACTCATAGTGTCTGGGAGGGTGAGCTGGACTTGAGAGCTGCATATGGTGGAAGTAGCGGTGGACAGGGCGGACTGAGAGAGGGTTGATGATGGTGATGGAGTTGTTGTTCTTTCTGATGGCCTAGAATCAGTCTTTCGTTGATATAACAGTGGGATTCCCTGACTGCTGTGGCCTCGCAACGACACCTCAACATTTGCTGCTGTGCTAACCGGTGGGCTTACAGTGGGGGAAACAATGTAGCGTTGCTGACTACCTTCGTTGTGATCAGTTGCACATGTGGCACTTGAGGTTTGGTGTTGTGTCCACGCTTGCAAGTGCATGCTGGTTAAATGTCTAAGCATGCAACTGGTGTTCAAATTTTTCAGATTTTTCCCTCGGCTAAAGGTCTTTGCGCACTTCTTACAGATAACCTTGGCCTGATCATGAGGATTTTGGTCAAAAAAGTGCCACACTGCACTCTTCCTACTTTGGCAGACATTTTGCGGCCTAGCACGCTGTGATCTTTTGACCCTCTGGACAAGCTGTCTAGCAACTCTTTTGATGTTTGGAACCTGTCTTTGGAGTGCTCCGGGCCTGCCAGATAACAGCTGTTGCGATGTCGATGTCTGCTGTGGATGCTCCTCATCTGAGCTATTGGAAGCAGCACCCTCTTCCCCCAATGGATGCCAATCTGGGTCAACAACTGGGTCATCCATCACCTCCTCTTCTATGTCATGTGCACCTTCCTCTGTGTCACCGTTTATGGTGGTATAGTGTGCGGGAAGGGGCACCTGAGTCTCATCAGGGTCAGAATCTGGCTCTGTACACTGCGAGGACAATGTAGTGCTCTGAGTGAATGTACCAGCAGAATCAGCCATCAGCGGCTGTGCATCAGTGCACTCCATGTCAGATTCATCTTGGCCTGGGTAATTCACCATTTCACTTGATAATCCAGGCATGGTATGTGAAAACAGCTCCATGGAGTAATCAGTAGTATGGCCTTCGTCATCCTTCAATCTTGGTTGGGGTGAAGGACACAAGGAAAGGTGTGGTTCATGAACATGTGCCTCCAATGACGACTCAGTGCTTTTACTTTTTACAACTGAAGAAGAGGAGGCGATAGAGCTGGAGGCTGAGTCAGCAATGTAAGACAAAACTTTTTCCTGATGCTCTGGCTTTAAAAGCGGTTTGCCAACTCCTAGAAAACTAAGCGTTCGAGGCCTTATGTAGCCAGACGATGACGCAGGCTCAACACCTCCTGCATTCGGTCCTATTTTGCTCTTGCCACTACCATCAGATCCACCACCAACACCATCATTACCAGCTGCCAACCCCCGCCCAATTCCACGGCCTCTTCCACCAGCCTTCCTCATTTTTGGTAGAAATGTAGACAAAATCCAACAAACTATATAGTAATGTAAAACAAGGTACAAGGTGTCTATAGGACAGGGGAGATTTTGAATTTCTGCAGACACTTGTGGACACTGGACACTTTTGGATTGTGTGAGGCCCAATGAATATCTGAGCGCTATGTGACAGGCTCGACGGCACAGCTGTGACCAAAGTGACTAGAGGATAAGTGAGATTTTGAATTTCAGCAGACACTTGTGGACACTGGACACTTTTGGATTGTGTGAGGCCCAATGAATATCTGAGCGCTATGTGACAGGCTCGATGGCACAGCTATGACCAAAGTGACTAGAGGATAAGGGAGATTTTGAATTTCTGCACACACTTGTGGACACTGGACACTTTTGGATTGTGTGAGGCCCAATGAATATCTGAGCGCTATGTGACAGGCTCGATGGCACAGCTGTGACCAAAGTGACTAGAGGATAAGTGAGATTTTGAATTTCAGCAGACACTTGTGGACACTGGACACTTTTGGATTGTGTGAGGCCCAATGAATATCTGAGCGCTATGTGACAGGCTCGATGGCACAGCTGTGACCAAAGTGACTAGAGGATAAGGGAGATTTTGAATTTCTGCACACACTTGTGGACACTGGACACTTTTGGATTGTGTGAGGCGCAATGAATATCTGAGCGCTATGTGACAGGCTCGATGGCACAGCTGTGACCAAAGTGACTAGAGGATAAGTGAGATTTTGAATTTCAGCAGACACTTGTGGACACTGGACACTTTTGGATTGTGTGAGGCCCAATGAATATCTGAGCGTTATGTGACAGGCTCGATGGCACAGCTGTGACCAAAGTGACTAGAGGATAAGTGAGATTTTGAATTTCTGCACACACTTGTGGACACTGGACACTTATGGATTGTGTGAGGCCCACTGAATATCACAGCGCTATGTCACAGGCAGAAATTGGCTAGTGTATCACAAACTACAAGGTGTATGTAGAATTGGGCAGAATAGGAATCTCCCTAGAGTGCAGGTCTGTAAGAACGGAACATGTCCTCGTTTTATTCTCACAGAGTGACACACTGATAGCTTCACTGTGGCTGTGATAACAGCCGTTACACGGTACTGTGTGAGGAGCGTACACCGCTGTATGGTGTGAAAAAATGCACGCTCAGTACCTCAGCAGGACAAAAAAAAAAATTGGGATTGCTTTTAAAAAAGCAGATTGCGGAGCAGTGGGTAAACAGCAATGCAGCAATGTCAGGAAGCCTTAGAAGGCAACCCAACAACCAACACCACTGATACACCACTATATAGCCTCCCCTTGTACTGCACACACAGTGACTGGTGTGTTGTACAGGCAAAATCGCTAGCAGCAGAAGCAGTTTTTTTTTCTTCTCAGCAGGACAAAAAAAAAAAATTGGGATTGCTTTTAAAAAAGCAGTTTGCGGAGCAGTGGGTAAACAGCAATGCAGGAATGTCAGGAAGCCTTAGAAGGCAGCCCAACAACCAACACCACTGATACACCACTATATAGCCTCCCCTTGCACTGCACACACAGTGACTGGTGTGTTGTACAGGCAAAATCGCTAGCAGCAGAAGCAGGTTTTTTTTTTTCTTCCCTGCCTAACGCCCTCCCTACAGAATCAGCAGCAACCTCTCCCTATGCTAAGATCGGCAGAAGTAAGATGGCGGTCGGCGTGCACGCCCTTTTATACCCCCTATGACGCCCACCAAAGCAAGCCAATCACTTGCATGCCCTTCTGAAAGATGGTGGTGACCCGTGCCTATGTCATCACGTTGCCCACAGTGTCCGTGGATCCTGATTGGCTGAAAAAGAGCGCAAAACAAACTTTTGAAACGCGACTTTGGCGCGTAAGTCGCCGACCTCGTGACCGACCTCATCCTAGGGTCGGGTTTCGTTTCATGAAACCCGACTTTGCCAAAAGTCGGCGACTTTTGAAATTTTTCGACCCGTTTCGCTCAACTCTAGTACTGACTATTAGTTGGAATATTTCCGCCAAGTCAAAAGTGACCAGATATTTGCTCTTATTTAATTCCTACTGCTCCCTTCAGTATTCAGTTTTTTTTCTTTTTTCTCTTTTTATATTTGCCACACTGTTCCAGAGAGGTGGAGCTTTTTAATTTGCTCACCTGAATTTTCACATTTTCATTGCCTTTATTCAGGCAGATGTTACACACAGGATCCTCGGGGACGAGTCTTTAGACTTCTTCATCTAATTAATCTGTGAGCAACGCCCCCTTCATAAAGATCTTAAAAATTAGCATATTTGGTGCACTACACAAAAAAGACCCATATCTATGGAGCCATATGGCAGATTTTATAAAAAGAAAACTATAGAATAATCAAGGGAACAGCAAAAATAAGGCAAAACATGACCTCCTTGGCCCTGGTGACAGGTCAGAAAAAGACCTAGTTTAACACCAAAGGACAGCAACTTGCAGCACTCCAGCTGCCAGGGTATACTGAAACATCTCAGGTTTCTAACCCCAGGTTTCAAGTCAAACACATTTTAAATACATTTTTGAAGCTTTTTTTAAAGTTATCAAACTATTTTCTTTATCATAAAAAAAATCTAAAATTTTGCAATTATTAATATAATTATGGAGGCTCGCAATAGTTTGACACTTATCATCACAGTAAAGATTACAATGACTGATAACAGCTCTATATACAGTTCATTACAGGATCTACCATTCACAATAGATGATGTCACAGCTCACCTCCTCCTTCTGTATAATGACTGATAACACCACTATGTACAATAGATAACACAGGATCTGCCATTCACAATAGGTGATATCACAGCTCACCTCCTCTTCCTCCTATACAATGACTGATAGCACCTCTATATACAGTAGATAACACAGGATCCACCATTCAGTACATAATACAGGAACTACCATTCACAATAGATGATGTCACAGCTCACCTCCTCCTTCTGTAGAATGACTGTTAGCAACAACTTATGACTGATAAGATGGGCGAACCTGTGGATGTATTGGTGCAGCGAGTTCGGCATAGCATTTTAAAAAAGTTTGGTTCAAGTATCAGAATAGTCCCTGGACTTGAACCTGAATCCAGACCCCATTCAAATGAATGGGTGGCCCAAACATCAGGTGTCTCCCACAATCTCATCTGTGTGACAGCACGAGAACACCGGCTATGATAGATGGTAAGTTTGTTACCACCAATCAGACTGCTACGCTTCCCATGCTGTCATACAAATGATGCCATGTGAGCCAGCAGCTGTGACTGGCGCTAAAAAGGTTACTGCCAGTCACAGGCATCCGCTGATGAGGGTTCTGCTCTCAGCATCCTACACCTGGTCTTGCTGATAGCAGCAAGAGCAGGTATACGATGATGGGAGTATTCACCCGCTGGTGCCTGTGCGATAAATAAACAAGAAATAAAAAAATCGAGTTGGGTCGCCTCTATTTTTAACAACCAGCTCAGGCAAAACCGATTGCTGTGGGTTACAGCCCCCAGCTGTCAGCTTTATGTTGTCTAGTTATCAAAAATAGATGGGGTCTCCACTCCATTTTTTTAAATTATTTAATAAATAAATAATTAAAAAAATGGCATAGGTTCTCCCCCTCTTTTGACAACCAGCCAAGAAGACAGCTGCGTGGCTGGTGTTCTCAGACTGGTAATAAATGTGTAAAAGAGTATGAGGAGTTTTATTTCAAATAAAGGACTTTTTTCTTGCTGGGTATTTATTACAATCTGAATATCGGGTTAGTAATGACGGTGTCTTGTAGATGTTTCTCCATTACTAACCTCTGGGCTTGATGTCAACTGACATTACAATATTCACATCAACCCCACAACTATTATCCCAAATAACACCATACCAGGGCAAGTGGGAAGAGTGAGGCTAAGTACCAGAATTGGCACATCTAATGGATGTGCCATTTTTGGGGTGGCTGAGAGCTGATGTTTTTAGCCTGGGAGGGGGCCAATATCCAAGGCCCTTTCCTAGGCTATTAATATCAGCCCACAGCTGACTGTTTAGCCTTTGCTAGTTATTGAATATAGGGGGAACCCACATCATTTTTGGGGGGGTCTCCCATATAAAAACTAGTAAAGGCTAAACAAACAACTGTGAGTTTATAATAATAGCCTGGGAGCCTTTATGGCTATTTGTCTATTCCCAGAATATTAACATCATCCCCCATTTGTCAGTTTTCTAACTGCTGGTTACGAAATTACGGGGGACCCAATGCCATTTTTTCCCATTTACTTTTTTATTTATTAACAAATACAGTAAAATACACACCCAAGATATCCTTAGTTCACGGTGTCAAGGTGTTCCAGCATCTGGAAACTCCAGTAACCTTAAAATGTACCTCAATGTTTCCCATGAGATTTTCTGGCCTCACTGTAGCTTGAGTGCTGGACTGATGAATGCCAGAGTGCTGAGTGCTGGGCTCACAATCATTCATCAGTCTGGTACTAGCACTTGCAAAGAAAGAAAAACAGCTGCTATGAACTCAGGTGACCTTACTATACTTGTTAGTAAATAAAAAAAATAATCAAAAAAAGGCTTTCGTCTCCCATGGCCTGTGGCAGGCAGAATTCTTGCCGGTTGGTAGGTAATGAAATACCTATTTCAAGCAATAAACTGAAATTTAATTATGTAAAAATCATACAATGTGATTTTCTTGTTTTTATTTTTAGATTCTGTCTCTCACAGTTGAAATTTTCCCTACAATAAAATTACAGACCTCTTAATTCTTTGTAGATGGGGAAACTTGCAAAATCATCAGTGTATCAATTACTTATTTTCCCCACTGTAGTAGATACTACAGGATTACAGGATTCACCATTCACAAACAGTGATGTCACAGCTCACCTCCTCCTACTACTACTGTAAAATCACTGAAAACATCTCTATATAGAGTAGAGAATACAGAATCCACCAATCACAATAGGCGATGTCACAGCTCACCTCCTCTTGTGCAATGACCAATAACATCTCTATATACAGTAGATGACAAAGAATCCACCTTTCACAATAGCTGATGTCACAGATCAACTTCTCCTATTACTGTAGAATGACTGATAACACCTCAATATACAGTAGATAATACAGGATCCAACATCCACAATAGGTGATGTCACAGCTCACCTCCTCCTCCTGTACAATGATTGACAACAACTCTATATACAGTAGATAACACAGAATCTGCCATTCACAATAGATGATGTCACAGCACACCTCCTCCTCCTGTACAATGATTAATAACACCTCTATATGCAATAGATAATTCAGGATCTGCCATTCACAATAGGTGATGTCACAGCTCACCTCCTCTTCCTGTATCATGACAGTTAACACCTCTGTGCGCAGTAGATAACACAGGATTCTCCATTCACAATAATTGATGTCACAGTTCACCTCCATATTACCCTAGTTTCTACATTTATAATTACCGGATCCATTGTTCTACAGACTCAGATAAGATACAGCTCTGTTTACAGGATTATTATCACGCTGCTGGAATGCAGATAGAAACTAGCTCCGCTAGGTGGCGATAGAGAGGAGAGAGGTCATGCACACAGATGAAGGAGACCTGCCGTGCAACATCGAAGCTACCACCAGATGGCAGCAGAGAAGTCAAACAAGCCGAGTCAATTCCTATACTGTAGCGCAGTACCAAAGGAATAAGCAAACTCAGTGTCAGAGACAAGCCAGGGGATCAGTAACGGCCAGGAGTGGATTTGCCAAAGACAAGAGGCAAAAGCAGGTCAGGGTCCAAGCAGAGTTCAAGTACCAAGAAGTCCAAACACAAGGGGGACACACAGAGTTGGGACAGGGAACAGGGAATAACACATACACGGATCGAGTCAGGAATAACAGCAGGACAAATCAGGGTGTAACAGAGTCAGCTACTCACGCCATAGGCATAACTATAACTGACATGGCCTGCAGGATGCAGTAGGAGGACATAGCAAACCTGAATCCAAAATGAGGCCAGGCAAAGTTAACCTTTGATCAGCCCGGGAAAAGGGCAGACAGGACTCAAAACCCGGACTGGATCATGACAATTATACACAATGTTACTTAACTAGTTCAGGACTGAGCCATTTTCCCCCATCCTAGACCAGGCACATGTTTGGGTTTTATCGTACTTGCGCTTTTCATGGCTCTAAAAAAAATATTCTCTTTCTGATATTAGAATACTTTTTGTCTATTTGTTTTGTAATACACGAGGCTTAATTTTTATATCTTACTTTTACATTGTTTTTTTTTTTGCTTACAGTACATTGTGCAAAAATTTACAGAAAAACAGCAAATACATTTTCATTTTCACCATTTTTATGACCACAAAGGACTACTAAAGACATTTCAAATTGGATTCCCCTTCCAGTAGATATTATTTTGTATATTGGATACATTTTTATATGTGGATGAGGCTAGAAATAGCAATTTAGACAGGCACATGAAATATATCTTTTTATTTTGGTTTCATTTTACTTATTTATGATTTTTTTTTCTATTTTTTTTTCTATTCATTTTTTCATTCCTTTTAACCACGTTGCCCCCCATGAGTTCTTAAAACACCTTTTTTTTGTGGGGGGGGGGCATTTTAACATATCAGTACATTCTTTTTATTGCTGATTTCCCCTATTTATGTCTTGTATATTAGCCCCAGTTACAGGGGCATTTCAACCTCTTCCTTGCATAGCAATGCTGATTCAGTCTCCTAGAACACAGCAGCTTCTGTTCCCTCCCTACACCTATGGATCACACCCTGGGTCCTGAAAACAAAGAATTGTCAGTGCTTTTTAATCTGTATACACAAGAGCAAGTTTAGCACCATGTATGCTTAGCTCAACAAGGTAAACATGGTAACAAATCATGTTTATATTCTCTGTGTGGAGTCTGGCTGTGTTTGGCAGCCCCCACATCTGCACAATCTCATGCAAGCTGCTTATACTGCAATTACATTTTAGAGCATCAGTGCAGAGTAAAATGTGGACCGCATGGACATTTATTCTCTTTGACAACCCAAAAGCAGTTCATTTATGTCCAACTTTTTTTTAAGCATAGAATCCAATAAAATACAGTAAAAAAGGTTTGTTCTAAAGAGATTATGGCAAATGAAGACTATTCACTATAGTTTTAACTTTTAAAAAGTCAAATTCCAACCTCTTATACATTTAAGTATTTGTTTGTTAAAATGAATCAGACACAGAGAAGGCTAGTAATTTGACAAAGTAAACTAAAAATGTTCATCTGTGCTGGATAGTGTTTTGGCAGAGTTTACATTAAAGGAAGTAGTCTCTTAGACAAAACAAAACAAAAAGCTAAAAGTACTTGTTCTGCCTTCATACACGTTGAAATGGTGTGCAATCTAGCATACAGCATAAACCACTCTTCTGTGTTCCAAATAAGCAGACTGTTCTCTGTAGTCTAACTTGTTTATTGGTGAACAGTATACAACATGCGCAGTAAAACTATAAAGAATACCAGCGACATGGGTAAGTATTGGGCAGATGATCACACAGCTGACACAGTTACAGGAAGTGTACAGTGATGCAAACATTACATAGGAATACATAAGTTTCTGATTACATTTACTGTGAACTGGCATCTAAACAGTTAATGACATCTCATAACATCTCCTGGCTGCTAAACAGTAAATAACACAATAAATATTGCAGGGTATATACACTAGTTTCCTTAATATTGCGTTGATCCAGGGAGCTAGTCTGATTGCCGTATGTGGAGTCGGGAAGGAATTTTTTTCCCCAATGTGAAGCTTACTGTTTGCCACATGGGTTTTTTTTGCCTTCCTCTGGATCAACATGTTAGGGCAAGTTAGGGTACTGTCACACTTAGCGATGTACCAGCGATCCCGACCAGCGATATGACGCGGTCAGGATCGCTGGTACATCGCTAAGTGGTCGCTAGTGAGCTGCCACACAGGCAGATCTCACTAGCGACATTGCTGGGGACGGGGGTTGCTACTTACCTGTCACACCAGGCGATCCTGCGTCCTCCCGCCCGGCTCCACGCGTCGCTCGTCCTCACAGCAGGAAGCGCCGCAGAAAGCTGACGACGAGAAACAGTCCAGGACGTTCTCGCGCGATCAGCGATAACCAGCGGGGGAGCGGGTTGTAGGTAAGTATCAGACACAGCGATATCGCTAGCAATATCGCTATAACGTCACTAGTTATAGCGATATTGCTAGCGATATCTCTTAGTGTGACATGCCCTTAAGGATAGGATATGGGTTGAGCTAGATGGACTTAAAGTCTCCCTTCAACCTTAATTACTATGTTACTATGTAAATCACTGCATTGCAAGAAAAAACTGATTCTTATCAGATATGCTTTACCCAGATAGCGACTCAAGTAGAGAAGTTACAGGAAAGCAAAGGTTAACAGGAGGACAAAAATAACACGTGCATCCTATGAGATAAACAAAAGGAAAATGGCATCTCCCTTATCCCAGAATACACTGCTTCAGTCCCACAATGCATTGCTTCTGTTAAAGGCACAGGCTGTAAATGCTATTTAAGACACAGCTATAAATTCAGCCACCACTAGATGGTGCTATAACTAACCCAGCACATGATACAAACATATTGCCCTATTCAGAGCACATGACACAACAGACTGCACTATATCCAGAGGGCAGAACAGTACTGATAGAGTGGTAGTGCAAAAATCATTGTAATAATAGTCACAACAAACATAAATAATAGGGATGAGCGAACGTTGCCAGTGATACTCTGATGTCACTCGAGAATCCAGGTGCTCATCACTCGGCGAGCATTAGCTGCTGCTCGATTTCAAACTTGAATCCCCGCCTCGCATGTTTGACAGCCCAAAAACATGCAGGGTTTGCCTGCAAAGTCATCTTGGTAGTGGCATTACTGTGATTTGCTGTCCGTGTGACATGACCAAGGGTTATAAAAGAACAGGCGGCGCCACTCTTGGCTCGCTGACACCATTGCACAGCTCTGACAGTTGTCACTGGAGGGAGAGACTGCTTGTTCAGGTCTGTGCACAGTTTTAATGAATCAGTGACCTGTAGTGTTCATACTGGTGCTGAAGCTGAACCATCATACTAACAGTCCTCGAAAGGACAAATTTTGTATATTGCTGTTTGTAACAGATACATTCTGCATTAAGCCTAGGGAGGGAGAGAGAGAGAGGCAGGAGTTGGGAGAGTGACTGAATACAGTCTCTAGGCAGGGATTAGGGCTTTGCAGTTTGTTGCTAAATATATAGCTGCAGCAGTTGACCACATTTTTTGGGGAAGAGTGAACAAATTGACAATATTATCCATAGATCAATATAAAAATGTTTGAAAGACACATAGTTAGTCCAGGCTGGGGACAGCCATTATAAAGTCCCCCCCCCTAAATTAATAAATAGAGAAAGCAGCGGAGTACTCCCATAATAATTAGAACCCAAGAAAAAAAATGGAGTAGCCAAAACCACCAAAAGAAATATATTAAAAATACCTTTTATTGGTTATACTTAAAATACATCAGCAGAGATATAGCAAAAAAGAGATCTTAATAAGGAGAGCATAAAAATGTGTGAAAGCACATCAAAGTCCAATATATGTATAAGAAATGATAGCATGCACCATATAGATCAGCTCTCAGGAGAAACACAAAAAAATGAGCAAGAAAAATGCTTAAAATACAGATAGGCAAAGGAAGACCAAGATCTAAAGTGCCATGTGCTTTTTCAGTATGTCATATAGTGCTTACCCATAATGGAAGAGGACTTTGATGAGACCATCACAGCTGCGCCGATGCGCGTTTCGCGTATTTGCTTTCTTAAGGAGAGATGTCATCTTATTGTAGTCCTTTCTTGTATATACACCCCAGATATCAGGTGCAGAATAATGCGGCGCATGCGTACCGCAGCCTGTACTGGTACAATCAGCACTCACCTGTTGACTTCATGGCGACGCACGTGTGTCAGGTAAACTAACCTGGTGATGTCATAGACACACCCTTCATACTAGTGGCGACCAGGAAGAGGCCACCGGGTATAGGACCACAGAGCGTAGGCGCACATTAGCAGCCCTATTTGAGTAACCCCGTAAGTGCAGCCATTTTGGGGTAGGTATGAAGGAATAACATAGGAATACCAAAAAAACAGAGAGGGAATGGGGAGAAAACATACAATGATTAAGAGTGCAAAGTGTAAAGTTACAAATCTAATATATAAAGCTCAAGTGTATGTATGTATGTATGTATGTCTGGGATTGGCATCCGCACCGTCGCAGCTACAGCCACAAAATTTGGCACAGTCACATGTCTGGACCCCGAGAGCGTCATAGGCTATGTTGTGAGGCGAAATTTTAACCCCGTGCATTCCAATTCCCCAAACAATTTTGCCCCTATGTACACAATGGGGAAAAAATGTGTGTATCAAGCCCTGCCTTCATTATGATGTCATAATGGTTGCCATGGCAACGCTGATGTCATCATAGGTTGCAAGCCCCGCCGCTCATCATGATGTCATCCAATACATACATATAGACATACAGTACATTATAATGTACTGTATGTCTATATGTATGTATTGTATGAATGTATGAATGTAGTATGTATGTAGTATGTATTTTGTATGTCTGTAGCATGTTGTATGTATGTTGTAGGTATGTACTATGTATGTATGTTATATGAATGTAGTATATACTGTATGTAGTATGTACTATGTATGTATGTATGTTGTATGAATGTAGTATATATGTAGTATGTATGTAGTATGTATGATGTATGAGTGTAGTATATATGTAGTATGTATGTAGTATATATGTAGTATGTATGTAGTATGTATGTATGTATGTTGTATGAATGTAGTATATATGTAGTATGTATGTAGTATGTATGTAGTATGTATGTATGTTGTATGAATGTTGTATATATGTAGTATGTATGTAGCATGTATGTATGTTGTATGAATGTTGTATATATGTAGTATGTATGAAGTATGTATGTATGTTGTATGAATGTTGTATATATGTAGTATGTATGTAGCATGTATGTTGTAAGAATGTTGTATATATGTAGTATGTATGTAGCATGTATGTATGTTGTATGAATGTTGTATATATGCAGTATGTATGTAGCATGTATGTATGTTGTATGAATGTTGTATATATGTAGTATGTATGTAGCATGTATGTTGTAAGAATGTTGTATATATGTAGTATGTATGTAGCATGTATGTATGTTGTAAGAATGTTGTATATATGTAGTATGCATGCAGCATGTATGTATGTTGTATGAATGTTGTATATATGTAGTATGTATGTAGCATGTATGTTGTAAGAATGTTGTATATATGTAGTATGTATGTAGCATGTATGTATGTTGTATGAATGTTGTATATATGCAGTATGTATGTAGCATGTATGTATGTTGTATGAATGTTGTATATATGTAGTATGTATGTAGCATGTATGTATGTTGTAAGAATGTAGTATATATGTAGTATGCATGTCGTATGAATGTAGTATATATGTAGTATGTATGTAGTATGTATGTATGCTGTATGAATGTAGTATATATGTAGTATGTATGTTATATGAATGTAGTATATATGTAGTATGTACTATGTATGTATGTATGTTGTATGAATGTAGTATATATGAAGTATGTACTATGTATGTATGTTGTATGAATGTAGTATATATGTAGTATGTACTATGTATGTATGTTGTATGAATGTAGTATATATGTAGTATGTATGTATGTCGTATGAATGTAGTATATATGTAGTATGTATGTATGATGCATGAATGTAGTATATATGTAGTATGTATGTAGTATGTATGTATGTTGTATGAATGTTGTATATATGTAGTATGTATGTTGTATGAATGTAGTATATATGTAGTATGTACTATGTATGTATGTTGTATGAATGTTGTATATATGTAGTATGTATGTAGTATGTATGTATGTTGTATGAATTTTGTATATATGTAGTATGTATGTAGTATGTATGTAGTATGTATGTATGTTGTATGAATTTTGTATATATGTAGTATATATGTAGTATGTATGTAGTATGTATGTATGTTGTATGAATTTTGTATATATGTAGTATGTATGTATGTATGTATGTTGTATGAATGTAGTATATATGTAGTATGCATGTAGTATGTATGTATGTTGTATGAATGTTGTATATATGTAGTATGTATGTAGTATGTATGCATGTCATATGAATGTAGTATATATGTAGTATGTATGTAGTATGTATGTATGTTGTATGAATTTTGTATATATGTAGTATGTATGTATGTATGTATGTTGTATGAATGTAGTATATATGTAGTATGCATGTAGTATGTATGTATGTTGTATGAATGTTGTATATATGTAGTATGTATGTAGTATGTATGTATGTCATATGAATGTAGTATATATG
Source organism: Dendrobates tinctorius (assembly GCF_039654945.1). Taxonomy (NCBI): domain Eukaryota; kingdom Metazoa; phylum Chordata; class Amphibia; order Anura; family Dendrobatidae; genus Dendrobates; species Dendrobates tinctorius. The sequence goes on from NW_027361691.1 coordinate 1,720,940, forward strand.
TAGTATGTATGTATGCTGTATGAATGTAGTATATATGTAGTTTATATGTAGTATGTATGTAGTATGTATGTTGCATGAATGTAGTATATATGTAGTATGTATGTAGTATGTATGTATGTTGTATGAATGTAGTATATATGTAGTATGTATATAGTATGTACGTATGCTGTATGAATGTAGCATATATGTAGTATGTATGTAGTAATGTATGTATGTTGTATGAATGTAGTATATATGTAGTGTATATGTAGTATGTATGTAGTATGTATGTTGTATTAATGTAGTATATATGTAGTATGTATGTAGTATGTACAGTATGTATGTTGTATGAATGTAGTATATATGAAGTATGTATGTATGTATGTTGTATGAATGTTGTATATATGTAGTATGTATGTAGTATGTATGTAACATGTATATATGTAGTATGTATGTAGTATGTATATATATATATATATATATATATATATTTACATTCAACACATTAGCCAGATGATGGGACTACTACTGTCCCATCATTGGCTAATGTGTCAATCACTGTCATTGTAGCAGGCATAGCCCGATGGCAGGCCCGTACAGACCCCAGGCAGTCCGCACAGACCCCCAGCAGCCAGCACAGACCCCCGGCAGGCTCGCACAGACCCCCGGCAGTCTGCACAGACCGCCAGCAGGCCCGTACAGATTCCCAGCAGGCCCGTACAGACCCCTGACAAGCCCACACAGACCCTGCCCGCACACATAGACATGCACAGTGCCCGCCCACACACCGCCCATACTCTTCCCCCCTCCCTAACAGGATGTGCAAGTACAGAAAGGGTTTTTTTTAATTACGATATTTCTGTCCCATTGATTTTAATGGGACTTCCGGTATCAGAATCGGCAATACCTGATACTTTTTGGGTATCAGCCGATCCAATCCGATCCGATATTTCTCAATATCGGATGGTATCGCTCAACACTATTCGTGATGCAAAGAAAAACCCACAAATAACATCAGCTGAAATACTGGACTCTCTGAAAACTGGCAGTGTGGCTGTTTCAAGATGCACAATAAGGAGCGACTTGAAGAAAAATGGGTTAAGCCATTACTGTGCAAATGCCACAAAGTAGCTTGCCTACAATATGCAAACAGCACTGAGATAAGCCTCAAAACTTCTGGAGCAAGGTAATTTGGTGTGATGAGACCAAAATTGAACTTTTTAGCCACAGCTATAAACGTTATATTTGGAGAGAGGTCAACAAGGCCTATGATGAAAGGAACACCTTTCCTACTGTAAAGCACGGAGGTGGATTGCTGATGTTTTGGGGATGTGTAAGATACGAAGGCACTGGAAACTTGGTCAAAGTTGAAGAAAAGATGAATGTAGCATGTTATCAGCAAATACTGGAGGCAAATTTACACTCATCTGCCCAGAAGCTGTGCATGGGACATACCAAAACACAAGGCCAAGTCAACCTGTCATTGGCTACAGCAGAACAAAGTGAAGCTTCTGGAGTGGCCATCCCAGTCTCCTGATCTCAATATCTTTGAGCCACTCTGGGGAGATCTCAAGCATGCAGTTCATGCTAGACAGCCCAGGAATTTACAGAAACTGGAGGCTTTTTGCCAAGAAGAGTGGACAGCTTTACCATCTGAGAAAATAAAGAACCCCATCCACAACTACCACAAAAGACTTCAAGCTGTCATTGATATTAGAGGGGGCAATTCACGTGTCACGGGGTCCTTCTCCGATACCACACAATCAACAGAGCGAGGGAAGTGTGAACAATCCCAAGACCTTTTTTATAGGCAAAATTAGAAGGTCCATAAGCAATCCACCACACTGAGGATACAATAGTCCAGAACACGAATGCAGTTCAGTAACAGGATAAAATGTCCAGGGAGATGAGTGTCCAATAATCCAGCAGCCAGAGGATAAAAGTCCATATGCTTCCCTTTCTGTCTGACATGGGATTAAGACACTACAGGGGGTCATCAAGAGACATAGACACAGTCAGGCTGCTGACAGTAAGTGAGCTAATTCAATTATCAGCCTTTTGGAAGGTAACTGAGACTCTAGACAATATGGGAAATACACGGAATGATACAAGGCAACAAGAAAACACTATGAAAATCAGTGAAATAGCAATATACACAAAATGATACCCACATAGCATATCACACCATCACAACCTCTCCCCCCTCATAATAAGGGAGCACTCTATGAGGTCTACACAGACCTCTGGGCCTGCTCACTTTAGTCCATATTGCTCAATCGTTTATAGTTCCTTGTACAGTGGCAGGGGTAGGTCGGCCTGGGGAGCCTATGGTTCTTCTTGTCGAGACAGTCCATTGGCGTTCTGGTGTTGGCTTCCCCGCTTGTATTGGATGGAAAAGCTGTAGGGTTGTAAGGACAGCTCCACCACAGCAATCTTCCATTGTCCCCTGATACATGGTTCAGCCATGTGAGGGGGTTGTGGTCTGTACAATTGTAAAGTCTCTGCCATACAAGTATGGCTGCAATTTTTTTAGCGCCCATACGATGGCAAGGCACTCCTTTTCAATATTGGCATAGGCAACTTCCCGATCCAGTAGTTTCCGACTGGCAAAAGCAACAGGATGTTCTCCGGGGGCATTCACTTGGCTAAGTACTGCCCCAATCCCAAAGGTGGATGCATCTGTCTGCACGAGGAACCTGCGCTTATAATCAGGGGCAGCCAAGACAGGAGCAGTGACGAGGGCAGTCTTTAATGCTGAAAAGGCATCCTCGCATGCAGTCGTCCACGTCACATTCCTAAGCCCCAACCGTTCCGACCACGACCTGGGGGTATCACAGAGAGGAGATGTTATGGGTGTGGGCAACCTCGACATTTGCAGTCTGGCTGTCCCTCAAGGATTCGGAGGGAGCCCCACCTCGTCCAGTGCATCTTGTACACTCCATCATGCCTGAGGAAGAGCTACCACCACCCCCACCAGAGTGGTATTAAGAAATTGGGTATGTGAACTTTCGATCAGGGTCATTTGGATGCTTTGGGTGGTCATTATGATTTAAAAATAGAAAACACAGTAGTTTGATAATAAATGGCTTCACCCAACCACTAACCATGAGTGGATAAAAAGGTTTGGTGTTATCATTCATATTCTCTAAAAAAAAGGCCAACAAAGCAAAAATTCTTCCGGGGTGTGTAAAGTTTTGAGCACAACAGTATGTAAAACAATATACCACACAAAATATTATATTAGGTTGTCATGTATTATGTTAGGCACAAAAATGTAGGTAATATGATGCCCTGGATGATCTATTTCCCTCATGTAATACTTTATAGTAAATGCAGTAGTCATGTTGATGTATTGGGGCAGATGATGCGATAGGTAATGACAATGTTTTTTTCATAAATATAAGAGTAAAATATAAGAATTACCGTATTTTTCGGACTATAAGACGCACCGGACCATAAGACGCACCCCTATTTTCAGAAGGAAAATAGGGAAAAAAATAATAATGTGTCAAATGGGGGTCCGTCTTACAGTCCGAATTCAGCTTACCTGGGAAGGGATCCGGCACAGGTGGAGAAGTAGTCACAGGGGTCATTCAGTGGTCCAGGCTTGTGCGGTGGCGGCGGCTCTGTGCTGGGGCAGCTGCGCTTGGGCTTGGGCGAGTGGGCTGTGCTGGGGCAGCTGTGCTGGGGTAGGGGCAGCTGTGCTGGGGCAGGGGCATCTGTGCTGGGGCAGGGGCAGCTGTGGCAGGGGCAGCTGTGCTGGGGCAGCTATGCTGGGGCAGGTGGGCTGGGGCAGGGGCAGCTGTGGCAGGGGCAGCTGTGCTGGGGCAGGTGGGCTGGGGCAACTGTGCTGGGGCAGGGGCAGCTGTGGCAGGGGCAGCTGTGCTGGGGCAGGTGGGCACGAGATCTGAAGCTGTGCATGCGCCGTCCCCGGACCGGTGGCAATCTTGCCGGCGTCCATGCTCCCGGAGGCCACCGCAACATGGCGGCGCCCAGCAAGGGGTGTGCGGGGGCCTCCGGGCTGCGAAGAAATGCCGGCGGAGCCGCCGCCCCTGCACCGGAGCACAGCCCGCTGCCACCACCGCACAGCAGAGCCTCGCCCGCTGCCACCAGCGCACCAGGTACCGTGCATTGCGACCATAAGACGCACCCCTCACTTTCCCCAAAAATTTTGGGGGAAAAAAGTGCGCCTTATGGTCCGAAAAAGTTTCTACCTGTTTCTGATAATACTCAGGCACATCTTGAAAAAACACAAAAATTGAGCTTGGTTTGAGTTGGTACACATGCAGCATAAAAATGCATGTTCACATGGCCAAAAATCATACAAAACCTACAAAAGACAAAATGAAAAAAAACCTTTTGTAGGTTTTGTATGCTTTTTGGCCATGTGAACATGCATTTATATGCTGCATGTGTACCAACTGTAACCAGGCTCAATTTTTGTGCTTTTTTTTCTTTGTATTTTTGCATTCTGTGCAAGCTGGGGTGTGGTCTCCCTCTCCTGAGCTGGAAATTGTATTTAAAGGCTTCCCCTGACTGGTGTCCAGTGGTTGGGACCCGGTCCTTGTCTGCCCTTATTCACACAGACGTCAACTTTGACACATGATAAGGTTACTAATACCAGACAGTGTAGGACCGCCCCGACCGCAGAGTCACCTTGTCGATGGTGGGACGGCTTTTATGCTATGTTTGATCAAATACAGTATTACTAAGAACTCTGCATGATTTAAATGCACTTTTGCTTTTTACTTATTTAATTATAGCAGGGTCTTTGGTAGGTCAGGCACATCTTGGTAAACATTTACACTGTAGATTCTCTGTCAGGCAGTTTATTTGCGGTTCTTCTTTATGTCTCTGACGATCAAGTGTCTGTTGCCACAAAATAATATTTTGTACAAAAAATTTTGTAGATTTTATAGTATTCTAGCTTATGATGGATACAATAAGTAGTCGTTCTCTATTGAGAGTTTTTGTAGATGAAGTTGGACACCTGTCTATAAACAGCTATGGCTCCAGGGGTGACTGCAGTGGAGAGCAGGGTTGGCGGCAAACAAACAACACTAATGCTATCAGCAGAAGTTATACACGATGATGTAGAGGATATCCCGCTATACTCAGGTGATATACAGCAGCAGAAAAACTCCCTTCATGGCAAAAATTTTGAAGAGTATCTGTGGCAGCTTTATGGGACATTCCATCCACTAAGTAAGTACATATCTGGCTGGTTTTCTAAGTAGGATCTCTTTAGCAGGTAAGAACTCATAAGGTTTCAGGGGCCAAGGGATTGCATAATGGAAGTCAATGATTGGCACTTTGGAGGAGATCTATGGCTAGAACCATAGTAGTAGACAGAGTCGGACTGGAACACCATGGGCCCACCAGAGAAAATCATTCTTGGGCCCTCTATGTAGCTACATAGAAATAAATATAAGACCACTAATTGTGCGGTAAAACACGCTAATATACGGGTATAATATAAGGTAGAACAAATCTTAATTATGTAGCAGGGGTTGCGGTAGCCTCCCTCATAGAATATAAAGCAGCCCCCTCATATAGTATAATGCAGCCATCTCATAGAATATAAAGCAGCCCCCTCATATAGTAAAATGCAGCCATCTCATAGAATATAAAGCAGCCCCCTCATATAGTATAATGCAGCCATCTCATAGAATATAAAGCAGCCCCCTCATATAGTATAATGCAGCCAGCTCATAGAATATAAAGCAGCCCCCTCATATAGTAAAATGCAGCCATCTCATAGAATATAAAGCAGCCCCCTCATATAGTATAATGCAGCCAGCTCATAGAATATAAAGCAGCCCCCTCATATAGTATAATGCAGCCATCTCATAGAATATAAAGCAGCCCCTCATATAGTATAATGCAGCCATCTTATAGAATATAGCCCCCTCATAGAATATAATGTAGCCCTCCATAGAATATAATGCTGCCCCCTCATAGGGTATAATGCTGCCCCCCTCATAGGGTATAATGCTGCCCCCCTCATTGGGTATAATGCTGCCCCCCCTCATAGGGTATATTACTGCCCCCTCATAGGGTATAACATCACTGTGAAAGGCTTAGAGGCAAGAGCCATTGCACATGCAGCCAGTGTTATGGTAAAGTTTTACTGTTGGCATTGAGCGGTGCGATTTCCCCCAAAATTTATTGCACTAGTACCTGAAAATTTGTAATTTTATCTTATATATAATGTTATACAAAAGCAACTAATAAAAGTGGATCCTTAGAAATATGTCATCTCGAAATGACATTTTGGCAGTGGAGGACTAACGTCCTTTCTTCAGATGACCGTATCATGTTTTTAGTGGTTAATGGTGGACTCCATCCCTCCAGAGGGTGTAATATTAATGATGATCAGTAGGTGGTGCTTCAACATCATTTTGTTATTTTTTCTGTTTACCAATGGGAAAATGGTCCCACTGAGGATATTTACAGAGACGATCATAATATTAATGCATCACATTTAAAAATAATTACTCTGCTTAATTATAACGTCCGTAATCATTGTCCTCGTATCGGTCAGGACTTCCTGCTGCTGCTGCTCTTGATGACTCTGGTGGTGGTAGACCAAGCTTAGTTTCATAGTGAAAGGAAAAAAAATGTATTGAAATGTCGATAATTTAGGTCAGGTCCCATGTAACAAACGAAGCTTAGGAAAAACAGAATGCTCTACAAGCAGAATGAAGGAATAAAATGAAAATAGTTTATTAAATGCATTTTCATCACTAAAAAAAATTATATAAAAATATAAAAACACATTCTTGTACATAGGAGCAGTATTATAGTAGTTATATTCTTGTACATAGGGGCAGTATTATAGTAGTTATATTCTTGTACATAGGAGCAGTATTATAGTAGTTATATTCATGTACATAGGAGCAGTATTATAGTAGTTATATTCTTGCACATAGGAGCAGTATTATAGTAGTTATATTCTTGTACATAGGGGCAGTATTATAGTAGTTATATTCTTGTACATAGGAGCAGTATTATAGTAGTTATATTCATGTACATAGGAGCAGTATTATAGTAGTTATATTCTTGCACATAGGAGCAGTATTATAGTAGTTATATTCTTATACATAGGGGCAGTATTATAGTAGTTATATTCTTGTACATAGGAGCAGTATTATAGTAGTTATATTCTTGTACATAGGGGCGGTATTATAGTAGTTATATTCTTGTACATAGGAGCAGTATTATAGTAGTTATATTCTTGTACATAGGGGCGGTATTATAGTAGTTATATTCTTGTACATAGGAGCAGTATTATAGTAGTTATATTCATGTACATAGGAGCAGTATTATAGTAGTTATATTCTTGCACATAGGAGCAGTATTATAGTAGTTATATTCTTGTACATAGGGGCAGTATTATAGTAGTTATATTCTTGTACATAGGAGCAGTATTATAGTAGTTATATTCATGTACATAGGAGCAGTATTATAGTAGTTATATTCTTGCACATAGGAGCAGTATTATAGTAGTTATATTCTTATACATAGGGGCAGGATTATAGTAGATATATTCTTGTACATAGGAGCAGTATTATAGTAGTTATATTCTTGTACATAGGAGCAGTATTATAGTAGTTATATTCTTGTACATAGGGGGCAGTATTATAGTAGTTATATTCTTGTACATAGGGGCAGTATTATAATAGTTATATTCATGTACATAGGAGCAGTATTATAGTAGTTATATTCTTGTACATAGGGGCAGTATTATAGTAGTTATATTCTTGTACATAGGGGCAGTATTATAGTAGTTATATTCTTGTACATAGGAGCAGTATTATAGTAGTTATATTCTTGTACATAGGAGCAGTATTATAGTAGTTATATTCTTGCACATAGGAGCAGTATTATAGTAGTTATATTCTTATACATAGGGGCAGGATTATAGTAGATATATTCTTGTACATAGGAGCAGTATTATAGTAGTTATATTCTTGTACATAGGAGCAGTATTATAGTAGTTATATTCTTGTACATAGGGGGCAGTATTATAGTAGTTATATTCTTGTACATAGGGGCAGTATTATAATAGTTATATTCATGTACATAGGAGCAGTATTATAGTAGTTATATTCTTGTACATAGGAGCAGTATTATAGTAGTTATATTCTTGTACATAGGGGGCAGTATTATAGTAGATATATTCTTGTACATAGGAGCAGTATTATAGTAGTTATATTCTTGTACATAGGAGCAGTATTATTGTAGTTATATTCTTGTACATAGGAGCAGTATTATAGTAGTTATATTCTTGTACATAGGAGCAGTATTATAGTAGTTATATTCTTGTACATAGGGGGCAGTATTATAGTAGATATATTCTTGTACATAGGAGCAGTATTATAGTAGTTATATTCTTGTACATAGGAGCAGTATTATAGTAGCTATATTCTTGTACATAGGAGCAGTATTATAGTAGTTATATTCTTGTACATAGGAGCAGTATTATAGTAGTTATATTCTTGTACATAGGAGCAGTATTATAGTAGTTATATTCTTGTACATAGGAGCAGTATTATAGTAGTTATATTCTTGTACATAGGAGCAGTATTATAGTAGTTATATTCTTGTACATAGGAGCAGTATTATAGTAGTTATATTCTTGTACATAGGAGCAGTATTATAGTAGTTATATTCTTGTACATAGGGGGCAGTATTATAGTAGATATATTCTTGTACATAGAGGCAGTATTGTAGTAGTTATATTCTTTACATAGGAGCAGTATTATAGTAGTTATATTCTTGTACATAGGAGCAGTATTATAGTAGTTATATTCTTGTACATAGGAGCAGTATTATAGTAGTTATATTCTTGTACATAGGGGGCAGTATTATAGTAGATATATTCTTGTACATAGGGGCAGTATTATAGTAGTTATATTCTTTACATAGAGGCAGTATTATAGTAGTTATATTCTTGTACATAGGAGCAGTATTATAGTATATTATTGTACATAGGGGCAATATTATAGTAGTTATATTCTTGTACATAGGAGCAGTATTATAGTAGTTATATTCTTGTACATAGGGGCAGTATTATAGAAGTTATATTCTTGTACATAGGAGCAGTATTATTGTAGTTATATTCTTGTACATAGGAGGCAGTATTATAGTAGTTATATTCTTGTACATAGAGGGCAGTATTATAGTAGTTATATTCTTGTACATAGGGGGCAGTATTATAGTAATTATATTCTTGTACATAGGGGGCAGTATTATAGTAGTTATATTCTTGTACATAGGAGCAGTATTATAGTAGTTATATTATTGTACATAGGGGCAGTATTATAGTAGTTATATTCTTGCACATAGGAGCAGTATTATAGTAGTTACATTCTTGTACATAGGGGGCAGTATTATAGTAGTTATATTCTTGTACATAGGGGGCAGTATTATATTAATTATATTCTTGAACATAGGAGCAGTATTATAGTAGGGATATTCTTGTACATAGGGGGCAGTATTATAGTAGTTATATTCTTGTACCTAGGGAGAAGTATTATAGTAGTTATATTCTTGTACATAGGAGCAGTATTATAGTAGGGATATTCTTGTACATAGGAGGCAGTATTATAGTAGTTATATTCTTGTACCTAGGGAGCAGTAATATACTAGTTATATTCTTGTACCTAGGGAGCAGTATTATAGTAGTTATATTCTTGTATATAGCAGCAGTATTATAGTAGTTATATTCTTGTACATAGGAGCAGTATTATAGTAGGGATATTCTTGTACATAGGGGGCAATATTATAGTAGTTATATTCTTGTACTTAGGAGCACTATTATAGTAGTTATATTCTTGTACATAGGAGCAGTATTATAGTAGGTATATCATTGTACATAGGAGCAGTATTATATTAGTTATATTCTTGTACATAGCGGCAGTATTATAGTAATTATATTCTTGTATATAGCAGCAGTATTATAGTAGTTATATTCTTGTACATAGGAGCAGTATTATAGTAGTTATATTCTTGTACATAGGGGGCAGTAGTGTAGTAATTATATTCTTGTACATAGGAGCAGTATTATAGTTGGTATATTCTTGTACTTAGGAGCAGTATAATAGTAGTTATATTCTTGTACATAGTGGACAGTATTATAGTAGTTATATTCTTGTACATAGGAGCAGTATTATAGTAGTTATATTCTTGTACATAGGGACAGTATTATAGTAGTTATATTCTTGTACATAGGGACAGTATTATAGTAGTTATATTCTTGTACATAGGGGACAGTATTATAGTAGTTATATTCTTGTACTTAGGAGGCAGTATTATAGTAGTTATATTCTTGTACATAGGGGCAGTATTATAGTAGTTATATTCTTGTACATAGGAGCAGTATTATAGTTGGTATATTCTTGTACTTAGGAGCAGTAGAATAGTAGTTATATTCTTGTACATAGGGGCAGTATTATAGTAGTTATATTCTTGTACATAGGAGCAGTATTATAGTAGTTATATTCTTGTACATAGGAGCAGCAATATAGCCGTTATATTCTTGTACATAGGAGCAGTATTACAGTAGTTATATTCTTGTACATAGCGGACAGTATTATAGTAGTTATATTCTTGTACATAGGGGCAGTATTATAGTAGTTATATTCTTGTACATAGGGGCAGTATTATAGTAGTTATATTCTTGTACATAGGGGCAGTATTATTGTAGTTATATTCTTGTACATAGGGACAGTATTATAGTAGTTATATTCTTGTATATAGGGGGCAGTATTATAGTAGTTATATTCTTATACATAGGAGCAGTATTATAGTAGTTATATTCTTGTACATAGGGGGCAGTATTATAGTAGATATATTCTTGTACATTGAGGCAGTATTGTAGTAGTTATATTCTTTACATAGGAGCAGTATTATAGTAGTTATATTCTTGTACATAGGAGCAGTATTATAGTAGTTATATTCTTGTACATAGGAGCAGTATTATGGTAGTTATATTCTTGTACATAGGGGGCAGTATTATAGTAGATATATTCTTGTACATAGGGGCAGTATTATAGTAGTTATATTCTTGTACATAGGAGCAGTATTATAGTATATTCTTGTACATAGGGGCAATATTATAGTAGTTATATTCTTGTACATAGGAGCAGTATTATAGTAGTTATATTCTTGTACATAGGGGCAGTATTACAGAAGTTATATTCTTGTACATAGGAGCAGTATTATTGTAGTTATATTCTTGTACATAGGAGGCAGTATTATAGTAGTTATATTCTTGTACATAGAGGCAGTATTATAGTAGTTATATTCTTGTACATAGGGGGCAGTATTATAGTAATTATATTCTTGTACATAGGGGGCAGTATTATAGTAGTTATATTCTTGTACATAGGAGCAGTATTATAGTAGTTATATTCTTGCACATAGGAGCAGTATTATAGTAGTTACATTCTTGTACATAGGGGGCAGTATTATAGTAGTTATATTCTTGTACATAGGGGGCAGTATTATATTAATTATATTCTTGAACATAGGAGCAGTATTATAGTAGGGATATTCTTGTACATAGGGGGCAGTATTATAGTAGTTATATTCTTGTACCTAGGGAGCAGTATTATAGTAGTTATATTCTTGTACATAGGAGCAGTATTATAGTAGGGATATTCTTGTACATAGGGGGCAGTATTATAGTAGTTATATTCTTGTACCTAGGGAGCAGTATTATACTAGTTATATTCTTGTACCTAGGGAGCAGTATTATAGTAGTTATATTCTTGTATATAGCAGCAGTATTATAGTAGTTATATTCTTGTACATAGGAGCAGTATTATAGTAGGGATATTCTTGTACATAGGGGGCAATATTATAGTAGTTATATTCTTGTACTTAGGAGCACTATTATAGTAGTTATATTCTTGTACATAGGAGCAGTATTATAGTAGGTATATCATTGTACATAGGAGCAGTATTATATTAGTTATATTCTTGTACATAGGGGCAGTATTATAGTAATTATATTCTTGTATATAGCAGCAGTATTATAGTAGTTATATTCTTGTACATAGGAGCAGTATTATAGTAGTTATATTCTTGTACATAGGGGGCAGTAGTGTAGTAATTATATTCTTGTACATAGGAGCAGTATTATAGTTGATATATTCTTGTACTTAGGAGCAGTATAATAGTAGTTATATTCTTGTACATAGGGGCAGTATTATAGTAGTTATATTCTTGTACATAGGGACAGTATTATAGTAGTTATATTCTTGTACATAGGGACAGTATTATAGTAGTTATATTCTTGTACATAGGGGACAGTATTATAGTAGTTATATTCTTGTACTTAGGAGGCAGTATTATAGTAGTTATATTCTTGTACATAGGGGCAGTATTATAGTAGTTATATTCTTGTACATAGGAGCAGTATTATAGTTGGTATATTCTTGTACTTAGGAGCAGTATAATAGTAGTTATATTCTTGTATATAGGGGCAGTATTATAGTAGTTATATTCTTGTACATAGGAGAAGTATTATAGTAGTTATATTCTTGTACATGGGAGCAGCATTATAGCCGTTATATTCTTGTACATAGGAGCAGTATTACAGTAGTTATATTCTTGTACATAGCGGACAGTATTATAGTAGTTATATTCTTGTACATAGGGGCAGTATTATAGTAGTTATATTCTTGTACATAGGGGCAGTATTATAGTAGTTATATTCTTGTACATAGGGGCAGTATTATTGTAGTTATATTCTTGTACATAGGGACAGTATTATAGTAGTTATATTCTTGTATATAGGGGGCAGTATTATAGTAGTTATATTCTTATACATAGGGGCACTATTACAGTAGTTATATTCTTGTACTTAGGATGAAGTATTATCGTGTATACAGGGTGGACCATTTATATGGATACACCTATATAAAATGGGAATGGTTGGTGATATGAACTTCCTGTTTGTGGCACATTAGTGTATACGGGAGGGGGAAACTTTTCAAGATGGGTGGTGACAATGGTGGCCATTTTGATGTCGGCCATTTTGGATCCAACTTTATTTTTTCCAATGGGAAGAGGGTCATGTGACATCAAACTAATTGAGAATTTCACAAGAAAAACAACGGTGTGCTTGGTTTTAATGTAACTTTATTCTTTCATGAGTTATTTACAAGTTTCTCTTTGTTTACAGCCATTGTCACGTCACAAGGGTTAGCACATGAGGAGCGGATAAAAATTGTGTTGATGTCTGGTGAACGGAGTACCCGGGTCATTGCAACAGATCTCAATGCAAGACACCCTACGCAAGAAAACTGTCACCATTCCCATATTATTTAGGTGTATCCATATAAATGGCCCACCCAAAAACAGTTTGCCTCATCACTGAACATAGTGTTCTGTGTAAACTGAAGATCCTGTTCCAATTTTTGTTTTGCCCATTCTGCAAATTCCGTGCAGATATATCCAATATTGAAGGTGTACATGACATTTCTATTCAACTTTATTTGTTTGTTTTAATAAGATTGATAATGAAGCTGGACTGCGTGGTATATTGTGCTCCGATCTATTATTTCATGTGTTTGTTGTTGCGTATGCAATTGATTTCTGTAAGAAGTAAATGACAGACTTTTGTCAATATGGAACCGAACAAGCAGATATGGATTACCAGCATCAAATATTACATTAAAGTGCAAAATCTAAAAGAGGAAACTAAAGGCTTATGGATTAATTACAACCCTGTTTTGGAAGATTCTCTTTTAGAATATTTTATATTTTTATGAATAATCATTGTGTATATCACCATTTAGGATGACGTTCAATACACACTTGGCCAATTTTGTTGGTTCCCTTCTGGCAAAGTAGGAAAGCCTGCAATGGTCACTGAAATAACTTAAAACCCCTTAACGAGCAGGGGTATTTTTGGTTTTGCATTTTCATTTTTCCCTCCCCTTCTTTCCAGAGCCATAACTTTTTTATTTTTCCATCTATATGGCCATGTGAGGGCTTATTTTTTGCGGGACGAGTTGTACTTTTAAATAACACCATTGGTTTTGCCATATCGTGTACTCGAAAACGGGAAAAAAATTCCAAGTGCGGTGAAGTTGCCAAAAAAGTGCAATCCCACACTTGTTTTTTGCTTGGCTTTTTTGCTAGGTTCACTAGATGCTAAATCTGACCTGCCATTATGATTCTCCAGGTCATTACGAGTTCATAGACACCAAACATGTCTATGTCCTTTTTTATCTAAGTAGTGAAAAAAAATTCCAAAATTTGCTAAAAAAAATAATTAAAAAAAATTGCGCAATTTTCTGAGACCGTAGCGTCTCCATTTTTCATGATCTGGGGTCGTGTGAGGGCTAATTTTTTCCGTGCCGGGCTGATGTTTTTAATGATACCACTTTTGTGCAGATACGTTCTTTTGATCGCCCGTTGTTGCATTTTAATGCAATGTCTTGGCGACCAAAAAAATGTAATTCTGGCGTTTTTAATTTTTTTCCCGCTATGCCGTTTATGCTTTTCTATTATTGATAGATCAGGCGATTATGAATGCGGCGATACCTAATATGAGTATGTGGGATTTTTTTTTTACTGTTTTATTTTGATTGGGGCGAAAGGGGGGTGATTTGAACTTTTAGGTTTTTTAATTTTTTTTATTTTTAAACATTTTTTTTAACTTTTGGCATGCTCCAATAGCCTCCATAGGAGGCTAGAAGCTTGCGCAACCCGATCGGCTCTGCTACATATGGGCGATGAGCAGATCGTCCATATGTAGCAGATTTACTGCTGTGCTTTCAGCGCCGACCACCGGGTAGCGCTGAAAGCCATACGCCTGGAACAACCATAGGGGTCTCATAGAGACCTCTGGTTGTCCAGGCAACATTACGCTGACCCCCATTCATGTGACGGGGGTCGGCGATGACGTCACTTCCGGCCCGGCGGCCGGAAATGCTATTTAAATGCCCGCTGTCAGCTTTGACAGCAGGATTTAGCTAGTTAATAGGCGCGGGTGGACGGCGATTCCACTCGCGCCTATTGCGGGCACATGTCAGCTATTCATAACAGCTGACATGTCCCGGCTTTGATGCGGGCTCAGCGCCGGAGCCCTCATCAAAGCAGGGGAGATGTCTGATGACGAACTGTGTCCGTCATAGGTAATTAAGGGGTTAAAGATAACTTAAAAAATTGACAAAAGTAATGTTCAATTTAAATTTACTGAATATCAACTAATGAAAGTCAGGCATTGCTTTAAAATTTTGGTTTAACTGAAAAATTAAAAACAAAAAATACCCCAAGATAATGAAAATGGCCTGGACAGTAATGATGGTACCCTATAAAAAAGATTGCAAACACTTTGTAGGGGCAAGTGACGCTAAGGTGTGTCCTTTAATACGCTTCAATGGTGTCCATAAACGTGTAATCAGCCAGTGGGCCTATTTCAAGGTTAAAAAGTAGTCACTGTGCTGTTTATTATCATGTTACGTATCACACTGAGCATGGAAAAGAATGCACAAGAGAGCGTTGTCTCAGGAGATTGCAAATAAAATTTTAGACAAACGTTAAAGGCAAGGACTAGAGGACATCTAAAAACAGCTAGATAGTTCTGCTACTACAGTTGCACATATTATTCAGAAGTTTAAGGCCTATGGGGCTGCAGCTGATGTCCCTGGATGTGTCCTCAAGAGGAAAATTGATGGAAAGTTGAAGAGATGGTAATCAAATACTACAGAACAACTTCTAAAGGCCCCGTCATACTAAGCGAGATCGCTTAAGCTTCACCAATTTTGTGACGCAGCAGCAATATTGCTAGCGATATCGCTAAGTGTGATACTTACCTCCGATCGCTCCCCCGCTGGATATCGCCGATCGCGCGAGATCATCCAGGGCCGTTTCTCGTCGGCCACTTCCTGCTGGGCTTCCTGCTGGCGCCGACGAGCGACGCGTGGACGCGGGAGAGAGGACGTTTTCATCGCCGCGTCTGACAGGTGAGTAACGACCGCCGACCTCTGCTGCATCGCTGTGAGATCTGCCTGTGTGGCAGCTCACTAGTGACCATTTAGCGATGCACCGGCGATCCTGACCGGGTCGTATCATGGTCGGGATCGCTGGTGTATCGCTAAATGTGACGGTCCTTAAGAAGATTGGAGGTGAACTCCAAGATCAAGGTATATGAGTGTGAGATTACACCGTCCCTGGCTGTCTTGGCCAAAGCGGACTTTATGGAGGACAACCGTGGAGGAAGCTACTGTTGAAGGCAAACCATTAAAAAGCGAGACTGGATTTGCCAAAATGCATGTCGACAAGCCACAAAGTTTCTGGGAGAACGTCCTTTTAACAGATGAACCAAAACTGAAGCTTTTTGGCAGATTCCTTCAGCTCTATGTTCGTAGATGCAAAAACGAAGCCTACAAAGAAAAGAACATTGAACCTACTGTACTAAACAGGAGGCACCGTCATTTTTTGGGGCTGCTTTGCAGCATCTGACACAGATGGTCTTGAATTTGTGGAGGGTAAAATAAAATCACAGGACCCTCAAAACATTCTGAAGTGAAATGTGCTGCCCAGGGTCAGAAATCTCTGCCTGAGTCACAGATCATAGGTCCTTTTACAGTATAATGATCTCAAACATACAGCTAAAAACATCCAAGAATCTACCAATGTGACTTCTATGAGCCTTGATCCAAATCCTACTGACCATCTGTGGAAGGAGCTGAGATCTGCAGTCTGGAGAAGGTGCCTTCACATCTGACACACAAGAATCCACCTGCTCACGCAAAATATCTGTGAATGGAGGCAAAAGTCTCAGAGAGAGTCACAGAAACTGGTTGTTTGCAGTGCTTTCCTCAAAAGGTCCTGGAACAAGATATTAAGTTACGGGAGTCATCATTTTTGTCCAGGCCAGTTTATGTAGTTTTTTTTTTGCCTATTGAACAAAAATTCAAAATTAAAGTCAGATTGTCATTACTCGATATTCTGTAAATTAAAATTGTCAATTTTACCGTATATACTTCTGTATAAGCCGACCCGAGTATAAGCCGACCACCCTAATTTTGCCACAACAAACTGGGAAAACTTATTGACTCGAATATAAGCCGGGGGTGGGAAATGCAACATGCTCCATATTAATATGTGCCCCATATAATGCTGCACAAAGGTTATTGGTGGCCCATAACATGCTCCATATATGCCCCATTTAATAATGCTGCTGCGATTTAAAAAAAAAAAAAATGACATACTCAACTCTCCTTATGGCATCCTTATGACATGGCTGGCTCACCCTCCCCCAGTGCTACTCACCCTCTGGCATCATACTCAACCCTCCTGGTGTCTGCATATCCGGCTCTGCTACAACTCAGTCCCGGCGTCTGTATCTCCCTTCCTGTCTTCTTCCTGTGCAGTCACATGGTACCGCTCATTAAAGTCATTAATATGCGGCTCCACCCCTATGAGAGTAGAGAGGCGTCCATATTCAGGACTTTAATGAGCGGTACCATGTGACAGCACAGGAGGAAGACAGGAAGGGAGATACAGACGCCGGGAATGAGATGTAGCAGAGCTGGATATGCAGACACCAGGAGGGTTGAGTATGATGTCTCCTGCTCCCCCTCCCTCACTGGTTTTCAGGCGTATGAGGCCAAAAAAGGGCTGAAAAACTCGGCTTATACACGAGTATATATACTAAAATTTATTTTAGTGACCATTATGGGTTTTTCTTACTTTAACAATTTTGGTCATCCATGTATTTGCTTGGAGAAGCTTAGTCTCTCTACCATACCATGAATATTTTGAAGTCATAGGAAACCTAACTTGAGGAGTCTTTTTCCCCTTTGTTGGCGCAAGGTCTTGCTACGGCTTCTGTATGATAGATTATTACAGCACATAGTGGATAGTTTAGGACATGAACATCTATTATTCCACTTTGAGTATACAGAATATTTGTCGCAGTGATTTTCTTTGGGATTAAGTCTCTACATTAGAAAAAGAGAAAATCTTTTATCAGCAGATTCAATGTGGTCGGAGGTGCATTGCATGTAAGTGATGTGTAGTCTGGTTGGCCGTGATAAGGGGTTTAACAAATAGTAATAATCTAGACTCACGCAGGTAGATACAACAGTATCATTCTCTATGGGAGAAAAACAAATGTGGTCCAAGAGCTGAAATAATCAGAAAATACATATCAATAAGAAGCTCGGAAAATTAAAAAAATATATAGATCTCAGCAAATATAGTATTATAGCTTATTTCTATACCAAATTATTACAGAAAGTTGTTCTACATAGGATAGAAAAAAAGATGTATTCAGAAGTAACTTAAAAGCAAAACAGAGAGCGAAGTATGTTCATGGTCTGCTATACTGGAAAGGGTCATAAAATGTAAAACATTCTTGTTATGCTTCTGGATTCAATCCCTTGAGCTAGTGTTCTGTGGTTGGCTTCTCTTTCTGTCGAGCCACAAGATACACACTTTTTTTCTGGGCGTTTGGGTTCTTTTATTCTGACTGCAGTCTGTCTTGCTTAACACAGTTGTTTTCATTTGTCTACCTATCACCTTTTGGGCACAACTTTACATTCTGTCCCCCAGACGGTGTTTCCTGCTGGTGATAGTTTAATTTGTATGTTCTGACATTCTATTGATGTTTAGATCCAGTCTGAGTTTCCAGCAAAATGTTTTCGCTTTGCTGCTTCCTTACTTCATTTTGCACCTATCTTCTGTTTGTCAATAAGAAGTAGGCCAAGTAATTATCAGGATTTACTTTATTATTTGTTTGGAATTTCGTTATTTACTTTATTCACTCTGGGAACTGTCCTTTGTTCATCACATTTCTCTTCTTGTAGTAATTCACAGTCCCTATTGTCCCTGGATGAGACCACATCACTGGCAGTGCATTTGGACAGATGTCTTAGGTAGAGATGGATGGACCCCTGGATGTTTGTGTTCATTGGGCTGGACCAAACAGTTAAAAAACTTCAGGTTCGGATACCAGAACACTTGAGTAGGGGGCCTGAACATCCAGTGTTCGCCACTCTGTCATGTTCATGACAGAGCAGCAAACACTGCTTATGATTGGCAGTAAAGTCATTACCACTGGTCAGACAGCTGATGGGACTACTGCTCCCATCAGCCTACATCTGCTGCCACTAATAACAGCAAAAGCAGGCAGTGGCTGATGGGAGTATTCATCAACCGGGTACTGCACTCTAAATAACTTATAATAATTTAAAAAACTGCATGAGTTCCCCAGTATTTTTGATAACTAGCCAGGCAAAACTGACAGCTGGGGCCTGCAAACCTCAGCTGTCAGCTTCAGAAAGGCTGGTTATCAAGAAAGAGCGGTCCCAAAGCTATTTTATTTTAAATTATTAAAATAAACAAAGAAAACAAGCAACATGGTGTTAGGCGTCAGGTTCCTGTTGATGCACAGCGGGAATCCCGAGCCCTGCTCCCGGTGGTCTCCCATTCCTCCCCAGCCGCAGAGGAGGTTGCTCAGCAAACTCGTCAGTCCCGGCACTCTGCCCAGACCATCTCCGTGGATTTGCTTGCTGCTGCCACCTCTGGCACAGCTATGGCAATGCAGGCTGCTCAGCAGCGAGATTTTCCAGGGACTAAGTCCTCATGTCGGGCCACTGAGCATGCCCGTGGAGTGATCTCCCATTGGAGATCGAAGGTCACGTGCTCAGGTCCCGCTCCTGTTCGGATTGGCCCATCCGAGAAGCCAGGAAGGTCCCGGACGCTCGCGGATATAAAAAATTTGCATGGCCGCTCGGCCATGCTCTAGGATACTCTGTATTTTCAGACCATGAGGAGTGAGTGATGTATGCACGTATGAATGTCTTTGGTGACTGACTCATTATGAAAACCCTACCCTTAGTACGCACGTGTTGTGCAGCCTAGCCTGCTAGTTCCCAGGCTTAGGTGTAGGTAGGGCAGAGTCGGAGTCAGGCATTAGTCCCCATCAGTGACTCGGCACGCCACAGTGCACGTGCGCCACACTCTGTAGCCAGCGTCTATAGTGGCGTTCGCGGCAGCGACGCCATGCGCGCAGAGGGCCTAGAGGAACTTTAACCTCGTGTCCTTGGGGTAGAGTTCTGTGGCCGCTTTCTGTGCGCTTTTTGGCTGGGCTATGTGAGCTGAACCGGCTCCGGTATTTGTGTTCAGCGGCTGTGCGGCTCTGTTAGTCAACAGAGTTCTCTCCTGTTCACACTGGGTGACGTAACACACGTGTGACTGTTTTCATGCAGCTCTATTGTTCTGCCATTACCTAGCAGCAGTGTACCACCTCTGCACGGTGGACCCTGGGCTGCGAACGCACTTACTATTATTTATAATTTCGTGCGTTCCGCCAGCCCTAACATTATCCTAGCGCCAGGGTCTGGCTAGTAATGGCGGACGAACAACGACTGCACAGGTACATCCAGCAGCTGGAGTGTAGGTTGGCAGCACTAGAGCGTTCCACCTTGGCTGCGGATGTTACTTAGGTCGCTCTTCAAGCAGCTACAGAGGCTGTCGCCCATGTCTCCGCGGCCAGCCCTGCCCCGACCTTGTCTCACCTCCCGCTGCCCGAGAAGTTCTCGGGTGATAGTGCATCATGCAGGGGTTTCGTGAGTCAGTGCTCCATTCACCTGGAGTTGCTGGCCACACGATTTCCCTCTGAGCGGGCTAAGGTGGGATTTATCATCTCCCTCCTGTCTGGCATGGCCTTGGAGTGGGCCACCCTGCTGTGGGAGCGTGGGGATCCCCTGGTACAGAGTGCCACCCATTTTCTGCTCACTCTGAAGCAGGTGTTCCTGGGACCTCGGGTCACACACGACACCGCACTTCAGTTGCTGGCCCTAACCCAGGGTCCATCTCTTGTCAGCCAGTATGCCATCCTCTTCAGAACTCTGGCCTCCGAGCTGGAGTGGCCAGATAAGGTTCTCATACCTATATTCTGGAGAGGCCTGGCTGATCATGTCAAAGACGCCCTGGCTACCAGGGAGGTGCCCACCACTTTGGAGGAGCTCATTACGGTCTCCACCCGAATTAACATTCGCTTCACCGAGCGAGGGCTGGAGCGCTCCAAGTCCAGCCAACGATATAGGTTGGTGACAAATTTTGCTAGACCGCTGGAATCTACCGGTCAGCCACCCGAGCCTCCAGAGGCCATGGAGGTGTCCCGCACGGGGTCCAAGTCCCGGCCTGCACGTTTATCTCCAGTCTGTTTCCGTTGTCGGCAGACTGGGCACGTTGCTAACCAGTGCCAACGGTGGTCGGGAAACGCTCCCATCTAGTGGTTATCGGAGGGGGCCTACTAGACACAGCGACTTTCTCCTCCAAGCTCCTGTTTAAAGGGGCGTTAGAATTCAATTCTTCCACTCTGATTGTGGAGGTTTGCGTGGACTCTGGGGCGGAGGGCCATTTCATGTCGTCTGCCTTCGCCCAACAACACGCAATCCCCCTGGTCCTGCTACCTCAACCAGTCACTATCAGAGTGGTGAATGGTGCGACACTCCTATCCCAAATCACCCACCAGACGGCTCCACTGAGACTCTCACTGTCTCCTTCTCATCAGGAGATGCTGTCTCTTCTTGTTATGCCCGAAGGTATCGACCAGGTCCTCCTAGGAGTTCCCTGGTTACGAGCTCACTCTCCTCACATAGCGTGGTCCTCGGGAAAAATCCTCGGTTGGAGCAAGTCCTGCGAGGGTAGGTGTCTGAGGGACTGCGTACAGGTCGCTACCTCTGAGGTTCCCGCAGATCTCTCCTCGCTTCCCAAGCCGTACCAGCAGTATGCAGACATTTTCTCCA
The DNA here is from genome assembly GCF_039654945.1 of Dendrobates tinctorius. NCBI lineage: Eukaryota > Metazoa > Chordata > Amphibia > Anura > Dendrobatidae > Dendrobates > Dendrobates tinctorius. The sequence continues at coordinate 1,742,704 of NW_027361691.1, forward strand.
AGATGGCGGCGGAGACCCTTCCACCGCTCCGCCCTTACGACTGACCTATTGACGTCTTGCCCGGTGCTGAGCCTCCCCGGGGTCGAGTCTACCCCCTATCTCTCCCAGAGACAGAAGCCATGTCTCAGTATATCAGGACGAATCTGACAAGAGGATTCATTAGGAAGTCGGTGTCTCCGGCGGGAGCAGGATTCTTCTTTGTCTAAAAGAAGAATGGAGAATTACGAACGTGCATCGATTACAGGGGTCTTAACGCCATAACCGTTAAGAACAAGTATTCTCTACCCCTGATATCGGAACTGTTCGATAGGCTACAGGGAGCGAGAGTGTTTACTAAGCTTGATCAGCGAGGAGCCTAACCTGATTCGCATCCGTGAGGGGGACGAATGGAAGATGGCATTTAACACCAGAGATGGGCACTATGAATACCTGGTGATGCCCTTCAGGCTATGTAATGTGCCAGCTGTCTTCCAAGACTTTGTGAATGACATCTTCCGGGATATGCTTACCACCTCTGTAGTAGTCTATCTGGATGATATTCTCATTTACTCTATAGATATTGACTCCCACCGGAGAGATGTTTGCAAAGGTTTCGATCTCCTGCGGGCAAACTCCCTTTACACCAAGTTGGAGAAATGTGTGTTTGAGCAGGAGTCCTTGCCTTTCCTGGGCTACATCATCTCTGCCCAAGGTTTGGCCATGGATCCTGCCAAACTACAGGCGGTGATGGATTGGCAAGAACCCCATTCTCTCAAAGTGGTGCAGCGCTTTATGGGGTTCATAAATTACGACTGCCAATTCATTCCCCATTTCTCAACTTTGGTAGCGCCATTGGTAGCCCTCACCAAGAAGGGTGCAAACCCCAAACTGTGGTCGGAAACTGTCTCCAAGGCCTTCGCTTCTATTAAATCCCACTTCACTAGCGCTCCCATTCTACATTGCCCCGATGTAGATAAGCCCTTCATTCTGGAGGTGGATGCCTTTTCTGTCGGTGCTGGAGCGGTCCTGTTCCAGAAGGACTCGCAAGGTCGGAAGCACCCATGCTTCTTCTTCTCTAAGACCTTCACACCAGCGGAGAGGAATTATTCCATCCGGGACAGGGAGTTGCTAGCAATGAAGCTGGCCTTCTCAGAGTGGAGACACCTCCTGGAGGGGGCTCGCCACCCTTTCCAAGTGTTCACCGACCACAAGAATTTGGTCTATCTACAGACAGCCCAGCAGCTGAATTCTCGCCAGGCCAGATGGTCCTTGTTCTACTCTCGATTCCATTTCACCCTGCATTTTCTCTCTGGGGAGAAGAACGTCCGGGCCGACGCTCTTTCTCGCTCCGTGGTGTCATCGGAGGAGGAGGAAGAGCCTAGGCTGATAGTCCCATCGGAGAGCCTGAGGACCGTGGCTCCGGTTGCTCTCGAGTCGGTACCTCAAGACAAGACTTTTGTCCCTGCCCATCTGCGACCGGAGGTCCTCTCTTGGGCTCATTCGTCCAGGGTGGGGGGACATTTTGGGACCAAACAGACCTCTGATCTCCTGGCAAGGACATACTGGTGGCCACATATGGCCCGTGACATCAGGGACTATATTCAGGTGTGCGTCTCGTGCGCCCAGAATCGGTCCTCTCGACAGCAGCCTGCTGGGTTACTCGGTATGGACTTTGTGGTGGGTCTGCCCAAGTCCAGTGGCAGCACTGTCATTTGGGTGGTCACCGATCATTTCTCCAAGATGGTGCATCTGGTACCACTCTCGTGGCTTCATCCTGCACGGGGCCTGGCAGCATTGTTTATTAAACATGTCTTCCACCTGCACGGCGTGCCAGATAAGATTGTCAGCGACAGGGGTCCTCTGCGTCTCGGTTCTGGAGAGAGCTCTGTTCTTTGCTCAGCATCTAGCTAAATCTATCCTTGGCCTATCATCCCAAGACGAACGGGTTGGTTGAGAGAGCCAACCAGACCCTGGTGACATATCTGTGACATTTTGTCTCGGCCAGGCAGGTTGACTGGGCATCCTTACTGCCGTGGGCGGAGTTCGCTTTGAACAACATTGTGGCGACTCCACCGGTCAGATTCCATTCCTCTTAAATTACGGCCAGCATTCGCGCATCCCCGTACCTATGCCCGTGTCATCCACTGACTCTAGGGTGGCAGACTGGGCGGTGGAGGCACGTGACATTTGGGATTGCACGCAGGATGCTATCCGGGCCTCCAAGGAGAGAATGAGGGCCTCCGCTGACGCACACAGGCATCCTGCTCTGACCTTCGCCCCTGGCGACTTAGTGTGGCTTTCTGCCTGAAACATCAGGCTGCGGGCTGAATCCGCTAAGTTCGCCCTGCGCTATATTGGCCCATTCAAGGTCCTCGAGCAGATCAATCCTGTGGTCTACCGCCTGGCCCTTCCACCACACTTGTCTATTTCTGACATGTTTCATGTGTCCCTCCTTAAGCCGGTTCACATGTCCCGGTTTTCTGAGCCATCTGCCGGGACATCAGACCTGTCGTCTGACGAGATTGAGGTCAATGCCATTGTGGGATGCAAGATGATGCGGGGCAAAAAGTTTGATTTGGTGGATTGGAAGGGTCATGGTCCAGAGGCTCGGTCCTGTGAGCCGGTGGAGAACATCCACGCTCCTCTTCTCATTGCAGAATTCGAGCGGAGCGAGGCTCAGAAAGGGGGGCCCTATGAGGGGGGTAATGTTAGGCGTCGGGTTCCTGTTGCTGCGCAGCGGGAATCCCGAGCCCTGCTCCCGGCAGTCTCCCATTCCTCCCCAGCTGCAGAGGAGGTTGCTCAGCAAACTTGTCGGTCCCGGCACTCTGCCCAGACCACCTCCGTGGGTTTGCTTGCTGCTGCCACCTCTGGCACAGCTATGGCAATGCAGGCTGCTCAGCAGCGAGATTCTCCAGGGACTAAGTCCTCATGTTGGGCCACTGAGCATGCCCGTGGAGTGATCTCCCATTGGAGATCGAAGGTCACGTGCTCAGGTCCTGCTCCTTTTCGGAATGGCCCATCCGAGAAGCCAGGAAGGTCCCGGACGCTCGTGGCTATAAAAGGTTTGCATGGCCATGCGCTAGGATACTCTGTATTTTCAGACCATGAGGAGTGAGTGATGTATGCACATATGAATGTCTTTGGTAACTGACTCATTATGAAACCCCTACCCTTGGTACGCATGTGTTGTGCAGCATAGCCTGCTAGCGCCCAGGCTTAGGTGTAGGTAGGGCAGAGTCGGAGTCAGGCATTAGTCCCCATCAGTGACTCGGCACGCCACAGTGCACATGCTCCACACTCCGCAGCCAGCATCTATAGCAGCGTTCGCGGCAGCGACGCCGTGCGCTCAGAGGGCCTAGAGGAACTCTAACCCCGTGTCCTTGGGGTAGAGTTCTGTGGCCGCTTTCTGTGCGCTTTTTGGCCGGGTTCTGTGAGCTAAACAGGCTCCGGTATTTGCGTTCAGTGGCTGTGCGGCTCTGTGAGTCAACAGAGTTCGCTCCTGTTCACACTGGGTGATGTAACCCACGTGTGACTGTTTTCACACCGCTCTATTCTTCCGCCATTACCTAGCAGCAGTGTACCACCTCTGCACGGTGGACCCCGGGCTGCGATCGTACCTACTATTATTTATAATTTGGTGCGTTCCGCCAGCCCTAACACATGAGGTCCTCTTCATTTTTAACAACCAGCCTTGCTAAAGCAGACAGCTGGGGACTGGTATTCTCAGGCTGGTAAGGGGCCATTGATATCGGCCCCCCAGCCTAAAAACAGCAGCATGCAGTCACCCAAAAAAAGGTGCATCTCTTAGATGCACCAATTCTGGCATTTGCCCTGCTCTTCTCACTTGCTCTGTAGTGGTGGCAAGTGGGGTTCATATTTGTGGGGTTAATGTCACCTTTGTATTGTCCAGTGACATCAAGCCCACAGCTTAGTAATGGAGAGGCGTCTATAAGACACCTATCCATTACTAATACTATAGTTACAGTATATTGTAAATAAACACACAGCCAGAATACAGTCCTTTATTTGAAAGAATGACACACAGAATCTATTCCATTCTTAATACTCCCTTTCTTGCCAGCTAAAACTGTGCTAGCTATGCCTTGATTGTAGAAACACAATTCTACCATCAATTGGGAGACTCGCGAGATTAAGTCTTGGAGGAAAACCTGTTTTTCCAATTATCTAAATGCCTATCATCTATGAGATCTCTTCCTCCCTATTTGCTTCAGGATTCTGAGTCTGAAGGTGAAGTTCTTAACAAACATAGGTCTTTTAATGCTGCTCTGATGGATCCGGTTGAGGTACAGGCCGTCCTTTATTAGGTATGACAAGCTAATTGTAAAGCTTTACAAAAATTCTTGAGGGTTGTTAATTTTTAACGTTGGTTCATTAAGAACTTTTCAATCATACGCAGACCTTTTACTGATATGACCCAGAATGGTACTGATTTTGCCTCTTGGTCTACTGAGGCTGCTGATGCCTTTGTTACCCTCAGGACAGCTTTTTCTAAAGCTCTTGTCCTCAGTCAACCTAATGTTAATTTCTCTGTGACATATCTCCCTGATACCAAGAACAAGGAGAACGAGGGGGAGTGGGTGATGGGATCAAGACATGTCAGATGTCAAAGGAAACATCACATTAAATGGAAAGGTTTCAGTCTGGAGGAAATTGGCAGGTTTGTTACAAAAGATTTACATACTGGTCTTAGTGAGGGATTTCTGTCTTCAGCATCAGCGGTTGAGGATCTGTTCAGGTCCAAAGGCCCCTCATGGGGGGTACTTTCGTGCTCCTGGATTTGATCCCTTGAGCTTGTGATCTGTGATCCAGGGCTTTGACATCGGTAAGCCAAACCTCTGACTCCGACTCCTCAATGTCCCAGACTCCCAACTCCGACTCCAAAACTCCCACTCTGACTTCACAACACTGCCTCACTACTAAGCATTACAATAAAATGTAGTGCAGATTCATCTCAAATAAATGCTGAGATCCTTTGATCAGGAATAGAACAAACATTTATAGGACATTTCATAACTTTCTCAAAATGCTATGAAAAAAATTACAGAACCTACTGCACTGAACTACTGTACCAAATTTATCATATATTTAGAAGTCAGAATTGATTTGTTTTATGCCAACTTCGGCTTCATCAAAATGGACTCCCACTCCGACACCCTAGCCCAGCTGTGGTTGGCTTCTCTTTCGGCTGAGCCGCAGAATATACATATTTTTCTAGGTGTTTGGGTTCTGTTATTCTGGCTATAGCCTGTCTAGCTTAGCACAGGTCGTTTCATTTCTCTACCTATCACCTCCTGGGTGAAGCTTTATATTCTGTGTCTCAGTGGGTGTTTCCTGATGGTCATAGGTATATTTAGATGTTCTGAAATTCTATTAATCCTTAGATGCAGTCTGTGAGTATCCAGCAAAGGGTTTTCGCTTTGCTGGTTGTTTACTGCACATTCCATCTATGTTCTGCTTTTCATTAGGAAGTAGGCCAAGCATTTATCAGTATTTACTTTATTCTTTGTTTGGAATTTAGTTATTTACGTTATTCACTCTGGGAACTGTCCTTTGTTCATCACATTTCTCGTCTTGTAGTAATTCACACTCCCTACTGTCTCTGGATGAGACCTCATCACTGGCAGTGCATTTGGACAGATGTCACATTCCATCTATGTTCTGCTTGTCTTATCACTATTTGCTTTATTCATTGTTTGGGATTTTGTTTTTTACTTTATTCACTTTGGAAACTGTCCTTTCTTCAGCACACTTCTCCTCTTGTAGGTAATTCATACTCTGCTCTGCCCTCCAGTTCTTTAGGAGTAACGTGAAGCAATTAGACAGCTTTTTATGTAGTTAGGTCCAAGTTTCCATCCCCTATTTTGAGGCTAGGGCTATCTCTGTACCCACAGGCACTATTAGGAATGTGCTGTCAGGTTATTAAATCTGTAGAAGAACCGACAGGGTCAGTTGCATTTTTTTATTGTTTAACCTACTATTCCAGAGTGATTTACTACACAGGCATAATAATTCTCATTACAAATGTTCCTTAGGCCCTTTCTGACATACAATGTAACTGTACATCATGATCGAAAAGGGATTCTCGCAAATGGACGTTCTGTTACCTGCCAATTATGCGGCCACAGGAGCTGTGTCTGCTTGATTGCCAAAAGGAGCACAGCTTAAGTGGTAGATTAGTGCAAGCTGCTGCTGCATCACACCTGGCTGTTTAATCTTCTAAATTCCACATCCAATAGCCATCGCTGCATTTAGAACATTATGTAAGATACGGGGCTCCCTCTTTCACCCAACTGGCATCCCGCAATGCGATTGTGGGTAGTCAATATTTGTATTGGCAGCTCAAATAATGACCTGTTGGTCTGCCAGCTATGACTGTATGTTAGACCATGCCAGGAACATGCTCTAACTGATGTTTTGTCAGCGTAACACTGACAGCTCTAATTCATTGCTGTACATGTGTATTGCAATGCATTAGAGCAGTGATCAGATAATTAAAACTTGAAGTCCTATAGAGGGACTAAGTAAAAAAAAAAAAAATTATACCAATATTAAAAAACACAAAAAGAACAAATGTACACATATTTGGTATTGCCACATCCGGAACAACTTGGTCTATAAAATTGTCACACGTTTTAACCCCTTCAATGAACACCTTATAAAGTAAATTTAAAATGTAACAAAAACAATGGTTTTTCATCATTAAGCCAAACAAAACATTGAATAACATGATATCAAAAAGACGTATGCAAATGGGAATAGTATCGATGGAAACATAATGTTTCCTAAAAAAAAAAAAAAAGCCCTCAATCAGCTCTGTCAGCAGAAAAGTGAAAAAGATATAGCTGTTAGAATAAGGTTATGGAAACCAATGCTTTTCTATAACATTGTTGTTCTGTAAAATAAGCAAAAAGTAAAAAAAACTTATATAAAATGGTATTGATGTAATCTTACTGACCGGAGAAATAAAGATGCCTTATCACTTATACCGCATGGTGAACGGCATAAAAGAATACATTCTTGACCTGCTGTTGATTTGTACCTAGCAATCGCAGTAAGGCTCAGCTCACATTTATCATGCGTACTACGCTGTGCACTTACACTGGGGTTTCCATGTAAATTTCTGAAATACGTGTTTCACTCAAAATCCCCAAAGTAACATTTCCTATAATAGGGAAGATGGAGTCATTTTGAACTCTTGTCTGGCCTGTGATCTGGCGGTGTCTGTCTTTTTAGGCATTCATAAAAGTGTAGTTTGCCACAGTTTTATGCATTACTGAAAAGATGAACACTGCTGAACTGAGGCAAGATGGTGTCCAGAGTGACTCTGCTGCCACATTATTGTGAATGGATCTCTCAGAGGTTTCATCTGAATCATGTATTTCGGAGATTTATATGGAAACCTTGATTTAAGTGCTCAGCGTAAAGCGCAGGATAAATGAGAACTGATACAGCAGATATGATGATCCACGGCATAGAGAGCTCTAACTTTCCTCCTGGAGGAGGAAATTGCTCTGCCCTCCTGCGGATACATTTTAAATTCAATGTATGTCGATCTTAGCACAATTAGGCTGTGTGCACATGATGCAGATTTGCAGCGCTTCCGCAGCGGATTTTACCGCGCAGAAACGTTGCATATCCGCATTGTGATGTACAGTAGCCTTAAAATCAATGTAAAAAAAAAAATGCTGTGCAGACGCTGCGGATTTTTCCGCGCGGTTTTCCCCCGGTACAAAATCCGCAGCATGTTACTTCTTTTGTGCGATTTTCCATCTCCCCTGTCACCAAATCCGCAGGGGGAAAACCGCGATGGAAAACCGCACAAAAACTGCATGAAAACCGCATGAAAAATGGAAGAAATCCGCAGGAAAAATGCAGGTCACTTGACCTGCGGATTTCTTCCATTCTGCACGGAAAAATCCGCAGGGCTAAAAAGTCCTTCTGCACTCAGCCTAAGGTTTGAATTTGAAAAACAGATTTGCTATACAAGTATTCAGATAAAATAATACTAATATATAGTTATCTGGATGTCATTTTTTTTGTAGATCTTCTGTTGAACAAAATAAATGATAATATTGCTATTTACATTATAGGGTTAAATGTTTGACACTATGCCATTGCTTCTAGAGATAACTAGGGGTTCCATGATGCTTATAGGTGTATAAGGATTACATTTAGATGTGAATGAAGCCATGTCTAAGTTCTTTCAATGCTTGAAACACATAGGCCAAATGTTTTACTTTGTTTTTAACTACTTCTATTTTTAGAGCATAGCAATAAATTATTATTTTAAGTAAATACGTGAGTTTTTGGGGTGGATGTTGGATATCTGTTTGTATATACTGATTGTTTCACCTAGGAACCGGACCTAGGATTGTTTTGTGCACCGCACCCATTGTGGACAACTACCCATTCTCGTAAGCTGATGTGAACTTTTGTAATTTGTATACTTGAATCTCAGGGGCTCCGCCAAAGTCGCATGACACCCATAAACCATTCCAGCAAAATTCAAACTCAAATGTGGAGCTCCTTAGTTTTCTGTACTTTCCACACATAAGGTATTGGCATGTTCATGAGAAATTGCAAAACCAATTATGAGGTTCAATTTCTTCAAGTAGCCCTTTTGAAAATTAAATACTTGGAACCAAAACAACATGGAAGTGAAAAATATAATTTCCACAGTCCAATGTTACAAAATTCTGTAAATCTGTAATACATACTCTAATGCATAAGAATATAATTAGTATAATACTGCTCCTATGTACACAAATATACAGTAACTACTATAATACTGCTCCTATGTACAAGAATATAACTACTATAATACTGCTCCTATGTACAAGAATATAACTACTATAATACTGCTCCTATGTACAAGAATATAACTACTATAATACTGCCCATATGTACAAGAATATAACTACTATAATACTGCTCCTATGTACACAAATATAACTACTATAATACTGCTCCTATGTACAAGAATATAACTACTATAATACTGCTCCTATGTACAAGAATATAACTACTATAATACTGCTCCTATGTACAAGAATATAACTACTATAATACTGCTACTATGTACAAGAATATAACTACTATAATACTGCCCCTATTTACAAGAATATAGCTAGCATAATACTGCTCCTATGTACAAGAATATAACTACTATAATACTGCCCCTATGTACAAGAATATAACTACTATAATACTGCCCCTATGTACAAGAATATAACTACTATAATACTGCCCCTATGTACAGGAATACAACTACTATAATACTGCCCCTATGTACAAGAATGTAACTACTATAATACTGCCCCTATGTGCAAGAATATAACTACTATAATACTGCTCCTATGTACACAAATATAACTACTATAATACTGCCCCTATGTACAAGAATATAACTACTATAATACTGCCCCTATGTACAAGAATATAACTACTATAATACTGCCCCTATGTACAAGAATATAACTACTATAATACTGCCCCTATGTACGGGAATATAACTACTATAATACTGCCCCTATGTACAAGAATGTAACTACTATAATACTGCCCCTATGTGCAAGAATATAACTACTATAATACTGCCCCTATGTACAAGAATATAACTACTATAATACTGCCCCTATGTACAAGAATGTAACTACTATAATACTGCTCCTATGTACAAGAATATAACTACTATAATACTGCCCCTATGTACAAGAATGTAACTACTATAATACTGCCCCTATGTACAAGAATATAACTACTATAATACTGCCTTCTATGTACAAGAATTTAACTACTATAATACTGCTCCTATGTACAAGAATATAACTACTATAATACTCCTTCTATGTACAAGAATATATCTACTATAATACTGCCCCCTATGTACAAGAATATAACTACTATAATACTGCTCCTGTGTACAGGAATATAACTACTATAATAATGCTTCTATGTACAAGACTATAACTACTATAATACTGCCCCTATGCACAAGAAGATAGCTACTATAATACTGCCCCCTATGTGCAAGAATATAACTACTATAATACTGCCCCTATGTACAAAAATATAACTACTATAATACTGCCCCTATGTACAAGAATATAACTACTATAATACCGCTCTTATGTACAGGAATATAACTACTATAATACTGCTTCTATGTACAAGAATATATCTACTATAATACTGCCCCCTATGTACAAGAATATAACTACTATAATACTGCTCCTGTGTACAGGAATATAACTACTATAATACTGCTTCTATGTACAAGACTATAACTACTATAATACTGCCCCTATGTACAAGAATATAACTACTATAATACTGCTCCTATGTACAAGAATATAGCTACTATAATACTGCCCCCTATGTGCAAGAATATAACTACTATAATACTGCCCCTATGTACAAGAATATAACTACTATAATACTGCCCCTATGTACAAGAATATAACTACTATAATACTGCTCGTATGTACAGGAATATAACTACTATAATACTGCTTCTATGTACAAGAATATAACTACTATAATACTGCTCCTATGTACAAGAATATAACTACTATAATACTGCCCCTATGTACAAGAATATAACTACTATAATACTGCCCCTATGTACAAGAATATAACTGTCACGGGATCCTTCTCTGGTATCACACAATCAACAGAGCAAGCGAAGAGTGAACAATTCCAAGACCTTTATTCAGGCAAAAATACAAAAAGGTCCATATTCAGTCCACCACACAAAGGATAAGATAGTCCAGAATAAGAATGCAGTCCAGTATCAGGATAAAATGTCCAGGGAAACGAGATTCCAAAACACTCTAGCACCAGAGGATAAAAATGGGTCCTTCTCTCTGAAATGCAGCCTTTTCACCCTCTTGTCTCTACCGGAACTGACTTGTCCAGCTGCCGTTCTTCCCCCCACCCCTTCCTTGTCCAGGGGTAGTCAAACAAGTTGCCTCCCAGAGGAGAACAAAAGGCCTTAGGGATTAATGCACTACAGGGGGTCATCAAGAGACAGATACAGTGAGGCTGTAGACTTACAATGTAATAAGAAAAACACTATGAAAATAACTGGAATTGTTAAAAATAGGAATATACAAAAAATGATATCCACATAACATATCACACCATCACAACCTCTCCCCCCCCATAATAAGTGAGCACGCCATGAGGTCTACACAGACCTCTGGCCTGCTCACTTTAGTCCACATTGCTCAGTTATTTATAATTCCTTGTACAGTGGCAGGGGTAGGTCGGCCTGGGGAGCCTATGGTTCTTCTTGTTGAGACAGTCCATCGGCGTTCTGTTGTTGGCTTCCTCGCTTGTATTGGATGGAGAAGCTGTAGGGTTGTAAGGACAAGCTCCACCGCAGCAATCTTCCATTGTCCCCTGATACGCGATTCAGCCATGTGAGGGGGTTGTGGTCTGTAACAATTGTAAAGTCTCTGCCATACAAGTAGGGCTGTAATTTTTTTAGCGCCCATACGATGGCAAGGCACTCCTTTTCAATAGTGGCATAGGCAACTTCCCGATCCAGTAGTTTCCTACTGGCAAAAGCAACAGGATGTTCTTCTCCGGCGGCGTTCACTTGGCTAAGTACTGCCCCAATCCCAAAGTTGGATGCATCTGTCTGCACGAGGAACCTGCGTTTATAATCCAGGGCAGCCAAGACAGGAGCAGTGACAAGGGCAGTCTTTAAAGCTGAAAAGGCATCCTCGCATGCCGTCGTCCACGTCACATTCCTAGGCATGTTCTTGTGGGTCAGGTCGGTTAGGGGCTTGGCCAAGGTGCTGAAATTAGAAACAAATTTGCGATAGTAACCAGCAGTTCCTAAAAACGCAAGTACCTGCTTTTTAGTCTGGGGTCAACACCAGTTGCTAATGGCTTCCACCTTGGCAGGCTCAGGCCTTAGTGTCCCACCCCCTACTCTATGCCCGAGGTACTGCACCTCAGCCATCCCTATTTGGCACTTATCAGGGCGAATGGTCAGTCCTGCAGTAAGGATATAGTCCAGCACTATGCCCAAGTGTTTAAGATGTTCCTCTCAGGTTGTGCTAAAAATGGCGATGTCGTCTAAGTAAGCACAGGCAAAGTCCTGACATTGTTGTAACAGTCGATCCACCAGTCTCTGGAAAGTAGCGGGGGCAGTTTTCATCCCAAAGTGCATTCCCAGGAACTCATAAAGCCCAAATGGAGTAATGAAAGCTGAGAGCTCCCGAGCGTCCTCCGTTAGGGGTATCTGCCAGTACTCCTTGCTCAAATCTAACGTGGTCACAAATTGGGCACTGGCCAAATGATCCAATAGATCATCAATCCTGGGCATGGGATAAGCATCACTCTTGGTGGCATCATTTAGTCGTCTGTAATCAATGCAGAATCCGTGTTGTACCATCCTTCTTGGGGACCAGGACGACAGGAGAGGCCCAAGAACTGTGAGATGGCTGAATAACTCCCAGTTGTTTCATCTCCTCCAGTTTGTTCTTTATCATGCCTTGAACAGCCTCTGGAACCCGGTAGGCAGCCTGCTGGATGGGGCGTTGTCCGGGGGTTTCCACATTGTGACTGGTGAGAGTAGTCTTCCCCGGCTTTGAGGAGAAAGCAGCAGCCTTCGGCCTTAGTACGGCGACAATATCGTCCTTTTGTATATCCGATAAATGGGAGCCCAGGGGCACTTGTTCCAGTGATCCTGGAGGAGATCTGGGAGATACTCGTCGGCGGTGGTATCACTATGGGGGTGGCAGACAGCTAGAACAGGCAGAGATCGGTCGTGGTAGTCTTTCAGCATGTTAATGTGGACGGTTTTCTGTCATTGACCACTAGAGTCCAGGGCAATAACATAGTTAGTGTCATTAATTTTCTTGACAACCTGATAAGGGCCTTCCCACACTGCTTGAAGCTTGTTGGCAGGGGAAGCAGTAATCATGAGCACTTGCTGTCCTTTAGCGAAGGTAGCTAGCTGGGCGAGACGGTCTCTGAGCTCTAGAACATAGGGAACAATGGGCATTCCAGTATCTGAGATTTCTCCCTCCAAATGTTCTTTCAGAAGAGTGAGAGGTCCACGGACCTTCCCGCTAAACAGTAGTTCGAAGGGAGAGAACCCTGTGGACTCTTGGGGAACCTCCCGATAGGCGAAGAGGAGATGTGGCAGGTACTTTTCCCAGTCTTTTTCAACGTCAACAAAAGCCCTCAGCATATTTTTTAGGGTTCCATTAAAGCGTTCACATAGTCCGTTGGTCTGCGGGTGGTATGGGGTGGTGCGAATGGCTCGAACACCACAGGTATGCCATAGGGACTGGACCAGATCTGGCATGAACTGAGTGCCTTGATCCGACAATATTTCACTAGGAAACCCTACCCGGGTAAAGATGGTAACAAGGGCCTCGGCTACCTTTACTGCTGTAATACTGGACAGGGCCACAGCTTCAGGATACCTAGTGGCATAATCCACCACAGTCAGGATATATTTTTTCCCTGACCTGCTGGGGTGGGCCAGAGGACCTATGATGTCGACGGCTACACATTGAAATGGTTCCTCAATTATGGGCAGGGATTGCAGGGGTACCTTATGTCGAGCTCCTGGATGCCGCATTCGCTGGCACACATCACAAGTGCGGCAATAATGGGCTACCGACTGCGAGACGCCCGGCCAGTAAAAACTTTGTGTGATTCCCTTTTCAGTCCTTTTTCTCCCTTGATGCCCAGCCAAGGGGATGTCATGGGCCTGTTGAAGTAGCTGTGCCCTGTACTTCTGAGGGACAATGAGTTGCCTGGTCATTGCATCAGGGTTGGCCTGGTCACTGCCCTTTGTTACACGATAATACAGTCCGTTTTCTCGAGTGAAGCCATCCCCATTATCTCCCATGTGCCCAGTTTCTGCCTTTCGCTTAAGGGCTGCTAAGGTAGTGTCACCCTCTATTTCTCTCCTAAACTCCTCTTTGTCCCAAGACTCTCCCAATGTAGTAGCAGCAAAAGTATTGCTTACCGACTCTGATGCGGTTCGTGGTGGTTGCTCCCCGGTGGGGTCCGGATGACGTAGTGCTTGAAGGGCCTGTAGTCGGGTGACTGCTCCCACAAATTGGCACTGTAACTCCCCAATGTCGTTCCCATGGAGGATATCTGCAGTAAGTGCTCCCATAACTCCAATCCAACACAGTTTTTCTCCACAACCATAATCCAAATGCACAGAAGCTCGCTGTATATATTTGCGGGCACCGCCTGCCAGGACAATGAGAATTCCCGGACCCTGGTAAATTGCCTCGGGTCGAACCACACGGGGGTCAGCGATAGTCAAGAATGCCCCCGTGTCTCTAAATCCTGACACTTTGTATCCATCAATAAAGACATCCTGCAGGTGGCATTGCCGTTGCTCTGAGTAGCTAAAGGACAGAGGCCAGAGTCCGTACACTCCAGGAGGGGTATCTATGGTGCCGTGGTCGGTGGTCCACTCTGGTGGGGGTGGTGGTAGCTCTTCCTCAGGTGTGGTGGAATGTACAAGACGCACTGGACGAGGTGGGGCTGCGTGGGGCTCCCTCTGAATCCTGGAGGGACAGCCAGACTGCAAATGTCCAGGTTGCCCACACCCATAACACCTCCTCTCTGTGATACCCCCAGGTCGTGGTCGGAAATGTTGGGGCCTAGGATTGTGAGGCGTGATTGTCATCGGCTTGTGACTAGGTGGAAGGGCAGATATAATTGGAGTGGGATGGGGCGCGGGAGCAGGCCGTGGTTCATTGTCCAGAAGCCTCCTCCATTGCGGCCGGATAGTAAGGGCTTCATCGGCCAGGGCTGCAGCTCTATCAACGGTACACGGCGTGCGCTCCCGGACCCATTCCCGTACCTCTGCAGGACACTTGACAAGAAATTGTTCTATAACGCCTGTATAACATCTTCCACAGTAAAGGCGTTTTCTGCTTCCAGCCATCTCCGACATGCCTCGGACATCTTATGTGCATACATCCTACCCCCCGTGGTGCATGGGAGGTCTCGGAAATTGGCCCTATATGAGTCTGGGGTGATAGCATGGTAATCCAGGATAGTCCGCTTTACAATGTTATAATCCCGATTCCGCAGTCCATCAATGGTTCGGTAAGCCTCCGCCAAGCTTCCGTTCAGGAGCCCCACTAACAAACGCATCCAGCTAGAGTGGGGCACCTCCATCACAGCACACTGCTGCTCAAAGTCTTTGAAGAACCCCATCACATCTCCAGAAGCCTCATCAAATGGCTTAAACTCTGTCCGGTAGAGTTGAGCGACACGGGTCGAAAAAATTCAAAAGTCGCCGACTTTTGGCAAAGTCGGGTTTCATGAAACGAAACCCGACCCTAGGATGAGGTCGGCCACGAGGTCGGCGACTTACGCGCCAAAGTCGCGTTTCAAAAGTTTGTTTTGCGCTCTTTTTCAGCCAATCAGGATCCACGGACACTGTGGGCAACGTGATGACATAGGCACGGGTCACCACCATCTTTCAGAAGGTCATGCAAGTGATTGGCTTGCTTTGGTGGGCGTCACAGGGGGTATAAAAGGGCGTGCACGCCGACCGCCATCTTACTTCTGCCGATCTTAGTATAGGGAGAGGTTGCTGCTGATTCTGTAGGGAGAGCGTTAGGCAGGGAAGAAGACAAAAAAACTGCTTCTGCTGCTAGCGATTTGGCCTGCACAACACACAAGTCACTGTGTGTGCAGTGCAAGGGGAGGCTATATTGTGGTGTATCAGTGGTGTTGGTTGTTGGGCTGCCTTTTAAGGCTTCCTGACACTCTGGCATTGCTGTTTACCCACTGCTCCGCAAACTGCTTTTTTAAAAGCAATCCAATCTCCCTTATCCTCTCGTCACTTTGGTCACAGGCAGCTGTGCCATCGAGCGTGTCACATAGCGCTCAGATATCAGTGGGCCGCACACAATCCACAAGTGTCCAGTGTCCAAAAGTGTACGCAGAGATTCAAAATCTCCATTATCCTCTCGTCACTTTGGTCACAGGCAGCTGTGCCATCGAGCGTGTCACATAGCGCTCAGATATCAGTGGGCCGCACACAATCCACAAGTGTCCACTGTCCACAAGTGTACGCAGAGATTCAAAATCTCCCTTATCCTCTCGTCACTTTGGTCACAGGCAGCTGTGCCATCGAGCGTGTCACATAACGCTCAGATATCAGTGGGCCGCACACAATCCACAAGTGTCCACTGTCCACAAGTGTACGCAGAGATTCAAAATCTCCATTATCCTCTCGTCACTTTGGTCACAGGCAGCTGTGCCATCGAGCGTGTCACATAGCGCTCAGATATCAGTGGGCCGCACACAATCCACAAGTGTCCAGTGTCCAAAAGTGTACGCAGAGATTCAAAATCTCCATTATCCTCTCGTCACTTTGGTCACAGGCAGCTGTGCCATCGAGCGTGTCACATAGCGCTCAGATATCAGTGGGCCGCACACAATCCACAAGTGTCCACTGTCCACAAGTGTACGCAGAGATTCAAAATCTCCAATATCCTCTGGTCACTTTGGTCACAGGCAGCTGTGCCATCGAGCGTGTCACATAGCGCTCAGATATCAGTGGGCCGCACACAATCCACAAGTGTCCACTGTCCACAAGTGTACGCAGAGGTTCAAAATCTCCATTATCCTCTCGTCACTTTGGTCACAGGCAGCTGTGCCATCGAGCGTGTCACATAGCGCTCAGATATCAGTGGGCCGCACAGAATCCACAAGTGTCCACTGTCCACAAGTGTACGCAGAGATTCAAAATCTCCATTATCCTCTCGTCACTTTGGTCACAGGCAGCTGTGCCATCGAGCGTGTCACATAGCGCTCAGATATCAGTGGGCCGCACACAATCCACAAGTGTCCAGTGTCCAAAAGTGTACGCAGAGATTCAAAATCTCCATTATCCTCTCGTCACTTTGGTCACAGGCAGCTGTGCCATCGAGCGTGTCACATAGCGCTCAGATATCAGTGGGCCGCACACAATCCACAAGTGTCCAGTGTCCAAAAGTGTACGCAGAGATTCAAAATCTCAATTATCCTCTCGTCACTTTGGTCACAGGCAGCTGTGCCATCGAGCGTGTCACATAGCGCTCAGATATCAGTGGGCCGCACACAATCCACAAGTGTCCACTGTCCACAAGTGTACGCAGAGATTCAAAATCTCCATTATCCTCTCGTCACTTTGGTCACAGGCAGCTGTGCCATCGAGCGTGTCACATAGCGCTCAGATATCAGTGGGTCGCACACAATCCACAAGTGTCCAGTGTCCAAAAGTGTACGCAGAGATTCAAAATCTCCATTATCCTCTCGTCACTTTGGTCACAGGCAGCTGTGCCATCGAGCGTGTCACATAGCGCTCAGATATCAGTGGGCCGCACACAATCCACAAGTGTCCAGTGTCAAAAAGTGTACGCAGAGATTCAAAATCTCCATTATCCTCTCGTCACTTTGGTCACAGGCAGCTGTGCCATCGAGCGTGTCACATAGCGCTCAGATATCAGTGGGCCGCACACAATCCACAAGTGTCCAGTGTCCAAAAGTGTACGCAGAGATTCAAAATCTCCATTATCCTCTCGTCACTTTGGTCACGGGCAGCTGTGCCATCGAGCGTGTCACATAGCGCTCAGATATCAGTGGGCCGCACACAATCCACAAGTGTCCACTGTCCACAAGTGTACGCAGAGATTCAAAATCTCCATTATCCTCTCGTCACTTTGGTCACAGGCAGCTGTGCCATCGAGCGTGTCACATAGCGCTCAGATATCAGTGGGCCGCACACAATCCACAAGTGTCCAGTGTCCAAAAGTGTACGCAGAGATTCAAAATCTCCATTATCCTCTCGTCACTTTGGTCACAGGCAGCTGTGCCATCGAGCGTGTCACATAGCGCTCAGATATCAGTGGGCCGAACACAATCCACAAGTGTCCAGTGTCCAAAAGTGTACGCAGAGATTCAAAATCTCCATTATCCTCTCGTCACTTTGGTCACAGGCAGCTGTGCCATCGAGCGTGTCACATAGCGCTCAGATATCAGTGGGCCGCACACAATCCACAAGTGTCCACTGTCCACAAGTGTACGCAGAGATTCAAAATCTCCATTATCCTCTCGTCACTTTGGTCACAGGCAGCTGTGCCATCGAGCATGTCACATAGCGCTCAGATATCAGTGGGCCGCACACAATCCACAAGTGTCCACTGTCCACAAGTGTACGCAGAGATTCAAAATCTCCATTATCCTCTCGTCACTTTGGTCACAGGCAGCTGTGCCATCGAGCGTGTCACATAGCGCTCAGATATCAGTGGGCCGCACACAATCCACAAGTGTCCACTGTCCAAAAGTGTATGCAGAGATTCAAAATCTGCATTATCCTCTCGTCACTTTGGTCACAGGCAGCTGTGCCATCGAGCGTGTCACATAGCGCTCAGATATCAGTGGGCCGCACACAATCCACAAGTGTCCAGTGTCCAAAAGTGTACGCAGAGATTCAAAATCTCCATTATCCTCTCGTCACTTTGGTCACAGGCAGCTGTGCCATCGAGCGTGTCACATAGCGCTCAGATATCAGTGGGCCGCACACAATCCACAAGTGTCCACTGTCCACAAGTGTACGCAGAGATTCAAAATCTCCATTATCATCTCGTCACTTTGGTCACAGGCAGCTGTGCCATCGAGCGTGTCACATAGCGCTCAGATATCAGTGGGCTGCACACAATCCACAAGTGTCCAGTGTCCAAAGGTGTACGCAGAGATTCAAAATCTCCATTATCCTCTCGTCACTTTGGTCACAGGCAGCTGTGCCATCGAGCGTGTCACATAGCGCTCAGATATCTGTGGGCCACACACAATCCACAAGTGTCCAGTGTCCAAAAGTGTACGCAGAGATTCAAAATCTCCATTATCCTCTCGTCACTTTGGTCACAGGCAGCTGTGCCATCGAGCGTGTCACATAGCGCTCAGATATCAGTGGGCCGCACACAATCCACAAGTGTCCACTGTCCACAAGTGTACGCAGAGATTCAAAATCTCCATTATCCTCTCGTCACTTTGGTCACAGGCAGCTGTGCCATCGAGCGTGTCACATAGTGCTCAGATATCAGTGGGCCGCACACAATCCACAAGTGTCCACTGTCCACAAGTGTACGCAGAGATTCAAAATCTCCATTATCCTCTCGTCACTTTGGTCACAGGCAGCTGTGCCATCGAGCGTGTCACATAGCGCTCAGATATCAGTGGGCCGCACACAATCCACAAGTGTCCAGTGTCCAAAAGTGTACGCAGAGATTCAAAATCTCCATTATCCTCTCGTCACTTTGGTCACAGGCAGCTGTGCCATCGAGCGTGTCACATAGCGCTCAGATATCAGTGGGCCGCACACAATCCACAAGTGTCCACTGTCCACAAGTGTACGCAGAGATTCAAAATCTCCATTATCCTCTCGTCACTTTGGTCACAGGCAGCTGTGCCATCGAGCGTGTCACATAGCGCTCAGATATCAGTGGGCCGCACACAATCCACAAGTGTCCACTGTCCACAAGTGTACGCAGAGATTCAAAATCTCCATTATCCTCTCGTCACTTTGGTCACAGGCAGCTGTGCCATCGAGCGTGTCACATAGCGCTCAGATATCAGTGGGCCGCACACAATCCACAAGTGTCCACTGTCCACAAGTGTACGCAGAGATTCAAAATCTCCATTATCCTCTCGTCACTTTGGTCACAGGCAGCTGTGCCATCGAGCGTGTCACATAGCGCTCAGATATCAGTGGGCCGCACACAATCCACGAGTGTCCACTGTCCACAAGTGTACGCAGAGATTCAAAATCTCCATTATCCTCTCGTCACTTTGGTCACAGGCAGCTGTGCCATCGAGCGTGTCACATAGCGCTCAGATATCATTGGGCCGCACACAATCCACAAGTGTCCACTGTCCAAAAGTGTACGCAGAGATTCAAAATCTCCATTATCCTCTCGTCACTTTGGTCACAGGCAGCTGTGCCATCGAGCGTGTCACATAGCGCTCAGATATCAGTGGGCCGCACACAATCCACAAGTGTCCACTGTCCACAAGTGTACGCAGAGATTCAAAATCTCCATTATCCTCTCGTCACTTTGGTCACAGGCAGCTGTGCCATCGAGCGTGTCACATAGCGCTCAGATATTAGTGGGCCGCACACAATCCACAAGTGTCCAGTGTCCAAAAGTGTACGCAGAGATTCAAAATCTCCATTATCCTCTCGTCACTTTGGTCACAGGCGGCTGTGCCATCGAGCGTGTCACATAGCGCTCAGATATCAGTGGGCCGCACACAATCCACAAGTGTCCACTGTCCACAAGTGTACGCAGAGATTCAAAATCTCCATTATCCTCTCGTCACTTTGGTCACAGGCAGCTGTGCCATCGAGTGTGTCACATAGCGCTCAGATATCAGTGGGCCGCACACAATCCACAAGTGTCCACTGTCCAATAGTGTATGCAGAGATTCAAAATCTCCATTATCCTCTTGTCACTTTGGTCACAGGCAGCTGTGCCATCGAGCCTGTCACATAGAGCTCAGATATCAGTGGGCCGCACACAATCCACAAGTGTCCAGTGTCCAAAAGTGTACGCAGAGATTCAAAATCTCCATTATCCTCTCGTCACTTTGGTCACAGGCAGCTGTGCCATCAAGCGTGTCACATAGCGCTCAGATATCAGTGGGCCGCACACAATCCACAAGTGTCCACTGTCCACAAGTGTGTGCAGAAATTCTAAAACTCCCCTGTCTTATTGACACCTTGTACCTTGTTTTACATTACTATATAGTTTGTTGGATTTTGTCTACATTTCTACCAAAAATGAGGAAGGCTGGTGGAAGAGGCCGTGGAATTGGGCGGGGGTTGGCAGCTGGTAATGATGGTGTTGGTGGTGGATCTGATGGTAGTGGCAAGAGCAAAATAGGACCGAATGCAGGAGGTGCTGACCCTGCGTCATCGTCTGGCTACATAAGGACTCGAACGCTTAGTTTTCTAGGAGTTGGCAAACTGCTTTTAAAGGCAGAGCATCAGGAAAAAGTTTTGTCTTACATTGCTGACTCAGCCTCCAGCTCTATCGCCTCCTCTTCTTCAGTTGTAAAAAGTAAAAGCACTGAGTCGTCATTGGAGGCTCATGTTCATGAACCACACCTTTCCTTGTGTCCTTCACCCCAACCAAGATTGAAGGATGACGCAGGCCATACTACTGATTACTCCATGGAGCTGTTTTCAAATACCATGCCTGGATTATCAAGTGAAATGGTGAATTACCCAGGCCAAGATGAATCTGACATGGAGTGCACTGATGCACAGCCGCTGATGGATGATTCTGCTGGTACATTCACTCAGAGCACTACATTGTCCTCGCAGTGTACAGAGCCAGATTTTGACCCTGATGAGACTCAGGTGCCCCTTCCCGCACACTATGCCACCATACACGGTGACACAGAGAAAGGTGCACATGACATAGAAGAGGAGGTGATGGATGACCCAGTTGTTGACCCAGATTGGCATCCATTGGGGGAAGAGGGTGCTGCTTCCAATAGCTCAGATGAGGAGCATCCACAGCAGACATCGACATCGCAACAGCTGTTATCTGGCAGGCCCGGAGCACTCCAAAGACAGGTTCCAAACATCAAAAGAGTTGCTGGACAGCTTGTCCAGAGGGTCAAAAGATCACAGCGTGCTAGGCCGCAAAATGTCTGCCAAAGTAGGAAGAGTGCAGTGTGGCAGTTTTTTGAACAAAATCCTCATGATCAGGCCAAGGTTATCTGTAAGAAGTGCGCAAAGACCTTTAGCCGAGGGAAAAATCTGAAAAATTTGAATACCAGTTGCATGCTTAGACATTTAACCAGCATGCACTTGCAAGCGTGGACACAACACCAAACCTCAAGTGCCACATGTGCAACTGATCACAACGAAGGTAGACAGCAACGCTACATTGTTTCCCCCACTGTAAGCCCACCGGTTAGCACAGCAGCAAATGTTGAGGTGTCGTTGCAAGGCCACAGCAGTCAGGGAATCCCACTGTTATATCAACGAAAGACTGATTCTAGGCCATCAGAAAGAACAACAACTCCATCACCATCATCAACCCTCTCTCAGTCCGCCCTGTCCACCGCTACTTCCACCATATGCAGCTCTCAAGTCCAGCTCACCCTCCCAGACACTATGAGTAGGTCAAGAAAGTACTCAGTCTCTCATCCGCGTACACTGGGTTTGAACGCCCACATTGCTAAACTAATCTCGTTTGAGATGATGCCCTTTCGGTTGGTGGAAAGCACAGCTTTCCGCGAACTCATGGCCTATGCAGTACCACGCTATGACCTACCCAGTCGCCACTTCTTCTCTAGCAAAGCCATCCCAGCCCTCCACCATCATGTGAAAGACCGCATTGTCCATGCACTCAAGCAGTCAGTGAGCGGAAAGGTGCACCTCACAACTGATGCATGGTCCAGTCGGCATGGCCAGGGCCGTTACGTGTCCATCACTGCGCACTGGGTTAATGTGGTGGATGCAGGGTCCACAGGGGACAGCGGTGGTGGGACAGTGCTGCCTAGCCCACGGTATAGGAAACAGTTGGCTGTTGGCGTTCGACCCTCCTCCTCCTCCTCCAGAAGCGACAGCTCGTCCACAGAGCGCAGTCGTACGAGCACTCCATCTGCAGCTGCCACTGTTGCACACGATGTGTCCCCCTATCGAGCAGCTAGTGGAAAGCGTCAGCAGGCTGTGTTGCAGATGATGTGTTTGGGCGACAGACACACCGCCGAGGTGCTGGCCGAGTACTTGAAGCGACAAACTGAGTCATGGCTGGGCAGTGTACATCTTGAGGCAGGCAAGGTAGTTAGTGATAACGGCCGTAATTTTGTGGCAGCCATAGCCCTTTCAAAACTCAGCCACATACCTTGCTTGGCTCACACCTTGAACCTGGTGGTGCAGTGCTTCCTCAAAAATTATCCGGAGTTAACAGCCCTGCTCCAGAAGGTGCGAAGACTGTGCGCGCACATCCGCCGGTCGCCTGTACACTCCGTTCGTATGCAGAAGCTGCAGCGATTGCTCCACCTTCCCAACCACCGCCTCATTATCGACATTGCAACAAGGTGGAACTCCACCCTGCACATGGTGGAGCGGCTGTGCGAGCAGAGGCAGGCTATAATGCATTTGTGGGAGGATACACGGCCAGGCACTTTGAGAGCAGACATGGAGTTGACAGGCGTGCAGTGGTCGAAGCTGAAAGACCTTTGTAAAGTCCTTCAGTGTTTTGAGGAATGCACACGGCTGGTAAGCGCAGACGACGCCATCCTAAGCATGAGCATCCCACTTATGCGTCTGCTCATGCAAACTTTGACGCATCTTAAGGAGCAGGCGTCTGCAGCCAATGTTGATGAGGAGGAAGAGGAGGAGGGAATCCTTGATGACATTCAGCCATTGTCTGCTCAGGGACCTCTCCTGGACGAGGTGGAGGAAAAGAGGAGGAGGAGGAGGAGGATGATGGGGATGATTACTTAGGGGAGGAGGATGCATCTCGTGGGGCAAGTGAAAATGTTGGCGTGGCAAGGTCTGGTACAGGGTTTGTGCGTGACTGGAGGGATGTGGATTTGCCAGAAAGTGCTCCTCCACCCAGCACTCGCAGTGCATCATTGACACCGGGAACATTGGCCCACATGTCAGATTATGCCTTGCGGATCCTAAAAAGGGACCCCCGCATTGCCAAAATGATGAACGATGACGACTACTGGTTGGCCAGCATCCTGGATCCACGCTATAAAGGCAAATTACAAAACATCATGCCACAGGAGAACCTTGACCTAATATTGGCTAATAAACAAGCAACTCTGGTAAATCGGTTGCTTGAGGCATTCCCAGCACACAGCAGCGGTGATAGTTCTCACACGAGCCGTACGGGCCGGGGGCAGCTTGGCAGAGGTGTTCGTGGTGCACATAGCAGAAGTGGCGTTGGAGACAGGGGTTTCATGACAATGTTGTGGACTGATTTTTCAAATACCGCTCACACAACTGGTAATACTGCATCGATGGAAAGTGACAGGAGACAGCAGTTGTCAACTATGGTTACAAACTACTTTTCCTCCCATATCGATGTTCTCCCACACAGGTCATTCCCCTTTGACTATTGGGCCGCTAAACTGGACACCTGGCCTGAATTGGCACAATATGCCTTACAGGAGCTCGCTTGCCCAGCTGCAAGTGTGCTATCGGAAAGAGTCTTCAGTGCAGCTGGATCAATCCTGACAGAAAAAAGGACCCGTCTTTCAACCCAAAATGTGGATGATCTAACCTTCATTAAAATGAACCACGCATGGGTTTCCAAGGATTTTGTCCCACCTTCCCCTGATGACACATAGGGTGACAGAAAAATGGCTTGCTTTGGTCCACCTCTTCCTGGTACTTCACCTATTTCGCCTTTTGCATCAGTTGAATGTCCAACATCAACATATGCCACTTTCTAAAACTCCCTAACTGTGCTGCCTCCCCCCCCATGGCTGGGGTCACCACCTAGCGCACGACACCGTGCGAGTGCCGTTGCCCTGGACAGGTGGGTAGGCCGACTCTTGGGCGCGGGCACTGGCACAGGGTCCCTCATAGTGCAATCAAGTGTCTCTGACGGTGGTGGTGCACACCCGCCGTCAGACACACCGCTGTACTATGAGGGGCCCAGTGCCAGTACCGACGCCCACGAGTGGGCCCCCCTTGCTTGGCCAGGGCCCCAGCATTTGCAATCTTTACCTCTCCCTGCTCCTCCGCTGTGTAATCTGGGCCGTCAAATCCATACTGTGCCTGACACCGTCTGAGCCTGCCTCCTGAGACATATATTTTGAATGTGTACGCTATCCATACATGTTATCCAGGGATACGGTACCCTTTCTAACCTTTGTGCAATGACGTGCAATCCATACTGGGCCTAACACCGTCTGAGCCTGCCTCATGCTGTATAGACATATATTTTGAATGTGTACGCTATCCATACATGTTATCCGGGGATACGGTACTCCTTCTAACCTTTGTGCAATGACGTGCAATCCATACTGGGCCTAACACCGTCTGAGCCTGCCTCATGCTGTATAGACATATATTTTGAATGTGTACGCTATCCATACATGTTATCCGGGGATACGGTACCCTTTCTAACCTTTGTGCAATGACGTGCAATCCATACTGGGCCTAACACCGTCTGAGCCTGCCTCATGCTGTATAGACATATATTTTGAATGTGTACACTATCCATACATGTTATCCGGGGATACGGTACCCCTTCTAACCTTTGTGCAATGACGTGCAATCCATACTGGGCCTAACACCGTCTGAGCCTGCCTCATGCTGTATAGACATATATTTTGAATGTGTACGCTATCCATACATGTTATCCGGGGATACGGTACCCTTTCTAACCTTTGTGCAATGACGTGCAATCCATACTGGGCCTAACACCGTCTGAGCCTGCCTCATGCTGTATAGACATATATTTTGAATGTGTACGCTATCCATACAAGTTATCCAGGGATACGGTACCCATTCTAACCTTTGTGCAATGACGTGCAATCCATATTGGGCCTAACACCGTCTGAGCCTGCCTCATGCTGTACAGACATATATTTTGAATGTGTACGCTATCCATACATGTTATCCGGGGATACGGTACCCTTTCTAACCTTTGTGCAATGACGTGCAATCCATACTGGGCCTAACACGTCTGAGCCTGCCTCATGCTGTATAGACATATATTTTGAATGTGTACGCTATCCATACATGTTATCCGGGGATACGGTACCCCTTCTAACCTTTGTGCAATGACGTGCAATCCATACTGGGCCTAACACCGTCTGAGCCTGCCTCATGCTGTATAGACGTATATTTTGAATGTGTACGCTATCCATACATGTTATCCGGGGATACGGTACCCTTTCTCACCTTTGTGCAATGACGTGCAATCCATACTGGGCCTAACACCGTCTGAGCCTGCCTCATGCTGTATAGACATATATTTTGAATGTGTACGCTATCCATACATGTTATCCGGGGATACGGTACCCCTTCTAACCTTTGTGCAATGACGTGCAATCCATACTGGGCCTAACACCGTCTGAGCCTGCCTCATGCTGTATAGACATATATTTTGAATGTGTACGCTATCCATACATGTTATCCGGGGATACCGTACCCCTTCTAACCTTTGTGCAATGACGTGCAATCCATACTGGGCCTAACACCGTCTGAGCCTGCCTCATGCTGTATAGACATATATTTTGAATGTGTACGCTATCCATACATGTTATCCGGGGATACGGTACCCTTTCTAACCTTTGTGCAATGACGTGCAATCCATACTGGGCCTAACACCGTCTAAGCCTGCCTCATGCTGTATAGACATATATTTTGAATGTGTACGCTATCCATACATGTTATCCGGGGATACGGTACCCCTTCTAACCTTTGTGCAATGACGTGCAATCCATACTGGGCCTAACACCGTCTGAGCCTGCTTCATGCTGTATAGACATATATTTTGAATGTGTACGCTATCCATACATGTTATCCGGGGATACGGTACCCTTTCTAACCTTTGTGCAATGACGTGCAATCCATACTGGGCCTAACACCGTCTGAGCCTGCCTCATGCTGTATAGACATATATTTTGAATGTGTACGCTATCCATACATGTTATCCGGGGATACGGTACCCCTTCTAACCTTGGTGCAATGACGTGCAATCCATACTGGGCCTAACACC
Organism: Dendrobates tinctorius; assembly: GCF_039654945.1. NCBI lineage: Eukaryota > Metazoa > Chordata > Amphibia > Anura > Dendrobatidae > Dendrobates > Dendrobates tinctorius. Next base: position 1,769,454 of record NW_027361691.1, read on the forward strand.
GTCTGAGCCTGCCTCATGCTGTATAGACATATATTTTGAATGTGTACGCTATCCATACATGTTATCCGGGGATACGGTACCCCTTCTAACCTTTGTGCAATGACGTGCAATCCATACTGGGCCTTACACCGTCTGAGCCTGCCTCATGCTGTATAGACATATATTTTGAATGTGTACGCTATCCATACATGTTATCCGGGGATACGGTACCCTTTCTAACCTTTGTGCAATGACGTGCAATCCACACTGGGCCTAACACCGTCTGAGCCTGCCTCATGCTGTATAGACATATATTTTGAATGTGTACGCTATCCATACATGTTATCCGGGGATACGGTACCCTTTCTAACCTTTGTGCAATGACGTGCAATCCATACTGGGCCTAACACCGTCTGAGCCTGCCTCATGCTGTATAGACATATATTTTGAATGTGTACGCTATCCATACATGTTATCCGGGGATACGGTACCCCTTCTAACCTTTGTGCAATGACGTGCAATCCATACTGGGCCTAACACCGTCTGAGCCTGCCTCAAGCTGTATAGACATATATTTTGAATGTGTACGCTATCCATACATGTTATCCGGGGATACGGTACCCCTTCTAACCTTTGTGCAATGACGTGCAATCAATACTGGGCCTAACACCGTCTGAGCCTGCCTCATGCTGTATAGACATATATTTTGAATGTGTACGCTATCCATACATGTTATCCAGGGATACGGTACCCTTTCTAACCTTTGTGCAATCACGTGCAATCCATACTGGGCCTAACACCGTCTGAGCCTGCCTCATGCTGTATAGACATATATTTTGAATGTGTACGCTATCCATACATGTTATCCGGGGATACGGTACCCCTTCTAACCTTTGTGCAATGACGTGCAATCCATACTGGGCCTAACACCGTCTGAGCCTGCCTCATGCTGTATTGACATATATTTTGAATGTGTACGCTATCCATACATGTTATCCGGGGATACGGTACCCCTTCTAACCTTTGTGCAATGACGTGCAATCCATACTGGGCCTAACACCGTCTGAGCCTGCCTCTTGCTGTATAGACATATATTTTGAATGTGTACGCTATCCATACATGTTATCCGGGGATACGGTACCCCTTCTAACCTTTGTGCAATGACGTGCAATCCATACTGGGCCTAACACCGTCTGAGCCTGCCTCATGCTGTATAGACATATATTTTGAATGTGTACGCTATCCATACATGTTATCCGGGGATATGGTACCCCTTCTAACCTTTGTGCAATGACGTGCAATCCATACTGGGCCTAACACCGTCTGAGCCTGCCTCATGCTGTATAGACATATATTTTGAATGTGTACGCTATCCATACATGTTATCCAGGGATACGGTACCCTTTCTAACCTTTGTGCAATCACGTGCAATCCATACTGGGCGTGAGAACGGCTGGCGAGCTGTTAAGCAAGCTACAGCACCTGTCTAGACAAGTACAGGGATTCCCTAGTGAGGAGACTTATTTGATTGTTTTCTATGTTGGGACAGCAATTTTTGGGGAGCACTATACTCTGGAGAATGATAGATGGGGCCCACCATACACTGGAACATTCCAAAGGTGGACATCAGACACTGGAGCAGCATTTACAGGGCCCATTATACACTAGAGCATTAGAAATGGGGCCCATTATGTTTGGAGCATTATTTGGGCCCATAAGACAGTGGAGCTTCATCCATGGGGACCAACATATACTGTAGCATTATGTGGAGCTCATCATATACTGTTTCAAACATTATATGGGACCAATGATTTTGTATGGAGAAATAGATGGGCCTCGTCATGAGATGTAAAAAGTGAGGTATTTTTCATTGTACTATACCGCTATTTCTCTGCCGCATCGGAGCATGATGAGTTGTGGTAAGTGTTAAAGGGGCGCTCTTTCGCCCAGGGCACATGAAAACCTGCAGCCAGCCCTCCCCCCCCACAAATTTAGCCAAATAACCCCCATTTTTCAGTGCGTAACTTGTATTATGAAGTAAATTAAGGTTGACAAGCTTAAGTAAGAAGAATTGATGCTTTTGGCATTCAAATGGGCACTGTAGGTGTGTTTCCTGTCCTCCTCTCACTGCCGACTTTTATTCCCCATTGACTTACATTGGGTTTCGTGTTTCGGGACGACCCCGACTTTTCCCTACAATCGGACGATCTTGCTCGACCCGACTTTTGGAAAAGTCGGGTTTCACGAAACGAAACGCGACCCTAAAAAACCAAAAGTCGCTCAACTCTACTGTCCGGGTGATCCGTACAGGCTCCCGGATTGTTGGGGTTACACTCCACATTGCGTTACTCCCTTTTTCAAGCTCCATTGCTTCCTGTCTCCGCTGTGCACGGCGGGCAGCCTCCTCCTTGAACTCCTGAGAGACGCCGGGGCCCAGAACCGCCATCTCTTCTTCATACCACACCAACCACTGGCTTTTCTGGATGGGGATCCCTGTCTCCAGTGCTCGTCCTTCAGACATCTGGGAGGAGGTGGCCGGGCTAGCGCCCACCAGTAGATCGATTAAGGCCTCTTTAGTCAGTCCCTGGTAGTTCAGGCCCAGGTCTCTGGCTCTCTCCTGTAAACTGCATACAGTCCAATTTCTGTACTCACTCTGTGGGTGACTCTCCATTAGGTGACGCTCTGTTGATCCCACTGCTGCCATCAGTTGTCACGGGGTCCTTCTCTGGTATCACACAATCAACAGAGCAAGCCAAGAGTGAACAATTCCAAGACCTTCCAAGAGATTTCGCCAACGCCATTTTGGATCCCGACGTCGCCACGCCGGCGACATGTTCTTCCGGCGACGCCATCTTGAGTATCGCGGGATTTCACGATACTCAAGATGGCGTCGCCGCAAGAACATGTCGCCGGCGTGGACAACGTCTGAATCCAGGATGGTGCCGGCGGAAGAAGATGTCGGGGATTGTGGAGCAGCGGCGATGACGGCGTGAGTATGAGAGACGGAGTGAGAGAAGGGGTCGTATGTGGAGTGAAAGAGTGAGTGGAGATGGTGAAAGGTGAGAGGAGTGTGTGTGTTGAGGGTTAATATGGCAAGAGGTGTGATGCTATCGCATCCTCCCGATGCGATAGCATCGGGCCATAATCTAGTAACTACTATAATACTGCTTCTATGTACATGAATATAACTACTATAATACTGCCCCCTATGTACAAGAATGTAACTACTAAAATACTGCTCCTGTGTACAAGAATATAATTACTATAATACTGCCCCTATGTACAAGAATATAACTACTATAATACTGCTCCTATGTACAGGAATATAACTACTATAATACTGCTTCTATGTACAAGAATATAACTACTATAATACTGCCCCCTATGTACAAGAATATAACTACTATAATACTGCTCCCTATGTACAAGAATATAACTACTATAATACTGCCCCCTATGTAAAAGAATATAACTACTATAATACTGCTCCTATGTACAAGAATATAACTACTATAATACTGCCCCTATGTACAAGAATATAACTACTATAATACTGCTCCTATGTACAAGAATATAACTACTATAATACTGCCCCTATGTACAAGAATATAACTACTATAATACTGCCCCCTATGTACAAAATGTAACTACTATAATACTGCCCCTATGTACAAGAATATAATTACTATAATACTGCCCCTATGTACAAGAATATAACTACTATAATACTGCCCCTATGTACAAGAATATAACTACTATAATACTGCTCCTATGTACAAGAATATAACTACTATAATACTGCTCCTATGTACAAGAATATAACTACTATAATACTGCCCCCTATGTACAAAATGTAACTACTATAATACTGCCCCTATGTACAAGAATATAATTACTATAATACTGCCCCTATGTACAAGAATGTAACTACTATAATACTGCTCCTGTGTACAGGAATATAACTACTATAATACTGCTTCTATGTACAAGAATATAACTACTATAATACTGCCCCCTATGTACAAGGATATAATTACTATAATACTGCCCCTATGTACAAGAATATAACTACTAAAATACTGCCCCTATGTACAAGAATATAACTACTATAATACTGCCCCCTATGTACAAGGATATAATTACTATAATACTGCCCCTATGTACAAGAATATAACTACTATAATACTGCCCCTATGTACAAGAATATAACTACTATAATACTGCTCCTATGTACAAGAATTTAACTACTATAATACTGCTCCTATGTACAAGAATATAACTACTATAATACTGCCCCCTATGTACAAAATGTAACTACTATAATACTGCCCCTTTGTACAAGAATATAATTACTATAATACTGCCCCTATGTACAAGAATGTAACTACTATAATACTGCTCCTGTGTACAGGAATATAACTACTATAATACTGCTTCTATGTACAAGAATATAACTACTATAATACTGCCCCCTATGTACAAGGATATAATTACTATAATACAGCTCCTATGTACAAGAATATAACTACTATAATACTGCCCCTATGTACAAGAATATAACTACTATAATACTGCTCCTATGTACAAGAATATAACTACTATAATACTGCCCCTATGTACAAGAATATAACTACTATAATACTGCCCCCTATGTACAAAATGTAACTACTATAATACTGCCCCTATGTACAAGAATATAATTACTATAATACTGCCCCTATGTACAAGAATATAACTACTATAATACTGCCCCTATGTACAAGAATATAACTACTATAATACTGCTCCTATGTACAAGAATATAACTACTATAATACTGCTCCTATGTACAAGAATTTAACTACTATAATACTGCCCCCTATGTACAAAATGTAACTACTATAATACTGCCCCTATGTACAAGAATATAATTACTATAATACTGCCCCTATGTACAAGAATGTAACTACTATAATACTGCTCCTGTGTACAGGAATATAACTACTATAATACTGCTCCTATGTACAAGAATATAACTACTATAATACTGCTCCTATGTACAAGAATATAACTACTATAATACTGCCCCCTATGTACAAAATGTAACTACTATAATACTGCCCCTATGTACAAGAATATAATTACTATAATACTGCCCCTATGTACAAGAATGTAACTACTATAATACTGCTCCTGTGTACAGGAATATAACTACTATAATACTGCTTCTATGTACAAGAATATAACTACTATAATACTGCCCCCTATGTACAAGGATATAATTACTATAATACTGCCCCTATGTACAAGAATATAACTACTAAAATACTGCTCCTATGTACAGGAATATAACTACTATAATAATGCTCCTATGTACAAGAATATAGCTACTATAATACTGCCCCTACCTACAAGAATATAACTACTATAATACTGCTGCTATGTACAAGAATATAACTACTATAATACTGCTGCTATGTACAAGAATATAACTACTATAATACTGCTGCTATATACAAGAATATAAACACTTTGATACTGCCCCTTTTTAGAAGAATATGCTATTGCATGGCCCCATATACAGGGTGTTTTGAAGCTTCTTTATAGTCTTTGGAACCGTTATACACACCTGTGAAACAATCCATCCTGTATTAATGTCCCGATATGTTTTTCATTAGCATTTTGCTGTATGTGGTTAGTTTCCAGCATATAGTCTCATCTCAGTATTGCAATTCTTCATCATGTTTCCTTTGACTCCTTTGAATTATTGTAGATTAATTTCCCTTTTTAGAAAGTGGAGAATCAGAATCATAATACTGGACTGAATTATGCACAAACTGATCATTTTTCTATGAGGCCCCAGTTCATGGGGTTTTCATCGTATGATTGATCACAAGGTGCCCAGTTATATGAGTTCTTTGCTGTGAAATATCTCTTCCAAGGTTAAATATAAATATAAGTATGAGCAGTGAATGCACCAACAGATCATTGATTTCCTATATAATGTGAAAAGTGCAACATTTCTTTTCATTTCCTGATAACCTTCAATGATCTGTAATAAAATCCTGCACAGAGTCCTAATTCTAAATGAAACTTTTCATGGTTTGTTAAATGCATATTTCTTTGAAGCACATCTCATAGTCCCAGAAAACAAAAGGTTGATTTGCCTGCAAAAAAAGTGCTGGTTGCTGCCACTAGAGGGAGCTAACATATATTCATGCTGCTGCTTTGAGATTAATTTGTCTGCAAAGAGCTCCCTCTAGTGGCAGTCAGAAATTTGCTAAATTATTTGCAAAAAAAGGAAGATTTTGCTTACATTTTTAATGGTAGGTGGAAAGCATTACTTTCAGTATACTGTCTTATGTAGCAGAATTTTTGTATAGGTTAGTCTGCTGGCACTGTGTCTTGGGGTATTTTTTTACTACTGTTTATTTTGTTGGTGCTGTTAACAGGGGAAGCTTAGCTCATGTTTTGTGAATGTGCCCTGTTATATGCTGATTGGGTGATTTACAAGATACTTTGTCCTCTTATAATGCATAAAGCCTAATTCAGAAATCTGCTGCTTTGTAAGAGGGTTGAAAATAAGTTAGGGGCCTTCTAGTGGTTGAACTGACTATTACTTTACTATTGCAAGGTTATTGTTAGGATATTTAGTCATCAGAGATGAGTGAATCTTTTGTAATTCAAATTTGTCAGTTTTAGAAAATTTTCCCCCACAAATCACAAGTACTTCAATTGTTCTGAATAAAATGTGTGTAACACTCTGAGGTCTTCTAGGACTGTATCTAAAACCATTCAAACTCTTCAAAGCAAAATCAGCCCTAATAATGGCAAAGTGACCTTCAGTGCATATACAGTTTTTCTCAAAAGTTTACATATCCTGGCAGAATTTTTGCTTTCTTGGCCTTTTTTCAGAAAATATGAATGATAACACCAAAACTTTTTCTCTGCTCATGGTTAGTGGTTGGGTGAAGCCATTTATTGTCAGACTACTGTGTTTTCTCTTTATAAATCGTAATGACAACCCAAAACATCAAAATGACCTTGATCAAAAGTTTACATACCCTGGTGATTTTGGCCTGTTAACATGCAAAGAAGTTGACACAAATGGGTTTGACTGGCTACTAAAGGTAACATCCTCACCTGTGACCTGTTCGCATGTAATCAGTGTTATATTCTTATAGAATCATAGAATCGTAGAGTTGGAAGGGACCTCCTGGGCCATCTGGTCCAACCCCCTGCTCAAAACAGGATTCGCTAAATCCTCCCAGTCAGATGTCTGTCCAGCCTCTGTTTGAAGACTTCCATTGAAGGAGAACTCACCACTTCTCGTGGCACCCTGTTCTACTCATTGATCACTCTGTCAAAAAGTTTTTTCTAATATCTAATCTGTGTCTCCTCCCATTCAGTTTCATCCCATTGCTTCTAGTCTTTCCTTGTGCAAATGAGAATAAAGATGATCCTTCTACAATGTGACAGCCCTTTAGATATTTGTATACAGCTATTAAGTCTCCTCTCAGTCTTCTCTTTTGCAAACTAAACATTCCCAAATCCTGTAACCTTTCCTCATAAGACAGGGTTTGCAGACCGGTCACCATTCTGGTCGCTCTTTTCTGAACTTGCTCCAGTTTGTTGATGTCTTTTTTAAAATGTGGTGCCCAAAACTGGACACAATATTCCAGATGAGGTCTGACCAAAGAGGAGTAGAGGGAAATAATGACTTTGCGTGATCTAGACTGTATGCTTCTGTTAATACATCCTAGAATTGCATTTGCCTTTTTTGCTGCTGCATCACACTGTTGACTCATATTCAGTCTGTGATCTATTAGTATATCCAAGTCTTTTTCACATGTGCTGTTGCTTAGCCCTATTCCTCCCATTCTGTATATGCTTTTTTCATTTTTATTGCCCAGATGTAGTACTTTGCATTTTTCCCTGTTAAAACCATTCTGTTAGTTGCTGCCCACTGCTCCATTTTATTTATATCTTTTTGAATTCTCTCTCTTCTCTAGTATTAGCTATCCCTCCTAGCTTTGTGTCATCAGCAAATTTAATCAGTTTACCCTCAATTCCTTCATCTAAATCGTTGATAAAGATGTTGGACAATACAGGGCCCAGGACAGAGCCCTGTGGTACCCCACTTGAGATATTCTTCCAACTGGATGTGCAGCCATTTACGACCACTCTTTGTATGTGTGCATAAAAGCTGAGTTAGTTTCTGGGATCCAGACAGACTCTTGCATCTTTCATCCAGCCACTGATGATTCTGGATTGTGAGTCATGGGGAAAGCAAAAGAATTGTCAACGGATCTACAGGAAAAGGTAGTTGAACTGTATAAAACAGACAAGGGATACAAAAAGATATCCAAGGAACTGATAATGCCAGTTAGCAGCGTTCAAACTGTGATTAACAAATGGAAAATCAGCGGCTCTGTAAAGACAAAACTACGGTCAGGTAGACCAGCAAAAATGTCGTCCATAACTGCCAGGAAAATTGTTCGAGATGCAAAGAAAAACCCACAAATAACATCAGCTGAAATACTGGACTCTCTGTAAACTAGCGGTGTGGCTGTTTCAAGATGCACAATAAGGAGTCACTTGAAGAAAAATGGGCTGCATGGTCGAGTCGCCAGAAGAAAGCCATTACTGCACAAATGCCACAAAGTATCTCACCTACAATACACAAAACAAAAAACCACACAAAAACATACCAGTATTTCTGGTGTTTGTTAGCTGACTCTGTACCCTTTAATATTGTTGCCTCCCAGTGAGTAGAATCTGTGCTGGTGTTCATCACCATCGTTCACCATCCCTAGGTGTTGAAACCACTTAATCTGTCAAGAGCCAATGTATCTATACTATTTAAAGTGGACACCGCTCTGCCCAGCTTACCCCTTAGAGTTTTCCTTATGGAAGAGTAAATAAACTGCGATGCCCAGATGACTGAACGAGAATTAGCATAGGGATTCCGGTGTAGCAAAAGTTGTGTTTTGACATAAAGCCAACCCTGATTTGGACTTCAGGGACTTGATGGAAATGCAGGAAAGTAGAAGAATAGTGTCATGGTGGGGTGCTTGGCAGGGTCGAAGGGAATGTGTCAGCAGGTTTTTGCTATGTAATCTGAGAGCACCATAATGTAATGGCTGAGGGCCTGATGGATGTGTCACATGCTCAGCATTTTTCTGTAGGTTTAATACAATCAGTGTTTTATTAGCAGAAGATTATCTCCTCAGGACTGGGTGATGTGTGCCAGCCAGTCTAGCTAATTCGTGCAACCACGCCCCCATCACTGATTGGCAGCTTGCTGACAATATACACAGGAAACTGCCTATTAGGGGTATGGGTGGGGTTATACAGAGTTCAGTTTTCTGAGCACTGCTACATCTACACCAGAGAAAACTGCGATTCTATCCAAAACTACAGTAAGTGATACATCACAGGAATCATGCTCTCTGCCCCTACATGCAGCAGCTCTCAAATTTCATAGCAAAAATCTAGTGGCAGGTTCCCTTTAAGAAAACTACTACAGTCCCCCTAGTGTTGTCTGCTGGCAGAAAACAATGGATCTATTACCTCTATGGTTTTATAAATGAATTTTGGGGACTTTATACTCTAGCTAAGAGCAATGAAAAGAATATTCTGCAGAAAGTAAAAAAAAAATAATAATCACAAATCCAAAAAGAAACATGTCTTTCTCTATAAGCTAATGCGCAGTCCGAGGTGCCGCCGGTAGCCGACAACGTCCCTAACAGTACCGGGGGGACATCTATCACACGAAATGACTGTAAGTGAATATTTACTTGGCTAATATTTAGATATATAACACTTATCCGGATCATAACTCTGGCGTCCTGTCACAGACACGGCTCGCACATTTCATCAGAGGGCGCCGAGCGCAGATGAAATGGAAAGTCCTTTATTACGGCCGAATGGGAGAAAACCAAGTAATATTACACAAATAAAGCACAGAGAACAAGGCAGGAAACCATCAGCTGTCTACACCGATTGTGGATGGAAGTCTCCTGGAGAAAACGGCCCCGGCTCTACCTGCGGAGTTATGTGTTCATCCAGTATTTATTATAATACCGCATAAAAGCTGATGGCGAGAGCATTAAATGTGTAATGTATGGTGCTTTATTTTCACAAGGTATCTATTGGTCTATATATCTAAAGTATCTATGTATCTACAGCGCCTTGAAAAAGTATTCATATCAAATCAACTTTTATACTTTTGTTTTCACAAAAAAGGTCTGGACTGTGATTTGACCAACTACACAAACAAATATACTTTGATCTAAACCATTCATTGTAGCACTGGCAGGATGTTTACGGTCGTTGTTCTGTTGGAAGTGAATCTACGTCTCAGTCTCAAGTCTTATTGCAGCTTTGAAAAGGCTTTCCTCTAGGATTTCCCTGTATTTAGCTCCATCCATCTTCCCATTAACTCTGACCAGTTTTCCTGCCCCTGCAAAAAAAAAGCCTCCTCACAGCAGGATGCTGCCCCCACCATATGTGATGATGGGGATGGTGTTTTCAGGGTGATGTGCAGAGTTGGTTTTCTGCCACACACAACGTTTTGCCTTTAGTCCAAAAAGTTCTCTTTTGGTCTCATCTGAGCTGAGAACCTTTTTTCACATGCTTGGTGTGTCCTCTACATGGCTTCTTGCAAACTGCAAATTGGGCTTCTTATGGCTTGATTTCAAAAGTTCTTGCCACTCTTCCATAAAGGCCAGATTTGTGGAATAAATGACTACAGTAATAGTTGTCCTGTGGACAGATTCTCTCACCTGAGTTGTGGATCTCTGCAGCTTCTCCAGAATGACCATGGGCTTCTTGGCTGCTTCTGTAATTAGTGCTCTCTTTGCTTATGATGTCAGTTTAGGTGGACGGGCAAGTCTTGGCAGATCTGGATACTCCTTCCATTTTTGGATGCTGGATTGAACAGTTCTCCGTGAGTTGTTCAAAGCTTGTTTGTTTTTTGTTTTTTTATATCATATACTGCTTTTCTCTTCTCCAAAACTTTATCCCTGACCTGTCTGTTGTGTTCCCTGGTTTTAATGATGCTGTTTGATCACTAATGTTCTCAACAAACATCTGAGGCCATCACAGAACAGCTGTAGTTATACTGAGTAGAAATTAAACAAGGATGGACTCAATTTACTAATTATATCATATCTGGAGGTGATTGGTCACTCATTATTTTATTTGGGGGATCAGACTACAAGGGGTTGAATTTAAGTGCATATCACTGTCATATCTATCTATCTATCTATCTATCTATCTATCTATCTAATATTCAATCCAAATAAAGGCAGCACTCCATAATAGCTCTTTTCTTGAGAAAGGCTCAGTTGAGCCGAAACGTTGCCTTGAAATGTGGGCTGAATAAAACTCACCACTGTTTGAAAAGAGCTATTATGGAGTGCTGCCTTTATTTGGATTGAATATTGGATACTGTGGCTGAAAACAGGACGATCTATCTATCTATCTATCTATCTATCTATCTATCTATCTATCTATCTATCTCCATGCATATGATCCAGCACGTCTTTCACATTGCACCTTGCTGCTGTCATATACAATCTCTTATATCTTCTTCTCGTATTTCTTTCATGTAACGCAGTAATAAAGTTGTTGACAAGTTCTGCTATTTAATTCAATTCTTTTGAGACATATTACCTGGAGGGAACATCGAAATGTAATTATGCTTTTTTTTTTCTTTTTAACGAAGAAAGATTTTGTTCCTTACGAAAATCTACTTTTGCTCACATAAAATAATGAAAGTACGTTTGAACTGTCGTGTAAAGCTGTAAACCAGCAGGTAGGTGGCTTCCCTGTAAGGAGCTGTATGGAGACAGGAGGGTCAGTATTGCTTTCATCTATGGCGCCCCTGAGGTTCAGTCGCCACAGAGGTACTGCACCTCCTCCTGAGGTGTGGTGCCCCACCATCCAGGTAAGGTGGAGACTCCTGACCACACTCCAACATCTGCACCCCAAACAACAAAGTATTGTAGCAAAGCACCTTCGGCGGCTCCCTGCTTGGAGTATAGCAACGCACCCATTGGTGGCTCCCTGCTTGGAACACAAAACATGCTGGGAGGCGGGTGGAGTTAGCTTACATTACAAGGAGCGGGAAGAGTTTAGGATTAGAGGTCAGTTGGTTAGAGAGCTGGAGAGAAGAAGATCCCCGGAGAGAGGGATAGATGGATGGAAGTGCTGCAGCAGATCCCAGTGACCTGGGTCTGCTGGCAAGGGAGAGGAAGAGAGACAGCAACATAGCCTGATTCTCCATAGAAGGAAAGATTAGTACGGAATGTGATGAGTAAAAGGGAACAGAGGACGTGGGTTAGAAGAGAACCCTTCCTAGAAGTTCTAAGCGCAAGGCCGGGGCCCGGTCCCCGAGGTTGTATGGATACTAATGGTCCTGCAGCAGACACCGGAGGAATAGAAGTAGTGACCACTTTATTCCCACACAAGACTTGGGGGCACAACAGCAACTGGATAGTGAGCCGGGACTTAGTAGCAAGGAGTCCCCGAAGCAGGCTACAGCTGTCTACCGTACAAGTAGAGTTCATAAGAACATCGGACAGGAGGCACTCCAGTGTAACTCAGTACTAGGAGTACTTCATTTAAAGGCGCTATAAGAGGAGACGTTCAGAAAGACACATGTTGGCGGAGTGTTGGAAAGGAGTATTCCTTCTGGCCTGGAGGTTGACTGAGTCCCTGACCCGGAGGACATGGCATGGAGGCAGGCACCTGTTTGTACAACAGACTGTGAGTAAAGCTTTGGAACTACACGCCCTGGTGTCCTCCACTTATTCCTGCGCCAACCTGCCCAGCACTGCTACATCCCCTGCACCAGACACTACACCATCTACGTGTCACTTCACCTACACTGCCCTGGGACTACAGCCCTGCCTGTGGAGGGTTATATCATCATTGCTGCACCACACCATCTGTCCCAGAGGATTTGTCTGCAGCGTCGGCTTACATCCACATTGCCGAACACCACAGGTGGCGTCACGAATTACTTATAAACTTTCACTTCCACAAGTACACTGAAACAACCCCTTTTACAATGGGCACCCAGGGCCATGGGCTGGGTCACCGCTGCCATGACATCTCCCATTGAAGTTTATCGGGCCCAGTACCGAGTACCCCATAGCCCTAGGTGTGAGGGCGTCCCATATCCGCTGGCCTGGTTGTGTTTAGAAAGACCACAAGGAGCATGGCTCCTTTCATTGAACATTCATACTCCTTCCCGTGGGCATAATAGTACTCAGACAACACAGAGTGTGGGTTACACAATTGGGTGATACTTTAGTGGATCACCAACAGTCAATAACATATAGTACAGTCCCAACAAGTACATAAAATGGTGCAAATTACAGTCTTGGCCTTCCACTGGCTCGCCAGGAATTAGAACATCTGTAACTCCAAGGCCAACTGCCCAAACAGTAGCAACCCGCTTTGGCGGGCACCCACGGAGAGGAAGTAGTGGCAAGCTTAGGAAGCTAACAGAGTCCATTGAAGTATGTGTCCAGATGCCCTGATAGTTCCAACCTGGGTTCTCCAAATGTCTTAAGTGATTCAGTGATGGGCAGTGAATCAAATTTGTATTTCTCTGGTTGGAGCTATGGTGCCTTAACTACTGTCCGCTAGAGTCTCTGGAAACAGAGGCAGATCCCCCTTTTATAGTTCATAGCCCTTATTCAGGCATTTTTCCACAGGATTGAAGGAAAGTGTGAGATGATCCCTCATTGCTCGAATGTTCAATTAACCTGCATATTCTGTCCCTCAAAGATAGCAGAACAATAAGCTGCAGGGACAGATACCATAGGTAGTCAGCAAGCATTCAACAAATCAACAAACATCAATTCAACATACAACAAGAGTCAACGTTCTGGCTCATATGAACAATGACTTATGTCTCTTGACCTGCTAAATAATATGTATAGCATAACTAAAAATATCTACAATGTCCACACAAGCTGAAAATCAACCAGGCATTAAGATCTTACTGATCTCTTAAAGAGACAAGAGGGGTGTAAGGGCATAACTTAGATCTTAAAAAAAAAAAAACAAAGAAAGAAGTCCTGGAGCCTGAACTTATTATCAAATCACAGGACGGGTAAACGTTGCTGATCACTGGTGGTCTTACTGTAGAAGCCACTGACCACAAAATCAGGTTTCCTCTGTTCCCCATGTGAATGAAGCAGAGAGCATGTGGACTTGGCTTTCTTTGTTAATCCTACAAGGTTTTAATGGAGCTGCAGTATAGAGGAACATGTGACCCATCATTCTCACTATCGGTGGTGGTCTCATCAGTTGAACAACAGGCAAACAACAATAGTTGTAATTGTAGGATAGCTCCTCTAATATGCTCCACTTGTCCATTTCAAAACTTTTATGTAACAATCAAGAGTTATTTGATCCCTTCTATGGCAGCATTGCGTGTGACCTGCCTGGACTGAAGCAAAGTCCATATTCACTCCATCTGCTGCCAAGCATCCCAGCGGCCTTCCACATTATATTGCCATACAGTGGATTACTGTGACACTGTACCTAGTAGTGAAAAAAAGTTTCCACACTATTTTGATGTAATACTGCTTTACTATTAGGTGATATAGTGTGTAACATGACAATTGGGTATACGAGATTCCTGTGGCTTTCACCCCCCTCTCACAAAAATACCCTCTGCTTTTAATTCACCCACCTTAATACCATATCCCGCCGAATAATGACTCATCACACCTTATTTGTATAAATTGGCCACAGCAGCCATTTATTAAACATTTAACATAACAATTTTTAAACATTATCCACAAAGGGGAGGGGAGGTCTTCGAAGCCCCAAACTGTAACCGCCTCAGGTCAGTGTCCCAGAAAACCTGGCCCCCAGGTCAAGTACTGTCTCTAGCCGCTAAGCATCAGCTCAGAGACACTAAGAGACTCGACCGGCCAATATCCGCCAGAAATACCCACGGATCCCATATTTCCACTTAATTCACCCAAGGAGGAGTCCAGGACCTTTGACATCCCCCCTTCAAACCGCCATTTACTAGCATTATCAACCTCGAGGACCCCCCCACGCCATGCTGCCGTGACAAAGTATACACAAATGTAAATACCTAAATTTCTGTCAATTAACCCGACGTTGACGCAAATAAGGGTGGGCGGGGGGCAGGTGGGAGCTTGTTTTCACTGGGATAGGGGCACCTAAAATGGTTGCCCCACTAAAATGGCTACACCCTTTATCATGCTCCCCCTCCCCCTTTAACCCCTCCTACCTTCCCACAGCCTTATCCCAACACCACTATTCAAATCCATTAACCCTTTCTAAACTGAAACTCTTAACATGTACCCCACCCTATAGTCCCTCTCAACCCTTTTAATGGCCTGTGGCCCAGTATGGCCTCACTATACTACTCACATGGGAGCAATCAGAGGTATCACAGAAACAGTTTCTATTTAAAGTCCGACTGGTTTATTTCAGTCCTCATAAACAACATCACATGAAAACTTAGGCACAGCCAGGGGCGTAACTATAGTGGTCACAACGGTCGCAGCTGCGACGGCGCCCGACTGCTTAGGGGCCCGTCTGTCCACCAATAGTGAAGGAGGAGGACGTCAGCGAAACATGTGACCCGCAGCAGGGAGGCGTCACCACAGGTCCTCTAATAACATGGGGGAAGATGGATTCAATGCAGTCACCGGGTCACGTGATCCAGAGAGAGGCGTGTCCACAGGTCCTTCAGCCTCCCGGTGCTTGAGTGTGTGTGCTGTAAGCTGTTGCTGCATCCTCCTGCTGCTGGCCAAGGGTCCAACTCCCACAGATCTGAACCTGTCCTTTGAGACTTGTTATTAGGAGCTGCTCGGTGCCGGGGTGAGTAGTGGCGGAAGCTTCTACATCGGAGGTCTCTCTCTCTCTATATGGCTCTATAGTGCACAGGTCTCTCTCTATATGGCTCTATAGTGCACAGTGAAGTGGACAGGTCTCATGATATGGTTGTCATGGTTCTGGATGAGGGTAAGTTTATGTGTGGGTTCAGGAGGGGTTTACAGAGTAGATGTAGCAGAGCCTTGTGTTTACAAGGTGTATGGAGCAGAGCCGTGTGTGTACGAGGTGTACGAAGCAGAGCCGTGTGTGTACAAGGTGAACGGAGCCGTGTGTGTACGAAGTGTATGGAGAAGAGCCGTGTTTGTACAAAGTGTACGGAGCTGAGCCGCATGTGTATGAGGTGTACAGAGCTGAGATGTGCGTGTATATTGGCATGGGGGGGCCCCATTTGAAAGTTCGCATCGGGCCCATAACTTTGTAGTTACGACACTGAACACAACCTTTGTCAAGCACAAAGTAAAACATAAAGTAACAAGTCCATAACATACTGCTGGTTAACCCGCCTGGCTTAGGCTGCTTTCACACTTCAGGCTTTCGGTATCCGGCATGGTGCGGCGAAAAACCGTACTGCCGGATCCGGCGCCTGTTACCACCAGATCCGGCTTTTTCCCCGTGCTGTTTCATTGGTGCCGCATTGCGCCGGATGGCGATGCGGCGCGTCTGTTTTTTTCCGGATCCGGAGAAAATAGCCTGTCCGGCGTCTGCAAAAAACATTGCATGCAACGTTTTTTCCCAACGTCGGACCGGTTTTGCGCACTGCGCATGCCCGGAAACCTTCTCTGCCAGGAATATATCCGGCAGAAAGAAGCATCCGGTGTCTGCGTTTGCGGCCAGATCCGGTAGTCCGGTTTTTCGCCGCACCATGCCGGATACCGAAAGCCTGAAGTGTGAAAGCAGCCTTAGAGTCCAGCTTCTTAGTCCTTTAGCAAAGGCAGTCAATCCAGGAGATCTGCACACCTCTGTAAAGATAGATGCAAGAGACAAATATGTCTCATTTTACAAAGTTAACCACACCCAGGTGTTGAGATCTGGTGAGCAGCCATCTCTACTAACTCTTCAGCTGCTCACAATCAATCTGTCAAGGCCGATTAACCCCTTTTAGTCCTATATGTACTAAAGCACTACTTCAAGTTTATCTCCAATCCACTAGGTGTTCTTCAGACACCTTACAAGTGCTAATCTAATCCTTTTATATTGTGTCTGCAGAATAGTGCTATAATGTGCTATTATATCAGTGCTATAATGTACTAATATTGTGCTATAATGTGCTAATAGAGCTATAATATGCTAATATAATAGTGTTATGGTGTGCTGCTATAATAGTGTTATAATGTTCTAATATAATAGTGATATAATCTTTTGATATAACAGTACGATAATGTGCTAATATCATAGTGCTATACTGTGCTATCATAATAGTGATAAAATGTTTTAATATACCGTATTTTTCGGACTATAAGGCACACTTTTTTCCTTCAAAAATGTGGAGGAAAATGGGGGGGTGCGTCTTATAGTCCGGATGTACCAGCTCTGGCTGTGGTGCGGAGGTGTGGGGCGCTGTTTCGGGGGCAGAGCAAGAGCTGCCTAACTCCTGTTCCCACTGCTAAAGAGAAATGAGTATTCACTGAATTCCATGCCCATGGATGTGGAGGGCAATGAATATTCATTTCTTTTTGGCATCCTGGTATGATTGGCCTCATCCCTGTTCTGGTATGATTGGTCTCATCCATATCCTGGTATGATTGGCCTCATCCCAGTCCTGGTATGCATGGTCCCATTCTTATGCTGGTATTATGAATATTCATTTCTCTTAAGTATCAGCACACGTGACCACAGGCTGCAGCAGAAAGCCGGTGGCTGACACTGCGCACTACTGAAGAACAATTAATACTCCCTGCTCTCTGCGATGAACAGTCCCAGTGAGCATTCTGGCAACTGTGCTCTGCTTGCAATCAGCTCATAATGTCCCTGCCATGCACTGCTTACAAGCATTAACCAGCTGCTGGCAATGCAGCAGGACACTGCAAGATAGCGGAGGAAGGTACGTTTAATGGTTTGGTTTTTTTTAAACTTTTCTGTTGGGGCCATGCATACCAGGATGGGGGTGGGGCCAATCATACCAGAATAAGGAAGGGACCAATCATACCAGGACTGGGATGGGGCCAATCATATCAGGATAAGGATGGGGCCATGCATACCAGGACTAGGATGGGCCAGTCATACCAGGATAAGGTTGGGACCATGCATACCAGGACTGGGATGGGGCCAATCATATCAGGATAAAGATGGGGCCATGCATACCAGGACTAGGATGGGCCAGTCATACCAGGATAAGGTTGGGACCATGCATACCAGGACTGGGATGCAGCCAATCAAACCATGATAAGGATGGGACTAATCATACCAGGACTGGGATGGGGCCAATCATACCAGGATAAGGATGGGGCCATGGATACCAGGCCAGGGATGAGGAGGCATGCATACGATGATGGGGATGAGGGAGCCATGCATACCAAGATAGAGATGGGGTATCTACTTATTAATGTATGCCTTGTATTGACCCAACCTGCTCATTTGCATCCTTGCCTGCAGTGATTGAGACTTGAGTATCTGACTTGGAAAGCCTATAAATCCATAGGGACCACCTTAGACCATGTGATATGCTATAAATACCTTATGGTTGGGTATCATCTCTATGACTCTCATCCTCCTGGTAACTATGCTGGTTGATTCTGGGATCACCTGTGTGCGGCCATTTCTGTGGTAGTTTATGAAAGATCCAGCTGTTCTAATAAACTTCTGGTGAGTGAGCTGTGGCCACCTGTCCTTTGATGTGTGTGGACAAAAATGGCACAAAACTTCTTGGGGCCAAGCAGAGAGACTTCATCTTTAAGTACATCCTAAATGTCTAAAATTGGTTTCGCAACGCCAGTCCTCAAGAACCACCAACAGATCAGGTTTTCAGGATTTCCTTATTATTGTGGAGGTGATGGAATTATTGCCACCTATCCTCATCAGTAGTCCTTATGGTTTTTCATAGTGGTCCAAGAGTGATGATGTCCTAACTTTTTTTGCAATTGATTAGACATGAGCAAATCAATTAGAAGAGAATCTAATTCATAAAAAGATCACATTCACCAGATTTCAAAATTTTGGAGATTTAATTTTCTCAAATCCATCAAAATGGTGACTGATATTTTACTTTTATTTGTTTTAGGGTCAAGAAGGGTTTAAAAAAACAATTCTACTTGCCATAATTCAGGCCTTTGGTCTACGAGCATCTCCCCACCGGATCTTCTGCATGGCTAGCTTTCTTCAGTCCAGTCTTAGATCTTCACCGTGCCCTTTGGTGCTTTTAGCACTCACTAGATCTCACGCGATGTTATCCTGTGCGTTGCTCAACTGAAGGGCACAGGGTGGGGAGCTTCATTAGGAAGAAGTGAGATCTGTGAAGAGCGGTTTTGGCCGCTGCGGACACGCAGCAGTTTTAGCTGCGGTGTACAGTACCATTCAAATGAATGGTACTAAAAAACCGCTGTGCTGACACTGCGGAAAAAAACGCGCGGATTTGCTGCGGTTTTGAATCCGCAGAAAGAAGTGACATGTCAATTCTTTCTGCGGAATCCTCAGCGGGTTCCTATCTCCACCATTGTGGAGATGGTGAATCCGCAGGACCAAACCGCAGGCAAAACCGCAGATAATCCGCAGGTCTTTGGACCTGCGGATTATCTGCGTTTTTTGCTAAATCCGTGCGGATTAATCCGCAGCGGATTCCGCAGCGTGTGCACACACCCTAAAGCATAATAAGACACATTGGATTCACAGCAAATAAATTTGATGCAAAATTGAATTTCCAGGTCAACTTTTAGCGAATGTGCCAAATTTGAATCTTACTAGAGACCACTGCAGCCAATCATTGACCTCAACGATCATGGGCTGAAGTCACATGTGGGTAGTAGTAATGTCAATAATGCTGGATAGCTCACGACCACCAGGGTGGTTCTGAAGCAGCAGTGTGTTTCCAATCGAGTCTTTAAAGTATTTATGGTAGTTATTTTTAATCATATCCTCCCTTTTCTGCCTTTTAAAAAAAAAAAATTGACAAGCCTTTAAAAAAAAAAAAAAATTAGGTTCATGAGTCACGACCTTTCGAAAACTTCCTGCTGTGCCCAGGAGACTCGGAGAGCGATAATTGTACTTGTACTTTGTAAACAAGTCAGGTCGCAGCTTTCGGCTCGGGCTCGCCAATATGCTGACATAAAATGTCAATGCTTTTATTCTGTAAATAAATTGCTTGATGCTAATTGACCTTTTTATTGTCAGAATTGTAAACTTATTTAATTATCCAATCACTCAGCGTCGGTCAATGGAGTAATGCTCCTGGGGGAGGAAGGTTGGATCATCTAAAAATTGATAGGAATAACATTTCAATGGGAATATAAATAAACCTGATCGATGGCGCTGAGGTTCGTCGCGAAAAAGCGGTGAACTTATTTCAGTACTTCTCAGCTTGTGTCAAGAAAAGAAAAACTGAGTCTAAAGACACAGCATTAATATAAATGACGCCATTCCCTTTCTTTGTCTCCTATTAAGGGCATATGCAGGTGTCCAATAGACTGTCCCTGGGGCATCTGTCAGTCTGAAATTCTTTGCTGTTTATACGTGTCCATTCATAAATGTCTCAAGGACTCCAATTTCTCATGACGAAAATTACAATACATTATTGGGATATGCTAGCAAAACCCTACACAGGTTACCATAGGCATCACAACCACTGTGTGACCACATAAAGATACATATAGCATAAACATCTCCTGACAGAGTATCACTATATAGATATACATGTATATATGTAATAGGCTAAGAACCAGACACTATGCATTACCTGCATGTGAACAGCGCCCTATACAGGCATCTATTGGGCAAATGTATACTGTAGCGTTCCACACTACCTGTGGACGGGGATTGCTCGCTTTGCTGGTTGTTGAGGCATACGCTGGGACACTCAGGGTAAAAAAAAAAACAAGTTCATTCGGTTTATTAGTAAACAGCATAAACCTCTCCTCAGAAACTTGGTAGAATGCAGCAGCTAGTACGCTGTCCGTTACACATTCAGCTCTATAGAACAAGCACAGTCTCTCAGTGACCCCCGTCAGCATAACACAGATTCCTGTCCGTTACCTTTTGGTGTTGGCCACACAGGTTCCCGGATGCCTCTTATCCTCAGAGGTATCCCACAAACACTTCTCACTGACCCTGGTCAGTATTAGGCTGAGTTCACACGTGGCGTTTTTTTCGCGTTTCCGCGGCGGTTTTAACCGCACGATTTTGCCGCGAAAACGCGAAAAATAAGCATCCCATGCATTCCTATGGGATTCCGCAATGCTGTGCTAATGCTGCAGTTTTTACCGCGGCGGAATCGCTTTGCGGTAAAAAATGCAGCATGCTCATTATTTTGCTGAATTGCGGCAATCCCGCACCCATAGGAATGCATTGTTCTGCTTACTTCCCGCATGTGGCTGTGCACACCATGCGAAAAGTAAGCAGAACATTTGCGGATGGTACCCAAGGCCCGGAGGAGAGGAGACTGTCCTCCGGGCTCTGGGTACCATATCCCTGTAAAAAATAGAATTTCAAATAAAAAATATTGTTATTCTCACCTTCCGACGTCCCGCGCAGCCTTCCCGCCTCTCTCAACGCTCCCAGTACCAGTAATCCTTTGCGAGCGATGACGTCCGTTCTCGCGGGATCGAGAAGTCTTGCGGTCATTCGCACGACGTCATCGCGAATGACCGCGAGACATCGCGATCCCGCGAGAACGGACGTCATCGCGGTAATTCGCGCAAAGGACTACTGGGACCGGGAGCGTGGAGAGAGGCGAGAAGACAGTGCAGGACGTCGGAAGGTGAGAATAACAATATATATTTTTTTTTTATTATTTTTTACATCCTATCTTTTACTATTGATGCCGCACAGGCGGCCTCAATAGTTAAAAGTTGGTCTCACTCGTCAAACACTATGTTTGACGAGTGTGACCAACCTGTCAATCAGTTCTCCAAGCGATGCTCCAGATCGCTTGGAAAATGCTAGCAATTCTGCAAGCTAATTACGCTTGAAAAATGCTAGTTTTTCCGCGGGAATTTAAAATACGATTTTCCCGCGGAATGGAATTCCGGAATTCTCGCGGTAATTTCCGCGAGAGTTCCATTACGTGTGAACCCAGCCTTACTCACAGTTGTCAGACTATCCACTACGGAGGTATCTCACAGACCTCCTTCCTCTGGCTCAGGCTAGCCAGCACTGCTTCCCCAGGCTGTGCGACGTCCAGCAATCAGGTTTGGTCTGGAGCCCCACACGCAGGGAGACTTCTCCTTCTCTGCACACAGACCACTCTGTAGTGTCCAGCCTGGACACATGGAAATCTGTCCACACTGACAGACTGCCAAACACTCCTCCATTACATAGCTGTAACCACACCCAGGTACCTATCACATGGATAGTCACGGGATCATGACATCACCGCAGGTCCTCAAACACACAACCACATAGGCTTCTGCAGGGAAAAAGGGGTACAGCGAGCACCCTCACCTCAATGTGAGGTATATGGGTAGCCACCCCCATAGGCGTGAGGCCCATGTTGGTTAGTCATTCCCACCCAGCTCTCTGACTAACACTATAAGCCCCCCTATTATAAATAAGCAAAAGAGCTCCTGGAACTACAAGTCCCAGCATATCAATATTATTTCGGGCTTACAGCGCAGAGACCCTCTGCGACACATACCGGCCATTTACAATCCTGTCGGACACTATACACCTCCGTGTGTATTCTGAGGAGCACGTACAGCGCCCCCTAGCTGTAACAGGGGTCACTGCCTTACAATACTTAGCAGTCACCCCGTGCACCCCGTGCATCCTGTAGTGCATTTGTTTTTCCTGCTGTATTTTTGAAGCTCTGACAATAAGTCTGATTGATCCAGCTACTCATAGACACCCAGCATAATCCAGCCGACATGGAATGGAAAATGTTTAATTTTCTCTCCCTCTTCTTTCAATTAGAGAGCTCTTTTTAGCTCTGTGAAGTCGTTTTTTTTTTAGTGTATAAAACAAATTAAAAATAATGAAGATAGAAAAAATTGTGCAGACATGTAGCGAGCACCTGTCCAATTCCATAGCAATAACTTATTACAGAGTGAGAACAGAGGCAGGAGACTAATAAGCCAGATAGGAGTCAACAATGTATGAGGGCATAAAACCTTATTTAAAGCCATCATTAGAGTAGACAAGATTGGAGTCTACAAATGAAAAAATCTTGAAGGAAAGTTAAACACTAAGACATTTTTTTTTACCTTGTTGAAAAATACTTTGCACAGAAGAGTGAAATGAGAAAATTCTGACCACCTGCAGCCATCACTAGAGGGAGATGGTGAGCTTACCAATGACACTCTGGACTCTAGGTTAAAACAGTATGCTGTGAGCTCCCTCTGTTGGTGACTTTGGGCCAACAATTATATCATTTGTATCTATGTTCATGAAACAGTTTTGGAACTTTGCAGTATCAAAAGTTTGATTCAAATATGTTTATTGAGACCTAATTTGAGAGAAATACGGGTTGTTTTATGCATCCATGAAGGAAATACCATTAGTTGCAATCTCTAAATGATTGACATAAAAAACATTATTTATGGTGTGGTGTTGCCTGCCTATTCTTTTTTTAGCTGAACATTATAGTTAAATAGTTCCCCATTGCTGTGTTTCAACTAGCCGGGTTTCAGTCTTTCTGAGTCCTTATCCACATGCATGTCACTTGACAAAAGGTAAGGTTTTAATATTAGAGGTTGGGGCCATCTGAATAGGGTCACCGTGACATGGTGGGACAGCTTTTTATATTTGTTTAATCAAAATTATGTTAACTAAGCACCCTATATTACTTTCATGTACTATTGCTGTTTATTCATTTACTGTAGAGTATTTACTTATGTTTTTATCTTGATCTTTTTTTGGTAAATAAGTAGATAATGATCCAAGAACCAAATAAGAACCATGTTTATTCCTATTCCAAAGAAGGATATTAGCCCAATTGTTTGCGCTAATACTGTGTTGCAGGCACCAGGCCACATTTCCTAATCAAAATCGTTTGGGCTAATATTGTTGAGAAAGGAGTATCCTCCGAAACACGCGTAGGGGTGGGCTGGTGAGACCACGTGTGATCCCGCTGCAGCACTCTGCAAGGTAAATATATATATTTCATGCATTTGTTTTATGCATACTTTATGGTATTTGTCTAAGTATTATTAATATTGGTGATGCAGCTATTTATGCCACGTGGGATCTTGTTCTGTTACAATATGGACATTGTAAGATGAACTATGTTTGGTGTACAATATAGATTTTATTGGTGTGGGTCTTCCAGCCTCTTGTATGGATGCTGATTTTGCTTCCGCATTTTAACCCTTTGTTTGCCTTTGTTTTGATCATATTATAATAAAGATTTGGATAGTTTAATACTTTGGACTTCATGACTGCCTTGTTCTGCTCTTTGACTTTTTCTGGTTAATCAATACTGAGCAGATGAAATGAGGCTTGGTGGGGTAGAATAGCCTTATCTTAAGTCTTCTGCAATCTCCAGCTGGTTCACATGCTAAAGGGGGTTTTACACTAAGCAATATCGCTAGCAATATCGCTAAAACGTCACTGGTTTTGTGACGTTATAGCGATATTGCTAGCGATATCGCTATGTGTGATACTTACCAGCGACCGGCTCCCCCGCTGCTCATCGCTGATCGCGCGAGAATGTCCGGCTCCATTTCTCGTCGTGTGCTTCCTGCTGGGCTTCCTGCTGTGACGTCCAGCGACGCGTGGAGGCGGGCGGGAGGACGCCAGGATCGCTGTGTGTGAATGGTAAGTATCATGCGCTGCGTCGCTGCTGCATCGCTGTGAGATCTTTCTGTATGAAAGCTCACTAGCGATCATTTAGCGATGCACCAGCGATCCTGACCGGGTCGGATCGCTGGTTGGATCGCTGGTGCATCGCTAAATGTAAAAGGGCCTAAAGATTCAGCTTTAATTGTGAGCAGCGACTGTTTAAGTAGGCACAAAAGCAGGATTATTGCACTGACTATAGTGTCATCGCCGCTCAAAATGTTTGTGGAGTCCCCAAAGTCTTGGAAAACAGCACAAAAGTCAGACATCCATGAACACTCTTCAGTTGTTATGTGCGGATTCTGACCAGAATACCAACGGGAGTGTTGGCGCTGGTGTTCGACAAATGACCTCTGCAGCTCAGAAAATCTTGCCAGCATGTGCAGTGGGGAGTTCCAGTGTGTGTTCATGTCGCACACCAGTCGGTGAGCTGGCACTTGCATGCGCTGCTGCAGCACAGCTAGAGTGGTGTCAGCTGTAGCTGACTAGCACAAATGGACATTCACATTGCGTAACTTGACAAGAAGCTCTCTCATATATGGGTAGGTTTTCAGAAACCACTGAACCACTAAGTTGAGCACGTGGGCCAAGCACGGTACAAGTGTGAACTTTCCAAGCTTCACAGCAGCCACAAGGTCATGGTCATTATCACACACGACCATGCCTGGCTAGAGTTTCAGTGGTGAGAGCCACAGATTTCTCTGGTCTGTTATTCCTTTCAACAACTCTGCCACGGTGTACGGTTTGCTTCCTAGCGAAATTAGCTTCAGCAGGGCCTGTTGCTGCTTCCCTGAGGCAATTCTGCAGAGCTTCCAGCTTCCGGGTGATGTGGACGACATTCTCTGAGATAAATTGGAGATGTAGGATGAAAACGAGCAAGAGGGGGTGCAGGTATTGGTGTAAGAGGTGGAGGAAACCTTGATAGAATTAGGGCCAGCAATCCTCGGCTTGGGTAGCACGTGTGCTGTGCCAGGAAGAGACTCATCCACAGCCTCCATAATGTTCACCCAGTGTGCCATCAGGGAAATGTAGTCTCCATTGCCAGAAGTGCTTGTCCACGTGTCAGTCGTAAAGTATACAATCCCAATAACTGCATCAGTAAGGGCACGGGTGATGTTTCTGGACACGTGCTGGTACAAGGCAGGATACCACGCCTGGAGAAATAGTGGCAGCACAGAAGGATGGCTACAGGCCAAAATGGGAACATTTCCATGACAAGCAGCCTGAAAATGTACATGTTTCGCATTTGGGCCTGTGCGTGGGTGGCTAGGAACTTTTTTTTTTTCGTTCCAAGACCTGGGGTAAGGACAGCTGAAGCCGTGCTGGGACAAGTTTTTGGAAGTGCCTGATGATGATGCCTCAAATTGTGCAAAGACAGGTGCAGGGTGGTAGGCATCTCTCTTAGTGGTCAGACCACTGCTGATCTTGACATAGCACAGGTTGCAAATTACCTTTTTTTTCTCAGAACTCTCTTTAAAAAAAGTCCCAGACTGGGGAACACCTAACTCTTGGATGGAGAAAATCAAGAATGTTGGTTCTCGGTGGAAGTTTTCCGCCTTCTCCCTCTGGTCATCCCACTGCCTCTTCCTGCCTATTTTGGTGCTGCTGATCACTCCCCATCAGCGCTGCTGGCCTTGCTCTGCATGCCAGCTTTCCAGGTTGGGTCAGTGACTTAGTCATCTACCACCTTGTCTTTTGCTGTCACACCCTGGTCCTCCTGACTTGGTGACTTAACAACAACAAATGTGTCTCATCATCATCTACCTCCTTAGATAAAATTTACCGTTACCCACCATCATTTTCTTATGACCTTGGCTGCACCACTAAACAGCATCTCTTCCTGCCCCTTTTGGAACATGCAGGGTGAGAGGCCACAATCAAAAAATGATCTTGTAAAGAGCTACTCGGAGTGTCCTAGTGTGGGATCACTGGTCTCCTGGGATTCAACATGCTATGAGAATCCGGGTGAGTATTAAGTGATCCAGACTGTTAGCTGGTGAGCTGGACCTTGTGTAAGGCTGAATGATGCTGGCAAGCATGCTGGAAGCATTATTTGTAATCCAACTGACCACCTGTTCACACTGGTGTGGCTTCAGAAGTGGTGTCCAATGCCTCCCTGCAAAATCGGACAGGAAGATATGTGTCATGGATGGGCATATTTCTTGTGCTCCAGGAACAGGTGTAGTCGCACCAGCCCCACGTCCTCGGCATCTGTGGTCACCTGCAGTAGGCAAAGCATTTTTTTGGAGTTTAAGTTAAAAGTTAAGAGATAAGTTTAGTTAAGAGTTAAGAGTTTGAAGTTTGGAGTACGGATGACTAATTGAATCCTGAAACATTTTTTGAACGTTTATTTTTTGAGTTTTATATATATTACTGTAATATAACATTAAGCAGTGCTTTAAAGTCTGTGGATGACTAATTGAATCCAGGAAAAAAATGTTGAATGTTTTTTGGAGTTTTATATACCACCGTAATGTAACACTATCCATATTAAACTCTATGGATGACTAATTCAATCCAGAAATTTTTTAAAACTTTTTTGGAGTTTCATATACCTCTGCAATGTGACACTAAGCGCTAAACTGTATGGATGATAATATGGTCCATTTTTTCACCCCCAAAAAAACTGCTATATATTTAAGTAACGGACTGCAAAGCCCTGCCTAGAGGCTGTATTCTGCCACTCTCCCTGACATGTTTCTGATTTTACATAAAGTTAATTTTCTCTGAGTATTTTTAAGACCTGTTTGACATGTACCTGATATGATGCAAGGTCAGAAAAATAAATATGTCATCCAGATAGACTACCATAAATCTACCTGCCAGATGATGGAAAATGCCATTTACAAAGTGCTGAAGCACGGTGGGAGCATTGGTCAACCCAAGTGGCATGATGAGGTTTTTGTTATGTCCCTCTGTTGTATTTAAAGCAGTCTTCCACTCCTCCCCCTCCTTAATACTGATTAGATTATAGGCCTCCCTAAGGTCTAGTTTGGAAACCACTTATCCACGACAATCTGATTAAAGAGATCCGCAATGAGAGGGAGAGGGTATGGATCCAGAACAGTCATCCGATTTAGTTCCCGGATATCCAATCAGGGGTGCAGCCCCCATCGTTTTCTTAATAAAGAAAAATCTGACTGCCACAGGAGATGAAGAGGGTCTGATATGTTCCTTAGAAAGGCTCGGTGTTATAATCTATCATGGCCTGCCTCTCAAGACCTGAAATATTATACAATTTGCTCTTCAGCAACTTAGCCCCAGGAATCAAATTGACGGAGCAATCATAAGGGCAGTTAGGTTTTAGCTCTTGACACCCTCATTCTGAAGGCACATCTTCATAATCAGACAAATACTCCGGTAGAGACCTGGTAGGTACCAAGGATAAACGAGTTATCATGCAATCAGCAGATTTGACGAGTGTGACTAAAATAAATACGGTAGTTAAATAAGTGAGTTCATACAAGCAAAAGGCCCTCACAAAAAACTAAAACTTTTTTTCCATAAAAATTGTGACGACTCCTTGAGTGGACCCTCTGGGTCGTGGCACCAACCCTCTCAGGGTGAGCTGACCTAGTGAGGACCACCCCCTATTCAGGGAGTGTCAGGGGCAAACCCAAGGGGGTAAGGTACCACGACAGCTGGCACCAGGTGGCCGGCTCACAGGAGACACAAGTGAGTGTGTCTGCAGGAATGTGCAAAACGTGGACACAGGGAAACGCCGGGTACAGGACGGTACAGGGCGAGTGAACAGAGGCACGGAGAGTACAGGACAATACAAGGTGTGTACTCGGGAGTGCGCTAGATACAGGATAGTGCATGTATGGCGTGCACAGACAAGCACGCCCAGGAGCGAGCAAAGCAGGGCGCGTGCTAAGGAGCACCCCAGAGTATGGAATTAAACAGAGCGCATGCAGAGAAGCATGCCAGAGTGCAAGACTAGGCAGAAGGTGTGCCAGGAGGCAAAACTGAGCATAGAGCAGAGTACAGGATCAGAGCGTGTGCCAGGAGGCACAACAGAGCACAAGGCAGAGTACAGGATCAGAGCATGTGCCAGGAGGCACAACTGAGCACAAGGCAGAGGATCCGAATACAGCGCACAGCCAGGCAAGGACAAGGCAGACCAAGCCAGGAAGCACAACAATAATCAGGCGCCGTCCATAGGAAGATTTAGCCTGATATAGCACATGATCACTAGGACTTCCGGGTCAAGTCCTCCAATACCATAGAGAGGACAGGCCCGGAGACAGAGCTGAGAAGAGCGCGCATGCGCACAAACAACATGGCGCAAAACATGAACCTAAGTACAAGAGGTGCGCCTGCGCACCCGACGGGTCCCCCGGAGAGGCCGCGGGTCCAGAAGAGGTGACGTTGGGACCGAGGTCCTGCCCCCAGGTGAGCGCGGCGTGACAAAAATTGGTTACATTTTGCAAAAGTTTACAAAAATAAATATAAAATATACACATATATTTTACTTGCCCATTTCAGCACAAAAAAAAAAACATTGAAATGGTCTCCAAAATGTGTCTAATAAAAATAGCTATACGTGATTTGAGACTTTGAGTGTATGAAGAGAGTCTGCAGTTCAATATATGTGTTATACCTTGTATGCTTCACTTATGGCACTTGCTCATGATGGATCGTTTCGACACACTGACGCCTTTTTATCTCAATTTGGAAAATAATCCTTTCATTTCCTACTTGTCATCAAGTGTCTGTGTAGGAGGCAGCACCATGCGGTGCTCTCACAGCCGGATAGTGCATTGCTGTTAATTTTAGGTTCTATTTTTTGCGAAATTTCAAGGTTTATTTTAATTTGAGGCAGAGTTTAGTAATTAAAAGTTTAGTTAAAAGCAAGTAAAACTTGCTACATTAAACAGGATAATTACACAGATCTCATCATAGCCGATTATACCAATTTCAATTTGTAAATTCGTATCTTAATTTTTCTTTCCAATTTTCCATTGTAGAGTTCTTCATTTTTTTCTGTAATTGAGAATTATAACTTTTTATAGTTGTGTCAGAGTAGAAAAAAAAAGGAGAAAGTGGGAAATGAGCCGAGAAACGCAAATCCTAAATATGAGAATTACCTGGGTAATGTACGAAGTGGTCGGCTATGAAAGACGGAAGTGAATAGGAGAGTTACATTATCAAATAGGAACAGCAGAGATACATTCTCAAAGTCACAGAGAGAAACTTGTTAAGATTGCCCTGCTTTACATTGGGGGGAGGTGTTACAGTAATTAAAAGTTGCATTCGTAAAATTCCGATCAATCAAAACATAACGAAAATTAACATGATCGGTAAACAGTGTAGCGAGAAAAAAAAATCTAAACTCCAGAATTATTTTTTTTCAGCTGCTGCAACACTGCAATAAATTGCAATAAGAGATGACGAAAACATTGTATCTACCCAAAGCAGTGTCAATAAAAACATCAGCTCAGGGTGCAAAAAAACCCAAAAATTGAAAACTTCATGATTCTCGGAAAAAGCGACACAAATGAATTTTTTTTCTACAAATTTCTGATTTTTTTTATCACCACTTAAATAAAAAAACTATAGATATTTGGTATCTGCATAATCGTACTTTTACGTAGAATTATACTGTCAGATCAGTTTTACCGCATAGTGAACATGGTAAATTAAAAAAACAATTGCGGAATTGTGCTTTTTTTTCCGCTATCTCACCACACTTTGATTTTTTTTTCCCATTTTCCAGTACATCACATGATAAAATGATTGGCATTATTCAAAAGTACAACTCATTCCAAAAAAACCCAAGCACATAGAATGGCTATGTGGCCAGAACAATAAAAAAGTTATGGCTCTTGGAAGAAGGGGAGGAAAAAACTAAAGTGGAAAAACTGAAAAAAACACCGGGTCGGGAAGGTGTTAAATTTGTACAGTTTTTTTGCATCACTTTTAGGCATAAACCATAATAAATGTAACAAACCATGTGTGGCTTTGCCCACTTAAAGGGGTATTTCCATCTCCAAGATCCTATCGCAATATGTAGTAGGTGTAATAATAATAATGATAATAATCATAAGCCAAACCTACATTTTTGTTTTGTGGATGAGTGGCAGTGAAAGTTTAAATCTTCAAGTGTTGCAAATTACATTGTATGTTTATGTAATTCCTCTGGTCCGGCTCCAAGTCCGGGCATTGCTTTCTTCCCCGGATGAGCCCATAACAACATTAATTACTTATATAATTTGCATCTTTTTTGTGTCAGTTTCTGGTGTAAACAATAGAGATGAGCGAACCCAAATTCTTACTTGACATGTATTGTCTGGTGCTGAACTCCAAATACGGACTTTAACTGAAAGTACCCTCTCTTATTCCATAACGTCCTTGTCACGATCCATTTTTGGATCCGTGGCAGATCTAGATTCTCACATTAAAATTTTTTTCCTTTCAGGCCATCAGGGGTTAATATCAGTTTGCCCCTGGTGGCCGCTGGTGTAATTACATGCTGCTGAGTTTTCTGATGCAGGTGGTGACCACTCCCACCTTCCATCATAAGGTCACCTGATGCATTAGATCACCGTCGGTGTTAGAGGTCATTCTGCAGCAACCAAGCTGGGAGGAGCTTGCTGGGAGCAGTTGTTCGTCAGCTGAGTCCGGTGTATTTGGTGTTCCATTCCTGCTGTGCAGTGCTTTGCAGCAGAGAGCTAAATGTTGTTTTCCTTTACCTTGTCTTTCATACCTTCCCCTTGTCTTGTATTAGTGCAGTGGTGGGACCAGTGTCCTCATTTGCCAATTCCCTACTTAGGAATCGGTGCAGGGCAAGCGAGGGCTTAGGTATCCTGCTCGGCGATAGGTTGAAAAAACCTGTATAGGGACGTCAGAGAGATCAGGGCACATCCTTAGGAGAGTGCAGGAGGTGTCCATTTCCCTGTTCCCTATTGCAGGGCCCACCGTTGTAATTGTGTCCCCGGTGTTCCTTTGTTTGTTGTGCTGTTTGGTGACCAACCAACTGTTGGGTTGTTTGATACCGCGACAGTCACTTTCTTGACATTCCTCTCTTGTTAGATAAATAGTAATAAAAGAGGAAACAGTGTAATTAAAGATGGCAGTATTTATAAAAGTGTGTACACTATATATGTGCAATACATTTTTACGTGCAATACTTTTAAATTGTATTCTACAGTTATACATGGCAGTTGGACAGGGCAGGAGATAGGTAAGCTGCACCAGACATTCTAATAAACATGCCTCCTGGTTAGTTGTATTGCATTATGTATTGGACACATCTCTCTGTTTCATGTTTTAACTTCTGCTTTCTCTCAACTGTCCTGCCCTCCTACACATTCTGTGCACTCTCTCCATATCAGCACCTCCACATAACTCTTTTCCAGCTGTATGTAAAAACACTGCTAATCTTATTAATATTCGGGGCATGCCCTCTTCTGTCTCATTTGATTGTGCCCTGAAGAACGCAAGTGGATCACCCTCAAACCCAGGGCAGTGGGGTACTCGGTATCGGGCCCGATGGTCCTCAATGGGAGATGTCACGGTAGCTGGAACCCAGCCCGTGGCCCTGGGCGCCCATTGGAAAATGTTCAGTGTCAATGTGTAAGTCGTGCCGCCACATGTGGTGTTCGGCAATGAAGATGTAAGCCAACGCTGCAGACAGATCCTCTGGGACAGATGGTGTGGTGCAGCAGTGATGTTATAGCCCTCCACAGGCAGGGCTGTAGTCCCAGGGCAGAGTAGGTGAAGTGACACGTAGATGTTGTGGTGTCAGGCGCAAGGGATGTAGCAGTGCTGGGCAAGTTGGCGCATGATTAAGTGGAGGACACCAGGGCATGCAGTTCCAAAGCTTTACTCACAGTCTGTTGTGCAAACAGGTGCCCGCATCCGTGCCATGTCCTCCGGGTCAGGGACTCAGTCAACCTCCAGGCCAGATGGATTACTCCTTTCCAACACTTCGCCAACATGTGCCTTCTGAACGCCTCCTCTTATAGCGCCTTTAAATGAAGTACTCCTAGTACTGAGTTACACTGAGTTCCTCCTGTCCGATGTTCTTATGAACTCTACTTGTACGACAGACATCTGTAGCCTGCTTCGGGGACTTCTTGCTACTAAGTTCCGGCTCACTATCCAGTTGCTGTTGTGCCCCCAAGTCTTGTGTGGGAATAAAGTGGTCACTACTTCTATTTCTCCGGTGTCTGCTGCAGGACCATTAGTATCCATACAACCTTGGGGACCGGGCCCCAGCCTTGCGCTTGGAACTTCTAGGAAGGGTTCTCTTCTCACCCACGTCCTCTGTTCCCTTTTACTCCTCACATTCCGTACTGATCTTTCTTTCTATGGAGAATCAGGCTTTCAGTCTATGTTGCTCTCTCTCTCTTCCTTTCCCGTGCCAGCAGACCCAGGTCACTGGGATCTGCTGCAGCACTTCCATCTACCCTCTCTCCAAGGATCTTCTTCTCACCAACTCTCTAACCAACTAACTAACTGTTGTCCTAAACTCTTCCCGATCTTTGTAATGTCATCTAACTCCACCCACCTCCTAGCACGTTTGGTGTTCCAAGCAGGGAGCCACCAATGGGTGCTTTGCTATACTCCAAGCAGGGAGCCGCCGAAGGTGCTTTGCTACACTACTTTGTGGTGTGGGATGCAGGTGTTGGAGCGTGGTCAGGAGTCTCCACCTTACCTGGATGGTGGGATACCACACCTCTGGAGGAGGTGCAGTACCTCTGTGGCGACTGAGCCTCAGGGGCGCCACACAAGGTCAGCATGTAACAAACTAACTTGCATTCATGATTTTTTCCTCTCAAATTCCCTTAAAGGCAACCTGTCAGCTGGATTATATTCAGACAGTGTCAGGTTGGCGCTATTATACTGATTAAAATGATACCTTGGTTGATGAAATCCATCTTGTGGTTGTTGTTTTATGTTTATTTTCAGTTTTGAATTAATGATATGTTTGTACTCTGGGGTGGCCTGTGGGGGATCTTCATGTGCTGCTCTGATTAGGTATTCACCAATATGGCTTCTGACATTAACTCAAAACAGAAAATAAAGATTAAACAACAACCACAAGACAGATTTCATCACCCCAGGTATCATTTTAATCAGTATAACGGTGCTAACCTGACAGTGTCTGTAGGTTACTGAGCACAATCCTGCTGACAGGTTCCCGTTAATATTCTTCAGCAGAGTCTACTGCCACTTTTCTGAGGCAGTGATGCAGAGTTTATAGATTCTGGCTGATATGGATGACATGCTATGAGATAGCACATAGGAATTGAAGAATGAGGAAGAACAGCAGGGGATGCAGAAACTCCTGTAGGAGGTGGAGGAAACCCTAATAAAAGTAGGGTCAGCAATCCTCAGCATTGGGAGCACATGCACAGTCCCAGGATGTGACTCAGCCTCCACAATGTTCACCCAGATTGCCATCAGGGAAATGTAGTGTCACTGGCCACAAGTGCTTGTCCAAATGTCAGTCGTTTAGTGGATACTGTCAGTTAGTGCATTGGTAATGGCACGGGTGATGTTTCTGGATATGTGCTGGTACAAAGTGGGGACTCCACACCGGGAAAAAAGCTTCTTCTACATGAGCCAGCAGAAATCCTGTCTACCAGCCTAAATGGCAACATTTCCATGGCAAAAACCATGCATGGCACTAGTTGCAAAAGGCCATTTTGTATGTCTCAGAACTCTCTTTAAAAAAGCCCAAGACTGTGGAACATCTAGCTCTTTGACAGAGAAATTCAGGAGATTCAGTGCTCTGCTGAACTGTTGCCCGCCTTCTGCCTCTGGTCATCCTACGGACTCTTCCTGTTTTGGTGCTGCTGATATCAGCCCCTAGTGCCGCTGGCCTTGTACTGTATGCCAGCATCCCAGGTTGGGTCAGTGATTTCATCATCCACCATCTCGTCTTCCACCACCGCACCCTGGTCCTCCTGAATTTTTTAATAACAAGACTTAGCGGCAACTGTGTCTCATCATCATCCTCTTCACCCAACCAACCCCCTGTTCGTACTGTTCTGGCTTAAAAAGTGGTGTACCATACCTCTCTAAAAAAATGGGGCAGTAACCTATCTGTCATGGATGGGTGTGGTCCAGTAACAGGCATAGTCACACCTGCCCTATGCCCTCGGCATCTGGGTGCACCATTAGCAGCACTTCCACTTCCTCACCCATTAATGTACTCCTTACTCATTTTGCAACTGCTAGGTCTCTTGAAACCAAGTTTATTTTTCATAAAAGAAAAAAATTGGTCACCTGCAGCAATAAAAACATTTTTTGGCACTTTACTCCACTATAATGTAACAGAAAGAACGTAAAAGTGTATGGATGTCAATCAAATTCAATTCAGAAAAATGATTCAAAGTTTTTGTTTCGTTTTAGAGATCATAGAAATGTTCTCAGACCAAGTAACACTGTATGGTTGAGAAATAGAAGCCAACAAAATTTTTAAAGGCTTTTTCTCAGTTTTAGAGATCACAGAAATGTTCCCAGACCACTTAACACTGTATGGCTGGGAAATGGAACCCTGCAAAATTTTTAAAAGCTTTTTTATCAGTTGTAGAGATCATAAAAACACTGTATGTGTAACACTGTATGGCTGAAAAATGCAACCCTACGAAATTTTTAAAAGCTTTTGTTTAGTTTAAGAGATCATAGAAATGTTCCTAGACCTTGAAACACTGTATGGCTGAGAATGGAATCCTACAAATTTTTTAAAGCCTTTTTCTCAGTTTTAGAGATCATCACAAAAGTTCATAGACCACATAGCACTCTATGTCTGAGAAATGGAAGCCTTCAAAATTTTGGAAGCTTTTTATTAGTTTTAGAGATCACAGAAATGTTCACAGACCACGTAGCACTGTATAGCTGAGAAATGGAAGCCTTCAAAATTTTGCAAGTGGTCTCTTAATTTTGCCAGAGCTGTATTTTACTACATAATGTACCAAACAAAAAAGGGAAAAAAATCAATTGGGTTGGAATTGAAAAGAGACTACAATTCTGCCATATTTTACGCTTGTTGTGGTCAGTACGGCTATGGTGATTATTGTAACGGGTGACTCCTTATTTTATGGTATGATACGACTTTATTATTTTAGGATATTCTCTCAGTTTTAGACATCATAGACATGTACTCCACCCTACAGAATAGTGTATGGCTGAGAAGTGTGGCCCAGGAAAATGTTTCACCTTGGGTGACCTCAAGGCACGTAGTACTTGATGGATCAAAATATATTCAATTTTTTCTGCCCCCACAAAATTAGATGCAAATATATATTTGTCAATTGACTGCACAGGCCTAATCCCTGTCTAAAGACCGGATTCTGTCATTCTCCCTGATCCTGTGACTCTCTCCCTAGGCTAAATGCTGATTTTATGTGATACAAACAGCAAAGAAAATGATTAGAAGGGCTATTAGAATAATGCATTAGCTTCAGCATCAGTATTAACACTACAGGCCTCTTATTGGTTATACTGTGTGCACATAGGCCTAGGCAAGCAATTTCTCACTCCAATACGAAGTGTCAGAGAGCTGTACAATGGTGTCGGTAAGTTGACCTTTTATAATCCTTGAAGATGCCAGCCAATCACAGCCAAGATGGCTACGGCATCACAGTGACTCACAGGCAATCCTCGCATGCTTATTGGCCCTGTAACAGGCACCAAAGATGCGGGGCGGGGATTCTAATTTGAACTCAAGCACAATCCATTGCTTGCTGAGTAATGAGCACATCCGAGCACCGTGAAGCTCAAGTGGTAACCGAGTATCACTGAGCACGTTCGCTCATCCCTACCACTGAGATAACACATTGGAGATGGAGGATGAGGAAGAGCAGGAGGAGGTGCAGAAACAGATGTGTGATGTCTGAGAAATGGAAGCCTACAACATTTTTAAAAGCTTTTATTAGTTTTAGGCTAGTTTCACACTAGCATTCAGGAGTGCTGCAGATGGCAGTCTACTTCCTCCTTCTTTCCTCTGTAAAGCTCTGCCTACACTCTGCCTGCTGCCGCATGCGTCCAGCATTTCCCTGCGTACCTATCCTTAACATTGGGTACGCAGGGACATGCGTTGTATGCGGATGCGTCTGTATGCAGTGATTTGATGTGTGCGGTGGCCGCACGGAAACGCATGTCCCTGCATACTCAATGTTAAAGATAGACACGCAGATGTGGTGCCCCCAGGAGTATGGCCACCACAGTGGCTTTGCCTTCCTCCAGGGGAGGGTAATGCCAGGCTTGGAGGCAATGATGGGTCTCTCTCGCAGTCAATCCATACATGCAACACAGTTCCACTCCAGGCCAGCAGGGGGAACTCTGAACCAGGATTAAGGGGAGGAGCGCTCTCTGAGGGCCAAGAGGAAGGAGTGGTCAGATAGTCTGTGGAGGGTGAAGTGTGCAGACGTGTGGAAAGAAGCTGGAGGTTGATTTAGGAAGGAGAGCTCCCTCAGCTGAGAGCGCACGAACTGGAGCCTGGTCTCCATGGCTGTACAGATACTAAAGGTCCTACAGCAGATACCAGAGGAGTAGGAGGCTGTAAATGCCCTACTCCCATCTAAGACTTGAGGCACAACAGCAGCTTGGATAGAGAGCCAGGACTAAAGAGGAGTCCCCGAGAGAGGCTACAGCTGTCTGCCGTGCAAGTGAGGTTCTTGGGAACATCTGACAGGAGGAACTCTAGAGTAACTAAGTACTGGAGTGCTTCACACCACAAGGCGCTAGGAAGGAGACTGCACAGCCCATCTGTGAGAGAGAATCCCTGAGTTGCTTCCAGGCTAGCCTGCTCCAATACCATCTGTAATCAGGACCCTGGACTGCAGTTATCAAGTAAAGGTACAGAAATTGCACCCCGCTGTGTCTTGTCTGCTTCCTACCCTTACGGCATTGCTACATCACCGTGCCAACCATCGCTACACTGCCGTGGGACATTAGCCCTGCCTGTGGAGGGCTATACCATCACGGCTGCACCACACCATCTGTCCCAGCGGAGCTGTCTGCAGCGTCGGCTTAACATCTCCCTTGCCGAACACCACAGGTGGCATCACGAACTATTCCATTACACCATTACAATTCCCCATTACTTGGGTGCCCAGGGCTACAGACCGGGTCACTGCTGCTGTGACACTTCCCCCTGACACCGGCCCGGTACCGAGTAACCCACAGCCCTGGGAGGGCGACCCACAGGGAAATGCTGGGCGCATGCGGCAGTAGGCGGAGCGTATGCGGAGCTTCACGGAGGAAGGAAGGAGGAAGTAGGCTGTCATCCACAGGCCCTCCTGAATGCTAGTGTGAAACCAGCCTTAAAGGTCACAGAAATGTTCACAGACCACGTCACTGTGTATATGAAGGGGCATTCATTGGACATTGTGCCCCTTCCTGGGGCAATGAGCCCTGTCTTGGGGAATAATGTGCCTCTACTGAGACCCTTCCTGGGTTAGTGTGCCTCATCATAGGCACTGTCCTGAGGTAGTGTGCCTCTTCTTGAGGTACTGTGCCCTTTTCTGCAACACATAACAAAAATGATTCTACTCATCTTCCACCAGTTCCCACACCATGTGGTGTATCTTCTTTACCGGGTGCAGGAGCCAGCAGCTAATGTCAGTGTGCACACCACGGCGCGTGACGTCGCTGTCCCAGTCTCGAGCATGCCGATGACAGCTTCCGGCCTTTTGATTCACCTGCGCTGTATATTGTAATGCAGAGAGCTGTCGGGTCCCTGCACCGTAATACATTTCACTTCAGCTGAATGTGTGTCCTCGGAAGCAAATCCAGCTTTAATAGTCACTTTTGCTGGCGGGACTCTTGTGCATATAGCCACTGGCAATATGTCCACTTCTATTGTGGTGGATAGGTGGAGCTTGAGTGAATTTGGGAACCTTTTGCAATTTTTGCAGTACAATAAAAAAAAGTTAAAAATACTTAATTAAAAAAAATACATACAAATAATTCACAAAACATTTCATACTATTTTTTGCTTTATTTGTTATTAAAATTTGCCTTTGGAATTTTATAAACACGGGCTTCTGAATTCCTCTCGAAAATCGAGCTCATGTCTCTTACCTTAATAACGATGAAAATGAAAAGATATGCGATAACCCCTATCTGATAAATCGGCTAAAATGTGCAGAACATGAGGATTGTAAGCTTATAAACAGAAATAAGGAGCCAAGAGGAAAAGTAATCAGTTTATAGTCCTTATCAAAAAGTCTCAGCAGACAACGTGATGTTACCGTCTCTCTGCCTAAGGACAAAAATATGGCAATTTTATTTTTTTATTTTAAGATTTTGCTGATGGTTTTTTTGTTTTTTTTTACATGTGTTTACTTGTTAGTTACTGGCATAGTTATAACCAGTTCTAAAGTACTGCAAAAAATGAACTCAGCCAAACGTCACCATTTTCTTAAATTGCACTGAGAAAAATGGTGAAAAAAAAGGAAATACTCACCTCACTACTTACCTGCCATAGCTACAGCAGCCCGCTCTGTCTGGTTCTCCTCTCCAGCTTGCTTCTTCTTCTCCAGTCTTCACATCCTTAAAGGCTTCTGGCGCTCTGTAGGTCATAGATATCACAACGAAGAGGGGGCGCCAGAAGCTTAACAGAGAGTGAAGATTGCGAAGGAAGACGAGAGGAGGTGCAGAACAATGGATGCGAGCTACGGTGGCCATGATAGATAAGAGGTGAGATAAATATATATATTCTGTTAGGGCTGGCGGAACGCACCAAATTATAAAATAATAGTAGGTGCGTTCGGGAGTGTGATGTCATGCTTGGAAGCAAAAAAGGATCTCTCTGGCAGTTAATCACAACACACAACACAGCTCCCACTCCAGGCCAGCAGACGGAGCTCTGAACCCAAAACTGGGGGAAGAGCTGCTCTCTGAGGGCCAAGAAGGGGAAATTAGGAGTTCGTGTGAGGAGGGCAACGTGTGTGGACGTGAGAAGAGCTGGGAGATTGAGCGGAGAGTTCAGGCTCATTCCCAGCTATAGCGCATGATCTGGAGCCCGGTATCCAAGGCTGTATGGACACTGATGGTCCTGCAACAGAAACCGGAGGAATAGGAAGCTGTAAATGCTCTATTCCCACATAAGACTCGGAGGCACAACAGCGACGGGTGAGCCAGAAGAGAAAGGCTACAGCTGTCTGCCATACGAGGGAGTTCTAAAGAGAATAAGCAAGTGGAACTTCAGTGTAACACAGTACTGCAAGTACCTAAAAATAAGCGCTAGGAAGGAGACTACACAGCCCATCTGCATAGAGAGATTCCTAAGTTGCTTCCAGGCTAGCCTGCTCCTGTGCCATCTATAACCAGGACCCTGGACTGCATTTGCCAAGCAAAGTAAAGGTAAAGAAAATGCACCCTGTTGTGTCCTTGCCTTCTTCCTGCAAACTCTCCAGCACTGCTACATCTCTGTGCCAAACACTAAACCCTCTTCCTCAACACCTACCCTCTTCATCTACTCGGCCCTGGGACTACAGCCCTCCCTGTGGAGGGCTACACCATCATTTCTGCACCCCACCATCTGTCCCAGAGGATCTGTCTGCAGCGTCGGCTTAACAACTTCATTGCCGAACACCACAGGTGGCATCACGAATCATTCACTCATAAACTTTATTCTATTACTTAATCCCTTTTACATGGGCGCCCAGGGCCACGGACCGGGTCACTGCTGCTGTGACATTCCCCTCTGAGAGACCGGCCCGGTACCGAGTATCCCACAGTCCTGGGAGGGCGACCCATTTTGGCGTCACGAACAGGATAACGGGTCCTGTGTGCCAGAGACTATTGTGTGCCATAGACTGTCGGCGCCATTGCCACCATTACCCTGCTGCTTGGCGCGTGCGGGAAATCAGAGGGGTGGGCCCTCGTGGGCGGAGCCAGCCGAAAAGCACAAAAAGTGAAGTGCTGCGCGGGAAGAGGCCAGTGTGCGGGAAGTGAGAAGCGGAGGCCTGGAGTCCCGGCGTCGCCCGATCCTCCAGCCTGCAGAGCGGCAGCCGGTAAGCCAGCGCAACCCAGGGCCTGGCCAAACATTAACTAGGGGGCAAGAGAATGTCTGAAGCAAGAGCAGACGCAGCGGTGGACGTCACTGCAAACCCCATAGTGCCACAAGCTGCAGCTCCCATAGCGCCGCTGCATCCAGCAGCCAGCGCTGCCTCCAGAGCACCGCAAGAATCAGCGCCTACCGCAGCAGTCCCCATAATGACGCTGTCCATGCCCTATATACCGGGAGCGGCCTGGCTACTGCAGTACTCGGGAGTCACACACCCTGAGTGAATTTAAAGAGAGACTGTGCAGTTTGTTTGAGCTGTATCCTCTGTCTGAAAGCCAGAAAGTGAACATCCTTATTGGGCAGCTAACTGGTGCAGCACAAAGGGAAGTAAAAGCCTGGCAGGACACTGATAAAGAGACTGTTAAAAAAATCCTGTCTAAGTTAAGAAGCACCTTTGACACCCGTACTGCAGCTGAAATAAAGATGAGATTCTTTGGGTGTAAGCAGAGAGTGCATGACAGTATACGGGACTATGCTCTTAACCTGCAGGAGGCGCTGCGAGCCATAAAGCAGATTGACCCAGACAGTGTGAAAGATGGTGACAGACTGTTAAAGGAGCAATTTATTGAGGGACTCCTATCCAGTACCCACAGAGCACAGCTGCGCATCATAGCCCTACAGAACCCTGATCTAGACTTTGCAGACTTCAAGGACAGGGCTATCCGGGTGCTGCATGAACCAAATGCCTGCCGTCCAGCGCCCCCTAGGTGCCCAGCGATCACATACCATCAAGAAGCAGCTTCTTTCCCTCTCAGCCTGGTGGAGGCTGATGCACAGACTCTGGACAAAGATTCTTATTCCGAACTGCACCTTCAGGTCCAAGAGCTGGCCAAAAGTATGGCTGCACTTGCAAAAACTGTGCAGTCCATGTAGGTGTCCTCAAAGGAGAAGATCCAGCTGGCCTCCAGTCCAGAGGATGTCCCGTGGCTACGGAAGAAGAGGATCCCGCCACGCCGAGGGAGAGACAACGATCGCTATGACCAGGATGGACGTCCCATCTGTCATCACTGCCACAAGGCAGGCCACATCGCAAGATTCTGCCACCCTGGGGCAGAGGGCCAACCCCAGGCGTGGGACCACAAGGCCCAAAGAACTGGTGAGCCAAGTATGTTGGAGGACGACCGGTCCTCCCAGTGGTGATTGGCGGCATCCCCATGAACGATTTGCTGGACACTGGCTCTCAGGTGACAACTATGCCATATATCCTTTACAAGCGGTATTGGGCTGACTCTGAACTTACCCGTGGCCCAAGTGATGAACTCACAGTAGTTGCCAGTAATGGTCAGTCTTTGCCGCAAGTAGGATGTAAAGAGATTACCATTAAAGTGGGACGAGTAGAGTTAAAATCTCAAGGTCTGATAGTTGTAGACATTGATCGACGAGAATGTAATCCAATAATGACCTTAGGTACTAATGTGATTGAAAATTGTCTTGACGAGGTTATTGTTTTGTTACAACAGGTGGCTGAGACTGCTGGTTCCAGTGAACAATGAGTCCTGCAGAAGGAGATCAAGGCCCTGATGCAAAGACAGCAGATAGAACTGTCTGGCGGAGAAATTGGCAGCGTCAGAGTGAGTGATCCTTTCCCCATTGCGATACCCCCCAGATGTGAAATGTTAATCTGGTGTCGGGCAGCCATAGGCCTCAGAGGAAAAGATTGCCAAACATTGGTAGAGCCAGTGTACTCTGATAGCCGGCCCACTGTCCTGACAGGCAGAGGGGTAGTTGATGTCTGCAAAGGGAGAGTACCTGTACGCCTCTTGAATTGTGGGGAAGAGGAGGCCACAATACCTCGGTATGCCACAGTTGCAAAGCTGCTTACTGTCAGTAACAATGCAATATGGGCAGCAGAGCCCTTGGTCTCATCCAACCAGGTGGAGGACAATGGCTCTGTAAAGCAGCTGGACGAGTGGTGTCAGCAGCTGCGTGAGGGAACTGACTCCACCCCTTCATACCAAAAGAACGGGCTTTACCGAGTGACTCAGGAGTATGAGCGGGTATTCAGTAAACACCCCCTAGACTTTATGAATGCAAAAGGGGTTCAACACCATATCCCCACTGGAGATCATCCACCCATTAAAGAAAGGTACCGGCCTATACCCCCAAAACAATATCAATGTGCCAAAAGTATGTTGCGGGAAATGAAGGAGGCTGAGGTGATCAGAGACAGTTGTAGCCCCTGTGCAGCCCCAATAGTCTTTGTGAAAAAGAAAGATGGTACCATGAGAATGTGTGTTGATTACTGAAAAATTAACAGCATTACACATAAGGATGCCTACCCATTACCCAGAATTGAAGAGTCATTAGCTGCACTTAAAACTGCTAACTATTTTTCCACCTTAGATGTCACTAGTGGGTATTGGCAGGTTCCCGTGGCAGAGGCAGACAAGGAGAAAACAGCGTTTACCACCCCAATGGGTCTCTGCGAGTTCAACTACATGCCGTTCGGGCTCTGCACCGCCCCAGGGACATTTCAACGGCTAATGGAGTGCTGTCTTGGACACAAGAACTTCGAGACAGTCGTGTTGTGCCTTGATGATGTCATTGTTTTCTCAAAGACTTATGAAGACCATCTGAAGCACCTGGCTGAGGTGTTTGAAGCCTTGTCCAACTTCGGCCTGAAAGTGAAGCCATCCAAATGCCACCTCCTGAAGCCCAAGGTACAGAATCATAGAATCGTAGAGTTGGAAGGGACCTCCTGGGCCATCTGGTCCAACCCCCTGCTCAAAGCAGGATTCGCTAAATCATCCCAGTCAGATGTCTGTCCAGCCTCTGTTTGAAGACTTCCATTGAAGGAGAACTCACCACTTCTCGTGGCAGCTTGTTCCACTCATTGATCAGTACCTCGGTCATGTAGTGAGTGCAGAAGGTGTGGCACCGGATCCTGACAAAGTCACTGTCATCCGAGACTAGCAGAAGCCCAGTAACCGCCATGAGGTACGTCAATTCCTCGGGTTGGTAGGCTAGTACCGAAGGTTCATCAAAGGCTTCACTGAGATAGCCACGCCTATGCAAAATCTTCTGGTGGGCCAGCCAAAGAAGGCCAGAAAGAAGAGTCCTACATTTGAATGGAATGAGGAACTGGAGAGGTCCTTCACTCGACTGAAGATGGCTCTCGCAGGAGATGAAGTTCTGGCCTACCCAGATTATGACCAACCATTTGTTTTGCATACTGATGCCAGCAACGTGGGACTGGGAGCAGTACTATCACAGGTACAGAATGGCAAAGAAAGAGTGATCTCCTACGCCAGCAGGAAGCTTCGTCCCACTGAAAGGAACCCTGACAACGACAGTTCCTTCAAACTGGAGTTCCTCGCCATAGTCTAGGCTGTGACTGAACGATTCAAGCATTACCTAGCTTCAGCCAAGTTTACCATCTTCACGGACAACAACCCATTGACTCACTTGGAAACTGCCAATCTAGGTGCACTGGAGCAGCGATGGATGGCCCGGCTGTCTAACTATGAATTTACCATCAAGTACCGAGCGGGGCACAAGAATGCCAATGCTGATGCGCTGTCCAGGATGCCTAATCTGCCAGATGCAGGAGAAGTCCCTGAGGCACTTGAAAAAATAGAGTTACCTGCCTTCCACCGGCCAATTGCAGCCCAACATGCCCAAGGAGTGAGAAACAGACGGTCTGTCATGAAAGAGGCCACCCTAAATCCATTGCCTCATCATGACTGGGCAAAAATGCAGGATAGCGACCCCGCAGTCCGCCTGGTAAAGGAGCTACTGTCACAAGCTGACTCACGCCCAGATCCAGATGTTCCTGAAGAAACCCAGCAGTTGTGGAAGGAAAGAGGCAGGCTGTTCATCTATGAGGGAAAGCTATGTCGGAGGAGTATCAATGCCCGCACTCATGAGCTGGTCTGGCAAGTGGTAGTCCCAAAGAGGGAGGCATCCATGGTCTTGGAAGCATACCACAATGGAGCTGGACACTTCGGATGGAAGAAGTTGGAGGCCTTGCTCCGGGAGAGATTCTTCTGGGCTGGTATGAGGAAGGCCGTTGAAAATTGGTGACGGGAGTGTGGACAAAGTAACCTGCGCAGACAGGACCATAACAGCCAGCAAGCTCCTTCACAGCCAATAATAACCAAACAGCC
This sequence comes from Dendrobates tinctorius, assembly GCF_039654945.1. NCBI lineage: Eukaryota > Metazoa > Chordata > Amphibia > Anura > Dendrobatidae > Dendrobates > Dendrobates tinctorius. The sequence goes on from NW_027361691.1 coordinate 1,814,367, forward strand.
ACTCGAGTTGGTAGCCCTGGACCATGTGAAGCTGGTCCCAAGCTGTTCAGGCTACGTTTATGCTCTTACCATCGTCGACCACTACTCGAGATTCTTGGTAGTCGTGCCTGTCAAGGATCAAACAGCCAGGACAGCAGCCAGAGCATTCCAACAGCACTTTTGTCGACCACACGGATATCCCGAGCGAGTACTTACAGATCAAGGTCCATCCTTTGAGGCAGAAGTGTTCCAGGAATTCTGTAACTTGTACGGTTGCAAGAAGATCAGGACAACACCGTACCATCCACAGACCAATGGCATGTGTGAAAAGATGAATCAGGTGGTGATCGATCTACTGAAGACCTTGCCATTGGAAGAGAGGAACCTGTGGCCAGAGAAGTTACCAGATCTGGTAGACCTCTACAATCACATTCCTGTGAATTCCACCAACTGCACTCCAGACTACCTAATGAGAGTGAGGCCTGGCAAGTTGCCTATTGATTTGGATATGGGAGTCCTGACACCTGAGGTGACATCACCAGATGCTGACTGGGATACAGAACGGCAGCAGCAGTTCCGTAGAGTACAAGAGCGTGTATAAGAGTCTAGCTCAGGCGAGACAAAAACAGGAGAACTATAATCAACGTGCACCTGCGGTTCCCTTGTCACCAGGAGAACAAGTCCTAAAGAGGAAAAGAAGGATGCATAAATTGGATGACCATTGGGAAGCTGAACCCTACACCATCTTACCATCAAACTTTGACAACACCAAAGTGTACCTTATCAGTAAGGATGGGAGAACAAAACAACCTTCAACCCCTAGAAGAAGAAGAAAAGGTCAGCACTGTACTTGGAGAATTCCCTGCAAACTGGACAAGAATGGATCAAGCCATCGTAGTTCCTGTCCTAATCTTTCCCCAGCTTACTGCAACTGAAGTAGCAGAGACTCAAGAGAACTCTGAAAATCAGGAAGTTAAGGAAGTGGTTGTTACACCAGCAGTGGAGCCCGAGAACATTTGCCCTGCCAGTGGTGAATCTGTCATGATCACAGTGAGTCTAAGAGTTCACAGACAGCTACTACCCAGTTTACCCACACCAGTGCTACGTAGGTCTGTCCGTAGTACCCAAGGTATTCCACCCCTAAGGTTCCGCATATAGATAAGTTTTGTAAATGTTAATTTGTAAATATGCAATGTTTCAAGTTTTGTGACTACAGAAACTCTGTAAGACTTTTTGGATATTTTCTTTTGTTTCAAGGGACAATTGGACCACAGGACTATGTGTGGTCAAAACTTTCTTGTACACAGTTTACCAATTGCTCAGGAAATGGACCATGGACATTGACGCATGGACTAATCATCATCAGGACTATTTCTGGAACTTTGGCTTTTGTAATTTTTCATTTTTTTTAAATCTTGTTACATTTACAATTGTTAATTTGTTAATATATTTTACTTGTTTTCTTCAGTCCGGGAGTACTGAATTGCACTAGGGGGAATGTGGCGCCCCCAGGAGTATGGTCGCCACAATGGCATTGCCTTCCTCCTAGGGAGTGTGATGTCATGCTTGGAAGCAATAAAGGATCTCTCTGGCAGATAATCACAACACACAACACAGCTCCCACTCCAGGCCAGCAGAGGGAGCTCTGAACCCAAAACTGGGGGAAAAGCTGCTCTCTGAGGGCCAGGAAGGGGAAGTTAGGAGTTTGTGTGAGGAGAGCAACGTGTGTGGACGTGAGAAGAGCTGGGAGATTGAGCGGAGAGTTCAGGCTCATTCCCAGCTATAGCACATGATCTAGAGCCCGGTATCCAAGGCTGTATGGACACTGATGGTCCTGCAACAGAAACCGGAGGAATAGGAAGCTGTAAATGCTCTATTCCCACATAAGACTCGGAGGCACAACAGCGACGGGTGAGCCAGAAGAGAAAGGCTACAGCTGTCTGCCATACGAGGGAGTTCTAAGGAGAATAAGCAAGTGGAACTTCAGTGTAACACAGTACTGCAAGTACCTAAAAATAAGCGCTAGGAAGGAGACTACACAACCCATCTGCATAGAGTGATTCCTAAGTTGCTTCCAGGCTAGCCAGCTCCTGTGCCATCTGTAATCTAGACCCTGGACTGCATTTGCCAAGCAAAGTAAAGGTAAAGAAACTGCACCCTGTTGTGTCCTTGCCTTCTTCCTGCAAACTCTCCAGCACTGCTACATCTCTGTGCCAAACAATACACCCTCTTCCTCAACACCTACCCTCTTTATCTACTCAGCCCTGGGACTACAGCCCTGCCTGTGGAGGGCTACACCATCATTTCTGCACCCCACCATCTGTCCCAGAGGATCTGTCTGCAGTGTCGGCTTAACACCTTCATTGCCGAACACCACAGGTGGCATCACGAATCATTCACTCATAAACTTTATTCCATCACTTAATCCCCTTTACATGGGCTGAGCAACCTCCTCTGTGGCTGGAGAGGAATGGGAGACCGCTGGAAGTAAGGCTCGGGATTCTCGCTGTGCAGCGACAGAAATCCGACGCCTAACATATTCTTTCATCATAAACTTATGCTCTAATTTCTAAAGAGACCCCGGAGAATAAAAAAGAACATATCTCAGCAGATTTTCTTATCTGTAAATATTATAGAACATATTCCTGCTATTGTCAGCTGGTTCCTAGAAAAGAATGACAGGTGACTTTTAAAGTAGTAGAACCATTACTTTTCTACAAAAGCACACAACGTGCCACCATATGGTGCTTCTTCAAGGCACGTGCTGCCATTTGGTGCTTCCTTAAGGCATGTTCCTTCATTTAGTGCTTCCTCAAGGTATGTTCTTCCATTTGGTGCTTCCTGAAGGCATGTGCCTTCATTTGGTGCTTCCTCAAAGCATGTGTCACCATTTGGTGCTCCTCATGGCATGTTCCACTATTTGGTGGTTCCTCAAAACATGTTTCACCATTTGGTGCTTTCTCAAGGTAGATGTCGCCATTTGGTGCTTCCTTAAGGTTTGTATTGTCATATGATCCTTCTGTACACAATCAAAATATGGCCGAAAGTGTTGGCATTCTTGAAATTGAAGTATTTTCCCCAGAAAATTATTGCAATTACACAAGTTTTGTTATACACGTTTATTATTTCCTTTGTGTATATTGTAACAACACAAAAAAAAACAGAATAAAAGCCAAGCTGGACATCATTTCACTCGAAACCCCAAAAATGGGCAGGACAAAATTGTTGTTACCTTTCCAAAATTGTGGGTAAACAACTTTGTTTCAAATATATGATGCTCATTCCAAACTCACATGTGGCAAGTAACAGGTGTGGGTAATATGAAAATTACATCTCAAAGCAGAGAAAAAGGCGATCATTGAATTTCAATCGCAATCAGTCTACAATAAGCATGGAGAACAAAAAGAGAAGAGAACTGTCTGAGGACTTGAGAACCAAAACTGTTGAAAAATAATAACAATCTCAAGGTTACAAGTCCATCTCCAGAGATCTTAATGTTTCTTTGTCAACAGTGCGCAACATAATCAATCAAGAAGTTCACAGCCCATGGCACTGTATATTATCACCCTGGACGTGGATGATGATGGAAGAAAAATTGTTGAAAAATTACAAATACAATGCAGGTCAGTCCGGATGGTGGATAAGAAGCCCTAGTCAAGTTCCAAAGAAATTCAATGGAGGCATTTAAATTCTAAAAGTTTCTTTGTACCCATAAAATAACACAACTAGTAAAACAAAAATTAAAAATTCTGCATCCAATAAATAATAGATACATTCTTGGCTTTGAGAAGATCATTTTCATATTTTTCGTTTCATCTAGATTAATTGCACTTTGATGTTGCTATCACTCACATTACGGGTTTATTCTTGCTAATTTTGGATTTTATGCTATTCCTTTGCATCTTTTATTAGCCGGGTCCCTTGGGTTGACTGCCTTTTTTTTATAGACTATTGAATTGTTTTAAATGGACTGCTAAGCAGGAAACAATCACATTACTCGAGCTGAACAATAATTATCCCCACATGTTACCGCCACTAAGAGACAACGAGACTGCGGAGAAAAGCATTGAAAACCCACATTATACAGACAGACCGGAGCACGGTACTAAAAAATAAAAACAAAGGGTCCGTGGCATCTTTCCGCATTCTTATCATTGTACTGATGTAAAAGTGACAAATTGATATATACTTCAATTTGTATATTTAACAAGTATTTCACATTTTTTCTTGTAGACTTCTATTCCATTTTCAGAAATAAAATTGCATGCATTGCCCTAATACACTTTTCTCTTACAGGGTGCACCTGTTTTTTTGTGGGCTGTCATGTGACCATATCAATCCAAAATATAGACTTTTTTATCCTTATAAAATAAATAAACCAGATACAGAAGGAAAATAAATGTGCAAATGAGATCGACATAAAGATACAATGTGAAAAGAAAGTTGGCTGACCAGGTGACCAAGGAGTTTGTAAGATGCGGCAATTTACAGACAGTTTTTTTTGTGGTTGATAAAAGTGACAAGTAAATCTTTTTAAATTTATTTTTTCACTGCTGTGGTGTTACACACTCTCTGTAATGTTTATTCAGTGTTTTATGACTTTTTCTCCCTATCTCTATTCTTGAGCTGTGAGTCTCCTCTCACTATCCAGATTCACCACAAAATGACTGCTGCATTCCCTGCTTTGGCTTTTATACTGGATATGATAAAGCCTCCTGATTGACTGTGCAATACCATATGATGTAATAGCGGCAGGGCATTATCGGGAATTTAGAGCAACCACAGCTGGGGTCATATGAACCTTCACTGGCTTTTGCAATCTTCTGTTTTGTATAAATTGGCCCCGTAATTTTTATGGGTCATTTTTATGGGTGACTTGTACATGCTCAAATACAAATTGGTTAATTTCACTGGATCCAGCAAATCTCTTAAATATCATCCTAATTCAATTCACATCTCTAGTTAATAAGTTTACTTTGCCATAATATTTTCAAACAAGTTGATAATGGAGCCATAAAAAAATACCAAACTGTGAACCAGGTAATAGAAACATAGTACTATAAGGTACTGCAAGAACACCTTTTATAGTTAATCCCCAGACACCCTCGAATCTGTGAATGAAACATCTAACCATTGCCAATTTTTTTTTGTTAGAACTCTGTTTATGGTTATTTTTTTGTGATTCTCACAAATTAAATTGCAAATTGCTCGAACTGTGAGATTTTCTTGAAATTCTGCTGCCATGCTTATTAAAATTTGCACTTCTTTAAATCACAGTTTAAGGATACAGTATAGTAAGACAATATAAAAACATTCTGTATGTCATGGCTAATAGCTATGGGGGTCACGCAGATCCCACCGCTGCCACCAATATGTCACAGATAAAACTAAAAAGATCACAGAGATCCCACTGCTTTTATCAGTTTGTCAGGGGAATGAAACTCTGCTGCATTTAATCATCAGAAAAATGATGCAGTTGGCTGATGAGTGATAGATTAAGCCACTGCTGCTATCACTACTAGGCTGGTTATTGGGGAGCTAACAGTAATCACTATGATATATACACCTCCGATTCCAACGCATGGAATATATGTACATACCCCCCCGTAGTGCCACTACCAGCTTCACAATAACAAAAGGACTACTAGCTGCCACGGTCAATCGTTTATAAAGGGCCAATTGGACACTCATTACAGGTAGCATATTGCTTCAGGGGTGTGGTTTACAGAACAAAAGGAACAGAGTAATTCGATTTTATACATTTAATCCAGAAAGATAGTCAGTGTTTATAAAAATATACAAGATGATAAAAAATGGAACAAACAATAAGATGTATACAATTATATAAAATAAATTGGACAAAAAAAGAAAACAACCAAAACTGGTCATGGGAGAATCTCAGAGCTTAGTGCAGTGAAACGCTCAGATTAGAAAAATGAACAGGAATCCCATAGCAAACTATGTCTTCCAAGGACTGACAAAGACCTAAAATTTCATGTCCACTTTCATAACAGGTGACAGGCTCTCACTCACCCGACTGTAGGAGGTAAACAAATGGAGTTTCTGTAGCCGGAGACCTGTGTAAGAAGACTTGGCACGGTGACTGAGGAAGAAGCAGCTGATGTGTGGTTTGTGAGGCGGGCTAGTCTGTATTTTAGTGTAGTAAGATCCACACACTTAGCAATGTTGATCGTGCATGTGTCGTTTCATCCATGCAGTTCGCGCATGTGCTGGTTCATGCAGGTACAGTAGTTGTCAAAGTATTGCAATTTTTGCCTCTACTGAGTTTTTTTTTGCAAATTTGGCTGATAACGTGAGTTGAGTCATCCTTTGCGGTCTCAAAGCACACCCAGGCTAGGCAACCCTTGCTGGCCCCTGAGAACTGCACACTCTTGACCGGTGGAGGCCTCAGCCAGTGTTGGGGTTTAGAATGCTGTGTTTGTCTTGGTTGCATCACTTCACGTCTGTGTGGGAAGCAGCAACATAACCTCCTCATCTTCTTCCTCCTCCACCTCCTCTTCTTAGCTAGTCAGCTGCGTACCTATGGGTTCACACCACGTGGGATCTACAACCTGATCGTCATCCTCTCTGTTCTCACGCTCCTCCTCCTATCAGGTCTTGAGGAAAAATGCTGCTTGCGTTCAAAAAGTGTTGCCATGTTGTTTCCTGCTCCCTGCAATATGCCATGAATCTTTTGGAATTTTAGTTGTTTCCAATAAAGTGTTTAATTTCTTATGAATCATTGCCAGAAGCTAGAATTTTTTTCTACTTGCTCCTCACACTCCTCACCCTGAGAGTCTCCCTTCTCTTCTTCCTGCCCTGAATCTTCAGAGCAGACCTCTGATGCTCATGGAATACAATGTGTGAACAGCTCTACAGAATGGCATATCTGTGGTTCCCCACAGTCAGTTGGGTGTTTGGAAATTTGTGACACGGAGGGGAAGCAAGGGTAATTGGGATGCCACCTCTGAGGATTGTACTGTGTGTGTTGTCAAGGTGGAGGAAGAGGAGGAGAGACCACTTGATGCAACACTTTTCACTGGAGCACATGCTCTTTCTGGCCCTCATCTACAAGGTGTACCAGTGTGTGACTGCCAAAGAAAGGGAGTGGAGTGACCCATCCAGTAACAAATGTTGTCAGTGGTCTTTGGATAGGACGAGGCGGTGTTCAGTTGAGCTTTCATTAACATTAACACCTAACCCACGCACATGTCGAACACCAAGCCTATTCCTCCTTCCACCATGACCTTGCTTTTTCCCACTCATATTGTATGTAGCCTTCCCCTCTTGTAACCTGCTGTTTCACAACCTAAGACCCTTTGCTGTCAGTCACCTGTCACTAAATGAACAATCACTATTTATTTTCTTAGATAGTGTGCCTGAACAACACTGTTATACCTAAAAAAAATTTAAGTGGAAATCTGGCCTTCTTATTTCTCGCTGAAACACAGTTCTATCACAATCTATTTGGATTAGCTAATTGGCCCTCATAAGACTGCAACATGGTTTTTGCACAATCTAGTTAGATACTGGAAGATTGATTTCGCACAGGACAGGATCATATCTAGCTATCTGACAAGTTCACTTGCAGCACTAGCAAGAGCGGCTTCTAGGCCCCTTGACACTGAAAAAACGGCGACAGCAAAACAAGATGTCTGCGTTTTATATGGCCAGGGACATGTGACTTCAGCAGCCAATCAGAAGACCTTGTATCATGTCATTGTGGATGGTTTCTGCGCCCTGATTGGCTGCCGGAATCAACACACATTAAGTTATGGGAAAAATACACTCCTCTAACCTTTCCACACCCTCTCTCCCCATCAAATACATCATCCCCTCACTCATCTTACAGCACCACTATCCTGGCCAAAGATATAACAAAAGCATTAGTGGGCACGTGTTAATTTACCGAACTGTGACCGAATTTTGCCAACTTTGAGTAAAAATGCTCATGAAACCAAACACGAATCCAAATGTGTTATGTTCATGCCGAATTTGAGATTAGTGAACGTTTTCTGAACAAGTTCGCACATCTCTAATTCCTACACTAAATACAGTTAACAGCAATATTTATGTTGAATAGAAAAAATGTAGCCTTCAAAAAGACTGTTGGTTAGTTATAGGTTTCTGCAGCAAGGACTGTAAGGCAATATAAACCCTGCCTACATGCCTCTAATGCGAACTTTCCCATCTCCTGCAACTCTCCCTTCTCTGTTTCTGGGCTACAGTGAGGCAAGCATCGTGTCACAGGGCATTATATGCAGTAGAGCTTTACCCAGTCCCACACGCTCGGTGCCTTTGGGTGATCCTTGACTCTGCCCTCTTTTTCAAACCACATATCCAAGCCCTCGCCTCCTCCTGCCGCCTCAAACTCAAAACTATTTCCTGGATCCGCGCATTCCTCAACCATGAAACCACAAAAACACTAGTGCACGTCCTTATTATCTCCCGCCTCGACTACTGGTACCTCTAGCACTCCGGCACCGCTCCAGTCCATCCTACACTTTGCTGCCCGACTAATCTATCTGTCTCCCCGCTATTCCCCAGCCTTCCCCCTATGCCAGGCCCTTCACTGGCTCTCTATTGCCCAGAGGCTCCAGTTCAAAACCCTAAAAATTACATACAAAGCCATCCACAACCTGTCTCCTCCATACATCTGTGACATGGTCTCCAAGTACTTACCTACACGCAACCTTCAATCCTCTCAAGATCTCCTTCTCTACTTCCCCCTTATCTCTTCTTCCCACAACCACATACAAGACTTCTCCTGTGCTTCCCCCATACTCTGGAACTCTCTGCTGCAACACATCAGACTCTCACCAACAACTGAAACCTTCAAGAAGAACCTGAAGACCCACCTGTTCCGACAAGCCTACAGCCTGCAATGATCCCCACTCTACTGAACCACCACACAACTAGCTCTACCCTCTCCCAGTGTATCCTCACCCATCCCTGTAGACTGTGAGCCCTCGCAGGCAGGGTCCTCTCTCCTTCTGTACTTATATGTCCCTGGTCTTACACATGTTTATTGTACTTGTCTCTCTTTCCCCTTTTCATATGTAAAGCACCATGGAATAAATGGCGCTATATTAATGTATAATAATAATAATAATAATAGAGCCGATGAGGTGATGCGAGCGGCCAATCACAGTAATGCCTGTAGCTAACATGGCTACAGCATTACCGTGATTGGCAGACAATTCCCCGCGTGTTTAGTGGCTGAAAAACAGCCGCAAAACATGCAGAGTGGGGAACTGAGCATGTTCTCGAGCAACACAAGATACTTGGCTGAGCGTGCCCGAACTCCCCGATGCTTAAACGAGTATCGAGCAGTGTTGAACACGCTTGCCCATATCTAACAAACCCTTCTAAGACCCAATTCAGAAAACCATTTAGCCTCATAAGCTGATTATACAGGTCAGGAAGGGTGGAGGTGGGTAGATTTTTTAACCATCATTTTGTTTAAATAACCAAAATCGAGACAAGAAAAATCCAGCAGCTACAAGCGAGGAGGAAGGACGTCCATGGCAGTATGTTCAGGTCCCAACAAATTATACAGGTGAGCTTTAGGTAATTTCCACATTAGGGACAAGATCAATAGCGCAATCATAAACATGATGAGGAGATAATATCTCTGCCTCTTTTTCTGAGAACACATCTCTGAAGTCTTTCAGTGACCCTGGTAGACCCTCCACATTTGTGGAGGAAGTTTGTACAGAACTACGGTAAGACATTTCTTATGACCAATCAATGACAGGATTGTGAATACATAGCCATGGAAGCCCCAGAACCAACCCACCAGATAAATTTTCCAACACGTAGCAGGAAATGGACACATAGTGAAGTGTTCCCACACTTAATGTGAACTCCATCATTACCAGCTGGAAAAGATGCTGGAGTAACGGTGTCTTGTCAATGGCAAAAAATTGAATGGGTCGTTCCATCATAGCTGTCTCTAACCATAATTTCAGAATGAGTCCATAATCAATGAAATTGGCAGCAGACCCACAGACAATAAACGCTAACGCAGATATCCATTGGTTCTTAAAAAGTAGTAGTTCAGCATTTAGCACTATTTTGTCTGAAGAGCAATGAGGTACCTGGGAGTCTTAGTGACCTATTCGACAATCATCCAGACTTAGGTGTTTCCCATCAGCTGGCTTGAGGATGTTCCAGGCAGTCCTTAAGGCAGTCTAGGGCAAGCAAAATAGAAGCAGAGTCCGAGATCACTCTAACGTCTCCTCTCAAAGGCCTGAGAGCTGGAAGCTCCAATCTCTATTGGTTCCGCCTCAGGAAAGTGAATGAACTAGGGAAGAATGACCAAAACCTCCTGTTGCCCACCACGTCTCTCTCTCAAATTCTTTGATCCATTTGAATGGCCAGACTCCTGTCCTATCTCAAGGAACAAGATGGATTGTGCAGAGCCTGAGCATCCTTAAGAGTATCAGAAAAACCTTTGTGGAACTGGCACCTGAGAGCTGCATCATTCCACAGATCTTCTGAGGGCCATTGTTGGAACTTGGAATTATAGTCCTCAGCGTTGCGGCCCCCATGTGTCAGGTTCATGATCTTTGCCTCCGCTACCTGTCAGGTTCCTCATAGATCATCCTTAAGACATCAAAAAAGGTGTTAACAGAAGACTGTTCTGTGACTTGTGGGGACAAACAAAAAAAACAAGTATCAAGGGCCCCCATGCAGTATGAACATGATTATTTCTCCTGCTGGGACTCATCCCCTAAAGACCAAGGTTGTAAGGTAAAAACTAGCCTACAGCCCTCCCCGAATACCCTATACATGTCTTTCTCTTCCAAAAACCTATCAAGAAGTACCATTACTAGTTTGGGAGAGACAAACTGCATGTGAGAAGGTACAGAAGTCATAGCTACAGCTAAGGCCTCTTTCACACTTCAGTTTTTTACAATCAGTCACAATCCGCCAGGTTTTGAAAAAAAACGGATCCGCAATTTTCTTTTGTGGATCCGTTTTTTTCCCCATTGACTTCCATTATTGGCGGATTGTGACGGATTGCCGTCCGTTGCATCTGTTTTTTTTGCAGATCCGCCAAAAGTTCCTGTCCGTCACCATCCTCAAAGATTTCAAAACGGAGCTTGCAACATTTTTTTCTGTGGCGGATCCTCCAGACACTCATTTAACCCGAAATTCTTTCTGGGTGCCGGACAAAAAAATTCTCTCTCTCTCTCTCTCCCTCTCCTTTTCCAGGCTGCGATTCCTTTAAAATTCTTCATTTGTCGGATCCGTCAAAAAAACGGACGGGTGCCATCCGTTGTCATCAGTACTAAAACGGATCCGCCATCCGTACTTTTGGCGGATTTTGACTGATGCAAAAAACTGAAGTGTGAAAGAGGCCTTATAGCAGAGGGCTTTGGGAAACCCCCATGGTGCTAGGAATATGATAAAAGAAGATAGACAAAGGGAAAAGCGACGCGTTTCAATTGTGGAGATCGAAACGCGTCACTTTTCCCTTTGTCTATGGATTGCTGTCCTGGAGCATCAATATTTTAAATATGGGTCAATTAAGAAATTTTAGCTTATATCTTTTGAGGAGCGGGAACATCAAATTATTTCTTTATTGCTATTTACGTCTCATAAGGAAGGAGTTTCATGCACCTGTCATCAAGTATCAGTGAGCTATTTGGGACTAGAAATTTGACCCTGCAGCTGTGAAGATTCTAGCTTCTGGTACTCCCTGGCCATATCCTGGACAATCTGGATCAGATTTATCAAATGATCACATATGAACTGGATCCATTGGTGGAAAAAAAAAGCATATGACCAATTGTAATGTGACGCTCTAACAAGCTCCAAAAAGTTGCAAAACATTGCAGGTTTCCAATCTTCGTCAGAAGAATCTCAAATGTGTAAGCCATAAAGCAAGCCTCTGGTCTCTTAGGGGACAAGGGAATGTTCTAATCACAGAGAAGCCATGTGGCAGGGTAATCAATCATTTCGGGGTCAGATCCCAAGGGACTACATCATAAATTAAAGGAGAAAGACAAAGATGTAGTCAGGTCACTGTCCAAAGTTAGAATACCTGGATGATAACAGATCAAAGCAAAGTGGCTAAGCAAATGGATGGTCAGAACAAGGTCCAAGATCAGGCAGCAATAGAGCAACAAACAGAGCATAGGAATACAAGGCAACAAGCACTGCCAAGAAAATGCTATGACTGACATAGATCTGGGACTTACAGCTTATCTAAGTGGCGGGGTAGTCACTTAGAACAGGGAGCACCTGAAGGAAGCTCAACACCTTCCAGCCTAAGATTGGACGGCTGGGCTGTCTATCAAATACTGACAGCTCCATGCCCTTGTACGAGATTGGACAACTGAGCTGTCACTCACTGTTTTCAAGACAAACTTAAGGGAGGTATCATGACATCAGCTAGTTTGTTTTTAAACACATGATGTCATAGACCTAAAGAAAAAGAGAAGAATTAACTGGGTAGAAGGGCAAAATAAGCAATTGGAAGTACACGGTGCTATATAGTATAATGATTGCAATATATTAAGAGGACTAAAATTTTGATGGGAGTGCTTCTTAAATTTCTTGCTGCTCCGTAGTGTTAGGAGTCTGATTTCTTCTTTCCCTATGATGAAATCTAGACCCTTACATTCTGCAGTCTCCTGCGTTTCATCTGCGGTAGAGGAGATTTATTACCAGCATCATGTTCCCACATGCTTTATGCATCCATTAGCCCTCTGTGTCTGTACTGTTACACACTTAACATTATGGCTGGTCCATACAATCAGGGCAACTGTTACCACCCACCTTTTGTGTCTACCTCTTTCCTCATAGACTGTAAGCTTGCGAGCAGGGCCCTCACTCCTCTTGGTATTTGTTATAATCTACTGTATGTGATTATTGTTATGCTGTAATGTCTATTGTCTGTACAAATCCCCTCCGAAATGTAAAGTGCTGCGGAATATGTCGGCGCTATAAAAATAAAATTTATTATTATTATTATTATTACCTGCAGCTCTGTGAGCATAACAGAGCTTGCTTTAGTGCACTGGGTGCCGTTTAACCCTTGTGTACATTACCGCCTTAGTCCTCTGCCTCTCTAGCATCAGTTTTTCCATCCACCGCATGGTGGACCCCGGGTGGCGAAGGCACTTCATTTATTTTTTATTTAGTGTCTTCCGCCACTCCTAACACGTAGGCTTCCTTGGAGACCCCCTTTACTTCCAACTCTAGCAGTTACACGTTTACACTTGTAAAAGCCGAAGCCCGTTACTGCAGTGGTCAACATGTCAACACAGCGCACCATTCAAAAAAGCCAGTAGAGTAAAAAGGCTGGGGACCAGAAAAGCTTTTGTCACTGGAGTAGTAGAAGACTGGGAAGGCAAAAAGGAAAAATCAATTCCAGGTGATGCTGAGATTTACTTTTAAACTTTAAACTTTTTCTTTCTGCAACTTTCTCAAACTGCAGTTTCATATCATCGCAATTTTGGAGCATTTTTTGGTTGATCCGGGATCTACTCAAGCCCCTACTAAAAGCATCATAGATCCATGGTTTGGTTGGAATTTTTCGGATGAATTTTGGCAAAATTTTCAAGTTTTTCTTTTGTTGATCCGACTTAAGACAAATATAGTTAAATCAGTATATGAAACTTTGTGTTGGTCGCTCTCGTGCTTTAAACCGGCCAATTTCTTCCCCCGTCAGTCGCATTGCATTGACTTTCTTCTTGCCAAATACAGCGACACGACCCCAATTATTCACAGATTAAATGTAAATCTTCACAGCAAATATGTGTTGGCAGACGGCGAAAGTAAACGGAAAAAGGACGACGCAGGTCATTATTGTGAAGGTGAGATATTTACATGCAGTAAGGACATCAATGTGCAGTCTATTACTATTGAGTAACCTCCAAGGAAATTACATTGATTGGAAAAGACATAAAAAAAAAGAAATGTAATAATTACTAATCATGGAAGGGACGACAAATGGAATAAAATTAAAAATTAAGATTAAGACTCGACACAAAGAAGACATTGGTTTGAATGGGTGCTGTGTAATACCTCATTTTGCCCGTGGTGGTGCTGTAGGAAAATTTAACACTTGTTACAAGAGATTGCAGCTGATCATGAAGAATGTAAGACAAACAACACCCTTGATCGGATTTTTAGTGGGGAAATTTTTCTAGAATGGATAACTTTCAACTTCTTGTGGTTTCAACTTTTCTTCTCTTTAGCCTCTAGACTGGGAAGTGACCGACTGACTTAAGATTAAATAGTTTCAGAGGTTGCTTTCTGGTATTGTAATAAACTGTGTAGTAGAACATGGTCTTAAAGGGATTGTCTAAGAACTGAAAACATCTCCACACCTGTCTTCAGAATGGGAGTGATATTATTGCAGTCCACCTATTTAGCAACAAAATAGGATGAGTGGCAATACCACACAAAATCTGCATACAAGTGAGAAAGAATTCAGCCATGTTTTCTTGTTTTCAATCTTTGACTACCCTTTTAAGAGAGAAAAAAAAAAAATCGAATTTTCAAATTTTCACAAATTTGCTCAGAAAATTCAATTTGCATCAAATGAATTCAATGCAAATTGAATATGTATTTTTATGTTCTTGGGTCTCTCCAGATATGAGTCTAATAAACATATAGAAAAAAAAGGTTAGGAGACCCCAAGTGACGTCATGAGCCTTAATCAGCGCTGGAGGCACCAAAGTGCTGATGGAGCCCGTGAAAAAGCCTGAAGACCTGATGCGAACTGAGACTGTAAGGACCCGCTGGAAAGTTGTGTGGAGAAGGTGATGGCCGGTTGAGTATTATAATTTATTGATCCCCTTACCAGTCCTTTTGAATCCAGATAAATGGCTGCTGGCCAACTCCTGTTTTGTTAGATATATGCAAAGAGTACCATAAAAATTCTGATCCTCAGGAACCCACATTTTTGTGACATTGGGTTTGTAAAATTCAAATTAATTTGGTCACCTTTAAACTAAAAAATATGTATTATTTGAACATTTAGCTCAGTGACGAATTAGGAAGGAGTTGCTGCTCCTCTTATGAAGGTTCCCATAGAGTGTAGCTTGGAACAAAAAGTGCACGGAAATGTAAAACAGTAATTTTTTATTTCATGTCAATTTGCAAGTATTTTGGCTCACCATTAGATAACTGTCAAGTAATTTTTTGAGAATATCTTTAAGGGCACATGCAACGATTTTCTCGTATGAGGAATATCACGGATGTTATCATGGATAGCATTCATGCCTATGATTTTCTATGGTGCTGTTCACATGTCCAATTTTTTGTTTCCTTGGACTTAGTGGTCCATGGAAACAAAAATTGGAGACGTCTTCAATTTCATCAGAGTGTTGGATAAATCGACAATGCAAGTCGGTGAAAAAAATTGGACTACTCTCAGATCACATCCGAGTGTGGTCCAATTTTAATGGACTGACAGATGAGAGATTTTTTTTTCTCTCAATGTCCTAGAAAAACTGATGCCACCCCGATCAAACTCTGATTAGAAAAATCAGACTGTTTTTCACACATGTGGAGAAATCAGTTATGTGAACCTACCCTTTGAAGAAGCATGGGAGACACTGTAAAGAACAGATCTTTGGAGGATCAATAAATGCAAGACTGCTAGGTCCAAAAACCCCTAATTGAGACTGTTATCACCTTACTAGAGATGTGGCGCTGGGTTGGTCATAGCCACTTTATGAACAAGGGAAAATGTAAATGAAAAGGTATAAAAATATCCTTCATAGAAAGATTTGAAAGTTTTGATAAGATAGTGATCAGCTGCAATCAGTGGGAGAATTGGCAGTAAGCGGTCACATTTTCTACAGTGCCACCACCAGGAGAAATTAAGCATTACACTTTTATAATTGAAATGATTAGGCTGTCCATAAAATTAATGAATGTGCTAGGTCCTCCATTCTTTTCTCATAAATCATTAACTAAGGTATTTGAAAATAAGTTTCAAAAAGGAGAGAAGCCACAAATGTATGAAAGGGGTTACAGACCCTAAAGTCATTTTTTAACGCTAAATAGAACACATCATGTAAAAATAACCTATGGTGTTAATCTGCAGGTTAATAGTGTTCTGAATCTGCCCGTTGCCTGAACTGAGATCCTGGTGACCGTAAAGGAATTAACTTTATTTCTCCTGGCAGCTGTGGGCTTTCAGTCATAGGGGAGTGACTAGTCACTGCCCAATGCATAGGGAGCAGCGTCTAAAAAAACATCCCAGCAGTGACTGACAGCCAGCTCACATTAGAGCCGGCTGTCAGTGAACACTGGGGTGTGGTTTTATATGCCTCTCACTATACACTGAGACGTGACTGCAGCCACTGAAAGAGCATGATTACAGCCGCCAATGCACTGAGCAGTGACTGAAGACACACAGGCAGCACCTCCATGACTGAAAGCTTGAGGCTGTCGGGAGGAAAAAAAGCTTCTTCCCATTAGTCGGTCTCTCAATGCAGGCATTGGGCAGCTTCAGAACACTATTAATCTGCAGATTAACCCCACATCTGCAGTATAATAACTTTTTTTTTACATGACAGGTTCCCTTTAAAGGGGTTTCTGCCCAATGTGGTTAAAAAAAAGGATATTTTTATCATCTGATTCTCTTCTTCACTTTCGGCATGATCGGAACTTCACATTTGCAGCCAATCACGTGCCTGCAGCAGTCACATACCAGCAATCCCTGAAAAGAAGGAGAGACCTGGCCAGCAGGATGGAGGAGATGTGGGGGATCGGAAAGTAAGTACGGTATATGATATTAAAGAACAGAAAACCCCTTTAATACTGTTTGCTGAAATACCAGAAAAACCTGATCCTTCTGGGCACTGATGCAAAATTGAGGGCAATTTCCCCGTCCTTTATTTGCCCAGATCTTGGAACAAATGCACTGCAGGGTGCAGCCAGCCCATAAAGCAATATGTTAGCAACACAGGTGCAAAATACCAGATCAACAGCCACTCTCCACCTACCCATTCCTGGAGGGGGTGACTGCCCAGTATACAATTGCACAATAATGGCCCGCATAGGGTGCTGTTCACATAAGGGTACTGCATAGTGTCTGGTTTACAGCCTATTAGTTACTACTACTTTTCGATTAGGTGGGCTGGCCAGCACACTCTCAATGCATCACAGTGTGAACACCCCTCATACGAGACCAGATATGTTTGGGCTTGGCTGCACCCCGAAAAATATAGTGCAAAAATGCAAAATAGTGAGGTATTAGTTGATATTTTGGGCAAAATATGTAAGCTCGTAACCCACGCCAAGGGTCCCACGCTTATGAGTCCCTACACTAAACTAATTAGCAAAGCCACTAAAGAAGACTCAAATGCATTAGTTCCAAGATCTGGGTAGGAAAATGTTGCTGCCTTTTTTTCTGCTATTTAAATTGAATTTTTGGAGACTTTGAGTCTTCTTTAGTGGCTTTACTAATTAGTTTAGTGTAGGGACTCGTAAGCGTGGGGACCCTTGGCGTGGGTTACGAGCTTACGTATTTTGGCAAAAATATCAACTAATATCTCACTATTATTGTATTTTTGCACTATATTTTTCGGGGTACAGCCAAGCCAAAAAACAAGTCTGGTCTCGCATGAGGGGTGTTCACACTGTGATGCATTGAAAGTGTGCTGGCCAGCCCGCCTAATCGAAAAGTAGTGGTGAGACTAGTAGGCTGTGAACCAGACACTATGCAGTACCCTTGTGTAAACAATGTCCTACGCGGGCCTTTATTGTGCAATTGTATACTGGGCAGTCACCCCCTCCAGGAATGGGTAGGTGGAGAGTGGCAATTGATCTTGTATTTTTGCACCTGTGTTGCTAACATCTTGCTTTATGGGCTGGCTGCACCCTGCAGTGCATTTGTTTCAAGATCTGGGCAGGTAAGTGTTTCTGCCTTTTTGTCTGCTGTTTAAATTGAATTTTTGGAAACTTTGAGTCTTCTTTAGTGGCTTGGCTAATTAGTTCAGTGTCCCCATCCTCCAAGTGCCATCGTAATTCTGATGGCTTCTCATGAGTCACAGGTTCCTCTAACGAACCTGAACCGAGATGCGACAGAGACCTTATAGCTACAGAAAGGCAATAAAACTTTTTGCAGGCATAAACTTTTGTGCACTTCTGATTATTTTTTAACCGTTTTACATTCCAGTCCACATTAATAGCTTGTAGTGCCTCTGATAAAATGCAGGCAGCAAGTCATAAAAACAGCAGGCCGCAAGCAGCAACACGGACAGGAGAGGAAGATTTATACCAAGGAAATGTTTTATATAAACATGAATGCCCCTTAATGCAATTGTTTATTCGTGCGGCCAAAGTTTAAGTGTTTCTACGGAGCTCTGCTTAACTTTGAAGAGAAAATCCTTCCACTTGGAGCCATTTTAATGAATTGATTGTGAGCACTTAGAGCCACAGTCCAGCTGTGCAAATGAATCCTTTATGGTCAATGTACCTATCGCTTAGTAAGTTATTTCCCTTTGTAAAGCTCGGCCGTAGCTAGTTGTTTTATGATTAACATTTTGCATCATTTGTTCCCTGTTTTCCACTTATCCCGATGATTTCGATTTTTTTTTTCTTTTTTTTTCCGCTCAAGTAAACTATAAAAAGATTTAAATTATGAAATGATTTGTATTATTCAAGCATTATTTCTGTAAAAAAAAGACGACGTTTTGAAAAGCTTTTTCGGTGGATTAGGCCAAATATAGAATAGCCGATAATAGTGGTCTCCAATAGGCTGAGGGTGTCCGGACCAGAAGCTGTAAGTTTTTCAAAAGGTTGGAGGACCACCAGCATATGATCTCTACTGGTGAGGATCAAAGGTCATCAGAAGATCCTGTGACGTTTATAAATTTAAAGAGTAATTATCTTTTACAAAAGAAAAAGCTTTTATATATTATAAAGACTGCAAAAGGCTGCCAATTGGTGAGGGCCCAGGTCATGAGACCCCCCCATCTATCTCTCAAACACTGCTCTGAAGAGCACAGCTCCTGCATGAGTGCGTCTAAAGAGTGATGTAGGGGGGGAAATAGAGATCTATGGCTCCGTCCTCAGCTCTGTGAGAGTGGTATACAGGCCCAAAAGCTTACTATTGCGCTCATACACCACTCTGTTCTCAGGCAGGAGCTGCATAATTCAGAACAGGGTTTGAGAGATTGATGATAGCCTTAGGACCTGAACGATTGGTAGCACTTTGATAGACCCCTTAGAAGCCCACCATACAAAACGTGCGTCGAGGCCGCAGCACACACAGTTCATCACCCTTTCTCTCACATGGGTAAGCACTAACTACTGATTGCACTATAATCGTCACTTTATACCTATGACTTGTTGGTCCAGACTTGGCATGTCATATACCTCTTTCCTATAGTTTCATACACCGCAATTCTTGGTTGTCACCTAATGCCGTCCATTTGCCATATATGTACTAACCTATTTATGCTTTGTGCTGCTACTTTCTGATGTGAGGTTTGTTGATGATACGTGTTGCTAGGTCTTTTCCCCTTTATACCCATCTTGATAAGACCAAGGAGTCTAACGTGCGTGCAAGTCCGAGGGCTTGGCGCAAAGCCCTGTGGCGCAATGAAGGTGTAGGCTGGGGTGCGACCGCCAAGGTGGGATCCCGCCGCCCGCCTCGGGGGGTTGACACATGTCGGCGACCCACCCGACCCATCTTGAGACACGGATCAACAGTCTAAAGCACGCGTGTGTCCGAGGGCTCAATACGAAACCCTGTGGCGCAATGAAGATGAAGGCCGGGGCGCCCCGGCCGAGATGGGATTCCGCTGACCGCTCCGGGGGGTTGACACATGTCGGCAACCCACCTGACCCGTCTTGAACCACGGACCAAGGAGTCTAACGTGCGCACATTCCGAGGGCTTAACGCGAAACGCTGTGACGCAATGAGGGTAAAGGCCGGGGCCCCTCACTGCCCGCTCCAGAGTTTGACACATGTCGGCGACCCACCTGACACCATCTTGTATTCTGTTGATGGGTTATTTACACCCTTACTTTGTACGTGAGTGAGTAGTTAATAAAAATTTATATTTGTTATTGATGCTACTGTGTCTCATCTCACTTTATGTTTTAGGGCTTATTGTACCATTGTTTTTCCAGGATTCGATCGGCAGCACTTTGCAGTACCAACAATACATATAAAAAAAAAAATCTTAGGAAATGACAGTTAGCCATACTATAAACTAATGATATTTATTGTATAAAAAACTATTTAATTTTTATCAGGGGATTATGGCATCTCTCTTACCTTCCCGTAGTCTATATTTCACTTTTTCCTTTCTGCAGTAGTTATATTGATGATGGGTCTGCAGTACACACCACCTTACGGATGCCAAGGACAGACACTACAATTTTAAAAACATTAAAAAGCCCTGCTCAACATGCCTCACTATTAATCCAACATCATCGGGGTATAGAGGATTCATAAATCAGTTTAAACCTGATCAAGCCAGATTAACAGGTACATAAATCTCTGCACTTCGGATGAAGCCAGATTAACGGCAAAACGTGTTGAGAGGTTGTGGTTGTGTGATACATTTTAACAATTGTGATGGCTGTTCCATGCACACTTAAAGTGGTGTGTACTGTACTACAAACTCACCATCAACACAGCTACTGCAGCAATAGGAGAGATGAGGAATATTGCTATCAAATAGACTGACTGTAAATGTTGAGTGACCTTCCAAATGTCCCCCAAAAATCAGTCTAAAGTAAAAGAGAAGACAGGGAGGAGCAGTAGCTTCCTTCAGTATATGTTACAGTGTGTTAGACATCGGGTTTCTTCCTCTGCACAGGAAGAATCCCGAGCCTTGCCTTCTGCGGTCTCCCATTCAGCCTCGACTGCAGAGGGTTCTACTCAGCAGAGACGTCGATCCCAGTGTCATGCTCAAGCTAGTGCTGTCGTGTTGGTTGCTGCTGCCATCCCTGTTTCAGCTATAGCAACCTGCACTAGCAAGCAGCCAGCAGCTCCTGGGACCAAGTCCCTCTTTCGGCCTACTGACCATGCCCGTGGGACGACCTCTCATTGGTGGTCAGAGGTCACATGCTCAGGTCCTGTTGCTGCTCCGATTGGACCACAGGGAAGGTCCCGGAAGCCTGCAACTATAAAAGGTTCGCATGGCGCCCGGCCATGCGCTAGTATAAAATTATATTCATGTATGTGTGGATGTGTGTTTGTATCTGGTGAATGACTCATTAAGATCCCCTCCCTAGCATTGTTGCATAAGTTGGGTGATTGAGCTACTAGTGCCAGATTGTGCCATCCAGCACAAGGCACGATATTACAGTGCCTGCTGCAGCGCCCGTCATAGTGGTGCCATGCGCAAATTGTGCAAATTGTGTGCTTCCTAGACCCTAAGCTTAGGGTGGCTAGTGGCGTCCACCAGGGCGGCGCTGTACGTTCTCCAAGCAGTTATTCTATTAATTAAGTCTTTGCCTGGCACCACAGTTGCGGCGCCAAACGCTAGTGGGTCTAGAGGGACTCTGACCTTGTGTCCTTGGGGCAGGGTTCTGTGATCAAAACACTAGCATGTACCCTGTGGTATTGCGGCCCTGTGAAGCAACAGGGTTCGCCTCCTTCATACCGGGTGAGGTTAACCCGCGTGTGTTTGTTACCGCAATTTAGTGTCCGCCATTACCGAGCAGCAGGTAACATCTCTGCATGGTGGACCCCGGGCTGCAAACGCACCTTATACCATCTTAATTATTTGGTGCATTCCACCAGCCCTAACACAGTGCTTTATGAAAGTATTCGGCTCCCTGGAACTTTTCAACCTTTTCCCACATATCATACTTCAAACATAAAGATACCAAATGTAAATTTTTAGTACAGAATCTACAACAAGTGGGACACAATTGTGAAGTTGAACGAAATTTATTGGTTATTTTAAATTTTTGTGGAAAGTCAAAAACTGAAAAGTGGGGCGTGCAATATTATTCGGCCCCTTTACTTTCAGTGCAGCAAACTCACTCCAGAGTTTCATTGTGGATCTCTGAATGATCCAATGTTGTCCTAAATGACTAATGATGATAAATATAATCTATGGCCCATGATCACTCTGCATGAATTGCAGAGATCTACAGCTGAGGTGGGACAGTCTGTCCATAGGACATTAATAAGTCATACACTGCACAAATCTGGCCTTTATGGAAGAGTGGCAAGAAGAAAGCCATTTCTCAAAGATATCCATAAAAAGTGTCGTTTAAAGTTTGCAACAAGCCACCTGGGAGACACACCAAACATGTGAAAGAAGGTGCTCTGGTCAGATGAATCCAAAATCGAACTTTTTGGCAACAATGCCAAACGATATGTTTGGCATAAAGGCAACACAGCTCATCACCCTGAACACACCATCCCCACTGTCAAACATGGTGGTGGCAGCATCATGGTTTGGGCCTGCTTTTCATCAGCAGGGACAGGGAAGATGGTTAAAATTGATGGAAAGATGGATGGAGCCAATTACAGGACCATTCTTGAATAAAACCTGTTGGAGTCTGCAAAAGACCTGAGACTGGGATGGAGATCCAACAAGACAATGATCCCAAACTTAAAGCAAAATCTACAATGGAATGGTTCACAAATAAATGTATCCAGGTGTTAGAATGGCCAAGTCAAAGTCCAGACCTGAATCCAATCGAGAATCTGTGGAAACAGCTGAAAACTGCTGTTCATAAACGATCTCCATCAAACCTCACTGAGCTCGAGCTGTTTGCCAAGGAAGAATGGGCAAGAATTTGAGTCTCTCCATGTACAAAACTGATAGAGAAATACCCCAAGCGACTTGCAGCTGTAATCGCAGCAAAAGGTGGCGCAACAAAGTATTAAGTTAAAGGGGCCGAATAATATTGCACATCTCAGTTTTTGAGTTTCCACAAAAATTTAAAATAAGCATTAAACTTCGTTCAACTTCACAATTGTGTCCCACTTGTTGTTGATTCTTCACCAAAAATTTACATTTGGTATCTTTTTGTTTGAAGCATGATATGTGGGAAAAGGTTGAAAAGTTCCAGGGGGGCGAAGTCTTTTGCAAATCACTGTAATTGCAGTAGACAGTCTTTCCACTTAGAATAGAGTAGTCTTTAAAGAGGCATGAAGAAGAGAGAAAATATCCATTCATAGAGACCAACTGAGGGATCTAAAGAAAGACCTAAAATTTACATGATGCAAAGGAGTTCTAATACACATCATAGCAGCTTAAGGAGGGAATATTGTTCTCTGTAACAATGATCTTCAAATCTGTAATAAGTGATAACTTAATTGGATATTCCATAGAAAAACACTGGACAACTGATAATGCCTCGATCAGTAGAGTCTGACCACTGAGAGCCTCCTTTGCCGATCATCAGAAGAAAAGATTTCTAGCTCTCGGTAAAGGGTTTTCTCAGTAATAATTTTTTTTTACCCATCCACTGGACAGATAACAAGTGCTTGATGAGTGGAGTGCACTGACCCTCAATCTCTAGAAAACAGATGTTGAAAGTCAAGCACTATACTTGACCATCTATATCAGTATCGTATACTACAAATGGGGTACAGGGTTCATGTGAGACCACCATTCCTCTCAAAAAGGGTACATCAGGCCCCTGTTCTGGAAGTCTCAGTAGTCAGAAAGAGGAAATCAATAAATGATGAAAATTGGACAAAATTAGAATTTTTTTATTAGGTTCATATTCCAGATTTGACACATGGTAACCTATTACTTTACGGAAATAATAGTGTCCCATGTGTTATGTCTGGAAAATGGATAATCAGAAAAAGGGTGCAAAATGCCAGATTAAATAAGACCTTACTGTTCACAAACACAAAAAATAGAGGAAAATGGAATCTAATTATATGAGGTGCGAAGCAAGATATCCAGCTGTTACGGTGGTTCCTCTTATCACCACTTCATCAGAAGAGATTGTGTTGTCATTCCATTTCAAACAGCTCGCAATTTCGACTTTCAACTTTCTAATCTGTTGCTCTCAAATAGCTATCCTTTATTTGCTTCAATAAAGGAAACAATGTTCTACAGATGAAATTTGGCCTTTTGAATGATGCATCAATGAGATATGGAAAGTCACAGAATGTCATCCATATAATACCTACAAAGAACACGTTAATAAAACGGCATAAGAAGAAAGACGAAGGCAACAAAGCGACAGTACGTGTGACTAATTTACAATCATCATATGAAAACGTTCACATGAGGTTTTTAATACACAGTAGTTTCACCTTTACTCTTTCAGGAAGTGTGACAGATTGACCATAAACCCAAGTAACTGCGTATGAAAGAAGCAAAGACTTATGGAGTTTGTCAATAAACTTTAAAACCGACATATACATAGCAGAATTAGAGACAAGTTTACAATATTTTCATTAAAACAGACTCTAAAAGACCCCTCAATTTTGATGTTGAACATTCGGATAGAAGAACAGTCGTTGTTGATGTTGATTCTTAGGATAGAAAATCCTCTGCTGATGACGTTGACTCTTTGGGTAAGCTATCCTTATACGTTGATGTTGAAAATTTGGATAGAAGACCAACCATTGTTGATACTGACATTTTTGATCAGAGATTCACTATTGTTGATGGATACTTGTTGAGTAGACTATCCCCACATATTGATGTTGAACATTTGTATAGAAGAGCAGCCAATGTTGATACTGACATTTTGGAAAGAAGATCCACCATTGCTGATGTTTACTTGTTGGGTGGACTATCCGAAATGTTGATGTTGAGCATTTGAATAGAGGAGCAACCATTGTTGTTGTTGACTTCTTGACTAGACTATTCCCAAATGATGATGTTGAACATTTGGATAGACAATTTACCATTGTTGATGTTGACTCGTTGAGTAGACTATCCCCAGAAGGATCTAGGTAAGCTTGAACAATGGGCAGAAACTAATAGAATGAAATTTAACAGGGAGAAATGCAAGATTCAACATCTGGTCAAGAAAAACGAAAATTACATCTATAGAATGGGAGGACTAAAACTAAGCAACAGCACGTGTGAAAAAGACTTGGGTGTATTAATAGATCACAGACTTCACATGAGTCAACAGTGTGATGCAGAAATAAAAAGGCAAACAGTTCTAGGATGTATTAAGAGAAGCATAGAGTCTAGATCGCATGAAGTAATTATCCCCCTCTACTCCTCCTTGGTCAGGCCTCATCTTGATACTGTGCCCAGTTCTGGGCACCACATTTTAAAATAGACATTGAAAAACTGGAGCAAGTTCAGAGAAGAGCTAGGATGGTAAATGGACTGCAAACTACGTCCTACAAGGAATGATTAATGGATTTGGGAATGTTTAGCTTGCAAAAAAGGAGGACTAATAGGAGACTTAATAGCTGTCTACAAATACAGTATCTGAAGGGCTGTCACAGTGTAGAGGGATCATCACTATTCTTATTTGCACATGGAAACACAAGAAGCAATGGAATGAAACTGAAAGAGAAGATGCAGATTAGATATAAGAAAAACATTTTTGACAGTAGGGGGATCAATGAGTGGAACAGGCTGCCACGAGAGGTGGCGAGTTCTCCTTCAATGGAAGTCTTCAAACAGAGAATGGAAAGTCATCTGTCTGAGATGGTTTATTGAATCCTGCATTGAGCAGGGGGTTGGACACGACCCTTGAGGTCCATTTCAACTCTAACATTCTATGATTCTATGATTCAAATATTGATGTTGAACATTTGGATAGATAACCAACCATTTTTGATACTGACTTTTCGGATAGAAGACCCACCATTGTTGATGCTCACTTTTTGGATAGACTATTCCCATATGATGATGGTGAAGAGAAATTACCATTGTTCATGTTGACTTGTTGAGTAGACTATCCCCAAATATTGATGTTGAAAATTTGGATAGGAGACAAACAATTTTTGATGCTATAAAACAAGTAACAATAAACACACTGGCGCTAGTCCACTTGAAAATGTGTAAAGATCCCAGAAGCGGCTGGAGAAAAACAGGCTCTGTGCCGGTGCCTGTTAAAAAGTGCTGAATCAGAAACTGAAAAGGATTCACCGTGTTAACTGAGAGAAAAAAAAAAAGACAACCCTGATGAAGAGGGAAGTATTCCCTTGAAACGCGTTGGTTTTGTGCCTTTTCTGCGCCCCTGTCCTTGCTTCCAGTGTGACGTCACACAAGCTCCGCCCCCACCACTCACCGTGCCCCTCTGCGTAGCTTCCGGCCGGAACGCGCGAGGTGCCGGCGTCTTCCACGTGAAGCCGCAGCAGCTGCAGGATCAGTGCTCCAGCCGAGCACCATCACCCAGCCTACCTCACCGAGCACCAGCCACCAACCCAGCACTTCGTTTCCACAGCTGGCCCAGCCTGTCATTCACTCACATCTACCACACAGGGCCTGAGCTCCAACCGCTCTCCATCTGGATCAACTAACGATCACTAGCAGGTTCACCTAGCCCAGCACCATCAGCAGACACAGACTGCTACTCAACTACCCATCTATAACCTTATTCAGCGCTTCACTTCCAGCAGCGCTCCTAAGGAATCAATCATTTAATACTGCAATTTATACCATTGCACAGTAAGTGCAGCTTCCAGTTACTTAACTATTATCTCTACCTCAGGCCAAACTTGTCATTGTCACTTCTTACTGTCACTGCTATATCCCCAGTTAAGAATCAGATTATTCTGGATCTAAAATCACCTAAATCTGACATCGGTATCATTCACCATTGGACCTGGACATACTCAAGTGAGTACCATCTGTCCAGGTAGCAGCTTGCTACCTTTTCTATTGGTCAGTACATTCCTAAAAATTCTTACTACTTTATCCAGCAGTTTTTCCTATATACATATCACCAAGCATCCCTGACATCAAGAATCACCTCCGACCTTGGGTTCCTTCTCACACACCATTAAGTGAGTATCCGTGTAATCCGTTTTTTTTTATTTTCTCTCAGTTAGCGCGGTGAATCTTTTTCAATTTTTGATGTTAATTATTTGACAAGAAAATCCATCATTGTTGATGTTGAGTCTTTGGATAGGTGATCCATTCAAAAAGAGTCAATCCATAAAATTCAAATTCATCAGCTTTATTGAATTTGTCCAAAAACTCAATTAGCCACAAGTTGAAATACCAACAAGGCTTCAATTTCTCAGGAAGATGTGTGTAACACTAATGAGGTGTCTTAGGACTGTATTGTATCAAGCTTTCCAACAGAATATCAACCTTGGGAATGTCAAAGTGGCTTCAACGTATATGGCTATAATTAAAATGATCGTAACTGTTCTTCACTTATAGATTCACCTCAGATTGGCCGCTGCATTCCCTGCCCCTAATTTTATACAGGCTATGATAGGCCCTTTTGACTGGTGCTTTATACCATTTGATATGATAGCTGCAAAGCGATAATGGAGCCTTCTTTGACTGATTCAATGTTCTGCTTTGTGCAAAATGGCAACTGGCATTTTTTTTCTTGGCAATCCATGTAAATCGAATTGCAAATTGTTTGAATTTGACGTGTTCATTGAATTTCCTAAAATTTGACATGGATTTGATCTTCTCATCGCTCATCACCATTGCTGATATTCACTTTTTGGATACAACATCCATCATTGTTGATATCGATTTTTGAAGTAGACTATCCCGAACTGTTAAAGTTCGATTAAAGATCCACTGTTGTTGATGTTGACTTTTTGGGTAGAATGGCTACTAATATTAATGTTGAACTTTTGGATAGAAGAAAAACCTCCGTTGACCTTGACTGTTACTTAGAAAACAAAGTATGCTATTATTGAATAAATACCTTCATAACCGCTCCCTTCTACTGCATATACTGTATATGATGAACTGTATATTGAAAGCAAGATAATCCATTCTTACCAAAATTACAAAGTCCTAAACTAAGGCATTTAGGTTCTGCCTGCAAGTAGAACCACCCAGTACCTCCTGAAATGCACAAGAATACCCATATTTACAGGAGTTTATGCAACATCTAGCCCCTCTGTGTAACACAGACTTTGGCAAGAGACTGTGGGCCATTCCATGGTCAGAGATCTTACACTGTTATGAGTGAGTCACCGAGGAGGAAAAACAAAAACAAGCTAAGCCACAGAAAACCAGAGAGGTTGGTAACTAAGCGGATTGCAGACCCCTAATCCTATCCACACAACTAGCAGTAGTCTTGGAGCATAGATGATCCTAGATGCCTCGTCACAGCCGGAGAACTAAATAAGCCTAAAGCAAGAAAAGGGGAAATCTGAACTGCCCCAGAGCAGACCCCAAAGCAATAGACAGCCCCCAAACATGTATTGTCGGTGAGACAAGATGAAAACACAAACACAGATAGAAAAATAGGCTGAGCAAACGATGGGGCCCACACTAACTAGAAAGGACAGGAAAGGAAAGATGCTGTCTGCAATCATGCACAAAAACCCTGCAAAAAAATGTCCAACACTTTCTGATAGCAAAAACCCTGAAGTCGCTAGACTTCAATTCCCTATATCAGCACTCTGGTATATTCTGAAGACAGAGCAAAAAAGAGACCAATCTGATCAGGGACAAGAAGCAAACTGGCATAAACAGAGACATAAGAATGGAAATTCAGCACATCCCCAGCGGGGGGCTGGCTGACCACAAAAACTGAGTAAACCAGACAAAATCTCAAGTGAAAAATAGCAGAGCACACTTACCTTGAGAAGGCAGGAACAGACTGGAAAATAGAACCTCAGAGCAGGAAAATCACCAGCACAGAATTAGGGAGTTGGCTGTCTTAAATCCAGTCGGAGACTCCTGATGTCCAATCACAGTCCTCCTCCTCAGGTGGCAGGTCTCTGCCATTTAGATCAGCTTCATTACCTACTGTCACCACCAGAGGGAGCCCAGATGGAGAACTCACGACTCCTCTGTCAACACAGCCAGCTCCACCACCCTCACTAGAAGCCAGAGGTAAACCAGAAAATGAGTTGACAACATTACACTATGCATTGTTAGATATGTGGATAAATGAGAAATCAATAGGAGCCATGAGAACCTATTGAAGAACAGGGCAACTGATCCATATACTAAGTAGCTGGTGCAAGCCAGAGAGTTTCGGGAAGGTGAGAGAGACTGCGGTAGAAAGTTACCTCTTAGCGACCCATGTGGCACTGTAGGCAGGGCAAAAGCAGATGGTCACTTTGTATGTGTCACGGGTGTGTCAGACAGTTCCACTGCATCTAGTTGCAGAAGGTCTCAGTGGTTGACTTTGCAGACTCCTTCCTAGTCCTTCTGACGTTAGGACCCAGTGGCAACCTCCCCCGGCTCTAGTTGACACACCTAGACCAGGGTGAATATAACTCCCAGCAGCTTGCTATTTCCATTTCCCTGTTGAGGCTTGGAACTATAGCAGTCGGCATTCTTCCTTCTTGGTGTTGGAGGAGGACGTCTGTGTTTCTCTCTGAGCCTACCCAAGCTACTGTAAGTGTTCCCCTTGTTTGTGTATCCCACCTGTCTTTAGTGGTAGAAGGGATTGACTAGAGCCCATCCTGTCCTCCCCTATGCAGGGCTTATCGCCAGGATCAGGCAGGGATTAGGTATCCTGTTTGGCGACTGGTGCGGAACCTATACAGGGACGATAGGGCAGACAGGGTGACGTTCGATCTGCCTAGGGGTCTCCACTCCCCCTTTCCCAAGTGTTTGGTTCCCTTTCCTTTATCTCTTCGTGTTGCACTTAGCCTACACTGAGCGTGACAGTATGCAACACAACTCTGGTGGACTTGGTTGGTATATTTGGTTGATCCTGGTACCGGAAAAAGACAACTCCAAATCTATCACCTTTCTTTAGTTACATTGTCAGCTATGATCACTATTGCACGTGTTAACTTTTTGGCAAATTTTGAAACTGTTTCTATCTCCAACAGAGGTGAGGGTTGGCACGCAGTTGCTGTTCAGTGTTAGTTTGCCTTTTTGCTGACCCCTCTTTTTTTTTTTTGCATCGGTAAGATATATACAGGAAATTGTACGGTGAAATGTTCCGGAAACAGAATCCCTTTTAATTACATCGAGCAAATTTTTCACAATGCAAATTTCCCTTTGAATATATTTTCATACTGCAAGTGACATTTCCAAATGTAAATGAAGCCATAAAGATATTCTGCAGAGAATTCCGCATTCACTCAGTGTCACTTTTACAGAACGGCAAAAATTCTCGGCTTAATGGTTTACGGTGTAAGAAACAAAATGAATCACTCGTGTGGGAATCTGCAAATTTAAAGCAGATTATCAGAGAAATTCCAAATCCTATCAGCACTTTTTTTTGCCTTAGTAACCTACGGTGTTTAGGATGCATCATTTATAAGGATAAGTACTGGATGTCCTCATTAGCGGGAACCAGTGTCTGTACCTTGATTCAGAGGCGGCTTAACCACAGTAAAAATACTAATCCTATCATGCGAAACAGTCTACAAGTCACCGCGCCGGTAATAAGGTGGAAGTCAAAGGGGACTGCTCTCCGTGCAAAGTGTTTATTCATGAGCTTGGAAATGACTCGAGAACTAAGAGGTGCGAGACATCAAGTGAATTCTCCTAATCTTCTGCATCGTTTTACTATGTGTTATCACAGAAGAATCCTCAGCTCTCGGATTCTTTACAAATGATGGCCAAAATAGCCAAAAATTAAGGTGGTGATCAGCAGGGCCGGCTCCAGGTTTTCATGGGCCCCAGGTGAAAGAGTCTCAGTGAGCCCCTTTAGCACACACCACGATTCATGATGCACAGACAAGAAATATAGGTATAGTACAATGCCAAAGATTTCACCGACTTCTTACAATACATGAGTGATATCTATTGTAAATTCTACAGCATCTCAGAAACCGGCGAATCCTCACAGCGCACAGTGCGACTGCAGACTTATTATTTTAGACCGGACAGCATAGTCCTCTATACAGTATTATGGGCACACATAGTCCTCCATACAGTATTATGGGCACCATAAATTGCTCCATACAGTATATAATGGCCCCATTTATTGCTCCTTACAGCAAAATGGCCTCATATATTGCTCCATGCAGCATAATGGGCCCATATATTGCTCCATACAGTATAATGGCCCTACATATTGCTCCATACAGAATATTTGGCCCTTCTAAATTGTGAGCCCCGTCGGGGACAGTGCCGATAATGTATGTAAAGCACTGTGGAATTAATGGTGCTATATAAATGAGTAAAATAAATAAAAATAAATAAATATAGTACTTCATACAGTTTAATTGGCCCCATATATTACTTCATACAGTGTAATGGCCCCACACAGTGCTTCGTACAGTCTAGTATTCCCATATATTGTTCCTCACAGTATAATGGCCTCATATATTGATCCATGCAGTGTAATGGGCCCATATTATGCTCCATACAGTATAAAGTGCCCCATATATTGCTCCATGCAGTATAATAGGCCCCATATATTGGGGCGTTGGGTGTTCCCCAAGGCTCTGTCCTAGGACCCTACTATTCTCCATCTATACCTTCGGCTTGGGACAGCTCATAGAATCCCACGGTTTGCAGTATCACCTCTATGCCGATGACATGCAGATCTACCTATCTGGACCCGACCTCGCCTCCTTACTGCCTGAAATCCCACAATGTCTGTCTGCTATCTCAGCCTTCTTCTCTGCTCGCTTTCTCAAACTGAACATGGACAAAACAGAATTCATCATCTTTCCCCCATCTCACTCTACCCCTCCACCAGACCTATCCATCAATGTTAGCGGCTGCTCTCTTTCCCCAGTCCCGTACGCTCGGTGCCTTGGGGTCATCCTCGACTCTGTGCTCTCTTTCAAACCACATATCCAAGCCCTCGCCTCCTCCTGCCGCCTCAAACTCAAAAATATTTCCTGGATCCGCTCATTCCTCAACCATGAAACCACAAAAACACTGGTGCATGCTCTTATCATCTCGCGCCTCGACTACTGCAACCTCCTACTCTCTGGTCTCCCCTCTAGCACTCTGACTCAGCTCCAGTCCATCCTACACTCTGCTGCCCGACCAATCCACCTGTCTCCCCGCTATTCCCCAGCCTCCCCCCTATGCCAGGCCCTTCACTGGCTTCCTATCCCCCAGAGGCTCCAATTCAAAACCCTAACCATGACATACAAAGCCATCCACAACCTGTCTCCTCCATACATCTGTGACATGGTCTCTAGGTACCTACCCACATGCAACCTTCGATCATCTCAAGATCTCCTTCTCTACTCCCCCCTTATCTCTTCTTCCCACAACGGCATACAAGACTTTTCCCGTGCTTCCCCCATACTCTGGAACTCCCTGCCGCAACACATCAGACTCTCACCATCAACGGAAACCTTCAAGAAGAACCTGAAGACCCACCTGTTCCGACAAGCCTACAGCCTACAATGATCCTCGGTCTACTGAACCACAGCATGACCTGCTCTACCCTCTCCTACTGTATCCTCACCCATCCCTGTAGACTGTGATCCCTCGTGGGCAGGGTCCCCTCTCCTTATGTACTTGTGTGTCCCTTGTCTTACACATGTTTACTATACTTGTCTATATTTCCCCTTTTCACATGTAAAGCGCCATGGAATAAATGGCGCTATATAAATGCATAATAATAATAATAATAATTATTATTATTAATAATAATAATAATAATAATAATATATTATTAATAATAATATTTTACTCCATACAGTATATTGGGTCCCATATAATGCTCCATACAGTATAATGGGACCCATAATGATTCATACAGAATAATGGCCCATATATTGCTCCATACAGTATATAATGGCCCCCATATAATGCACCATAGAGTATAATTGGCCCCATATAATTGCTCTATACAGTATAATGGGTCCCAGATAATGCTCCATACAGTATAATGGGTCTCATATATTGCTCCATACAGTATAATGAGCCCCATGTATTGCTCCATACAGTATAATGGGCTCCATACATTGCGCCATACAGTATAATTGGCCGCCCCATATAATTGCTCTATACAGTATAATAGGTGCCATATAATGCTCCATACAGTATAATATCCCCCATATATTGCTCCATATAGTATAATGGGTCTCGTATATTGCTCCATACAGTATAATGAGCCCCATATATTGCTCCATACAGTATAATGGGCTCCATACATTGCTCCATACAGTATAATCGTCCCATAAAATGATCCATACAATATAATGGGGCCCATAAAATCTTCCATACAGTATATCCCCCACATAGTGCTCCATACAGTATAATGGGCCCCATATAATGCTCCATACATAAAAAAATCAAATACTCACCTCTCCCCATTCCCACAGGTCTGGTTGCCTCAGCATCCTCTGACTCTCTGCAGTGCACTGCTCGGTATAGGGCCCCGGAGTGCTGTAGTAAAGTCATTGCCCCCTCGGCCCTGAGATGGTACAGAGAGTCAGAAGACAGCGACGCTGAAGACAATGGAGCTGCGGGGAATGAGGAGAGGTGAGTATTTGAGGCCCCCCGTCCATCTAGGGTCCCGGCACTTTCCCGGGTGCGCCAGGTGGTGATGCCGACCCTGGTGATCAGAGCACCTTGACACCCCTCTCTGAGCAAATCAGGAGAAGACAAAGGGATATGAATGTTTTAACAATAATAAATAAACTTCCACTACCAGCCCTGCAACTATGCACGACCATCAGTGATAATAGATAATAATCTACAACCACTAGAGTTGGTGTGAACCATTCACATCCCATCTTTCTCCTGTGGTCTGTGGTTAATGGGAGTACTGCTTCTTGCCTGCTGTCATCCGCGGTTTCTCTTTTGATCAATCAGTGTGACACTGCAACGATTACGTCTCACCAGGACACGTAATCAAAAGAAGAGCTGCAAATACCAGTAGGTGAGAGGCGGTACACTTGCACCTATGCAGGGACCACAGATTACTGCCATTGCTGATGGAAAGGTATGTGCTAATAGATTTGCACCAATTCTAATGATCATTCTTTTCAGCCAGTGATATTAGGTACTAACTGTTAACAACCCTAGACCACCAGGGATATTAGATACTGACCTAACCAACCTAGACCAGCAGGGATATTAGATATTGACCTAATCAACCTAGACCACCAGGGATATTAGATACTGACCTATAAAAACCATAGACCACCAGGGATATTAGATACTGACCTAATCAACCTAGACCAGCAGGGATATTATATACTGACCTATAACAACCCTAGACTACCAGGGATACTAGATACTGACCTATAATCACCCTAGACAAGCAGGGATATTAGATACTGACCTATAATCACCCTAGACCACCAGGGTTATTAGATACTGACCTATAATAATTAATAATAATAATAAATTTTATTTCTATAGCGCCGACATATTCCGCAGCACTTTACATTTCAGAGGGGACTTGTACAGACGATAGACATTACAGCATAACAATAATCACATGGATCATAACATATACCAAGAGGAATGAGGGCCCTGCTCGCAAGCTTACAGTCTATGAGGACACGAAAGGTGGGTGGTAACAGTTGCCCTGATTGTATAGACCAGCCATAATGTTAAGTGTGTAACAGTACAGACACAGAGGGCTAATGGATGCAAAAAGCATGTGGGGACATGATGCGGGGAATCTGGTTATGGTAAAACATTTGGCTGTGCCACACAGGGATAGTTAGGATAATGTTTTGAGGTGGTAGGCCAGTCTGAATAAATGAGTTTTCAGGGCACGCTTAAAATTGTGGGGATTGGGGACTAATCGTTTTGACCTGGGAAGTGCATTCCAAAGAATTGGCACAGCACGTGTATAGTCTTGGAGACGGGAGTGGGAGGTTCTATTGAGGATGCTAATCTCAGGTCATCAGCAGAAAGGAGGGCGCGGGTAGGGTGATATACTGAAACAAGGGAGGAGATGTAGGGTGGTGCTGAGCCATGGAGTGCTTTGTGGTTGAGGGCAATAAGTTTGCACTGGATTCTGGAGTGGATGGGTAGCCAGTGTAATGACTGGCACAAGGTAGAGGCATCGGTGTAACGATTGGCAAGGAATATGATCCTGGCTGCAGCATTCAAGACAGATTGGAGAGGGGAGAGTTTGGTAAGAGGGAGACCGATTAGAAGAGAGTTACAATAGTCTAGATGAGAATGAATAAGAGAAACAGTAAGAGTTTTTGCAGAGTTAAAGGTAAGAAAAGGTCGAATTCTAGAAATGTTTTTGAGATGCAAATAACAAGAGCGAGCCAGTGATTGGATGTGGGGGGTGAATGAAAGCTCGGAGTCAAGTATGACCCCAAAACAGCGGGCATGTTGCTGGGGAGAAATAGTGGAACCACACACGGAAATGGCAGTGTCGGGTATAGGTGCATTAGTTGAGGGAGGAAACACAAGGAGTTCAGTCTTCGACAGGTTCAGTTTCAGATATAGTGAGGACATGATGTTAGACACAGCGTTTAGACAATCGACGGTGTTTTCTAGAAAGGCTGGCGTGATGTCAGGAGAAGAAGCGTATAATTGGGTGTCATCAGCATAGAGATGGTACTGGAAACCAAATTTACTGATTGTTTGACCAATAGGGGCAGTGTACAAGGAGAAGAGGAGGGGGCCTAGGACTGATCCTTGAGGAACCCCAACAGTAAGGGGAAGATGAGAGGAGGAGGAGCCAGCAAAAGATACAGTAAAGGAGCGGTCAGAGAGATAGGAGGAAAACCAGGAGAGAACGGTGTCCTTGATGCCGATGGAGCGGAGCATAGTGAGGAGGAGCTGATGATCCACCGTGTCGAATGCTCCAGAGAGATCCAAGAGAATTAGCATGGAGTAGTGACCGTTAGATTTAGCTGTTAGTAGATCATAAGAGACTTTAGTGAGGGCAGTTTCAGTAGAGTGTAGAGAGCAGAAACCGGATAGGAGAGGGTCGAGAAGAGAGTTATCAGAGAGATAGCGGATCAGACGGGAGTGGACCAGGCGTTCCAGGAGTTTAGAGATGAAGGGAAGATTAGAAACAGGTCTATAGTTAGCGGCACAGTTTTGGTCGAGGGATGGTTTTTTAAGTAGTGGATGTATGATGGCATGCTTAAATAATGAGGGAAAGATACCAGAAGAAAGAGAGAGGTTAAATATTTTAGTTAGGTGAGGGGTGACAGCAGGGGAAAGGGACTGGAGCAGATGTGACGGAAATAGGTCACTGGTGCAAGTGGTTGGGCGAGAAGATGCAAGGAGCCTGCTTACTTCTTCTTCTGTGACTGGTTCAAACTCAGAGAGTGAGCTAGATGCAGTGGGGAGGGAGGACAGTGCATGGTATGAGATGATTGGGAGATAATTTCCTGTCGGATATGATCAATTTTTTATTTGAAGTAATTGGCCAGATCGTCAGCTCGAAGCTCTGTGGTTGGGGCCTGCACTCTTGGGTTGAGCAGGGAATGAAAAGTGTCAAAGAGACGTTTAGGGTTATTGGACAGTGAGGTGATGAGGGTGTTGAAATAGGTTTGTTTGGAGAGGTGAAGGGCAGTGTTGTATGTTCTAAGCATGAACTTATAATGGATGAAATCTTTGTGTAGATTGGATTTTCTCCATAGACGTTCAGCACACCTGGAGCATCGCTGCAGGAAACGTGTTTGCAGGGTGTGCCAGGGTTGTCGCTGTCTTTGTCGTGCTGTTCTATGTATAGGAGGTGCAAAATCATCCAGGGCAGTTTGAAGTGTTTCATTGTAATGCTTCAATGCAGAATCAGGACATGAGAGGGAGGAGATAGGGGCCAACGATGACTGCAAGTTCTTCCTAAGTTTCTGGGTGTTAATGTGTTATGAGTTCATTTTCCCCTTCACCATTGAGGTCTGATGAACACCCTCTTCCGGTGAAGGAAGGTAGTGAGGCTGATTACCAAGCACCTGAGCTGGGAGAGGATGACTGGGCGACGGGGATCTCTGACTGGATATAAGGCAGCCGACGCCCTTCTGCCTCGCTGGTGATTTCTCTGTGGAATTCTAGGAGACCAGTCTGATTCCTGCTCCTCAAAAGCTAAGTTTTCTGCTTTGCCTTTTTGCATTTGTGTTTTGGTTTTAGTTTGCCTTGCTTTTCTGGATTCTGCCATTCCCTGCTGGGGTGAGCTGAATTCCTTTTTTGTCGGTTTGCTCTGTCTTCAGAAAATACCTGAGTACTGACATAGTCTTTTTGAAGCCTAGCGTCTTCAGGGCCTTTTTCTCTGTCAGTCTGTTGGCTCTTATTTTGATAGGGTTTTTCGCGGATTGCAGACAGCAGCTTTCCTATCCTGTCCTATCTAGTTAGCTTGGGCCCATCATTTGCTCAGTCTATCTTTCTATCTGTGTTAGTGTTTTTTCTTCTTGCTTCACCGTCATTATATGTTGGGGGCTGCCTATTGCTTTGGGGTCTGCTCTGGGGCAGTTTAGATTTCCCCTTTCTTTCTTTAGGCCTATTTAATTCTCCGGCTGTGATCGAGGGGCCTAGGGCATCGTAGGAACCCCCCACGGCTACTGCTAGTTGTTGTTGATAGGTTCGGGGGTCTGCAATCCGATAGCTGCCAACTTCTCTGGTTTTCTGGACTTAGCTAGCATTTCTGTTTTTGCCTCCTACGGTGACTCATTCATAACATAATGGCCTGTATGTTTCTATAAGTATGGACAGTGGGGGTGACCTGAGCAGCCTGGCAGTTCTTGATAGAGAATGAAAGATGGTTGTGTTCAGAGAGCGGGAGAGGGGAGTTTGTGAAATCATCCACTGCACAAAGCCGAGAGAAGACCAAGTCGAGGGAGTTTCCATCTTCATGCGTTGGAGAATTAGTAAGCTGCGAAAGGCCAAACGAGGAGGTTAGAGATAAAAGGTGAGTAGCAGATGGGGAGAGGGGAAGAGCAATGGGGATGTTGAAATCACCCATGATGAGGGTAGGGATGTCACAGGAGAGAAAATGTGGAAGCCAAGTGGCAAAATGATCCAGGAACTGATGGGAGGGGCCGGAGGACGATACACTACTGCCACTCGCATGGAGAAGGGGGTGTAGAGTCTGACAGCATGGACCTCAAAAGAAGGGAAGACTAGTGAGGATAATTGAGGGATAACCTGAAAGGTACATTTTGGTGATAGGAGCAGACCAACGCCTCCACCTGCTCTATTGTCTAATCTTGGGGTATGAGAGAAGTGTAGTCCCCCGTATGAAAGAGCAGCAG
Source organism: Dendrobates tinctorius (assembly GCF_039654945.1). NCBI lineage: Eukaryota > Metazoa > Chordata > Amphibia > Anura > Dendrobatidae > Dendrobates > Dendrobates tinctorius. The sequence goes on from NW_027361691.1 coordinate 1,852,486, forward strand.
CAGCGGTAGAGTCTGACTGCTGGATACAGGTTTCAGCAAGAGCCAGGAGGTTAAGAGAATTAGAAAGGAAAAAGTCATGGATGAAGGAGAGTTTGTTACACACTGAGCGAGAATTCCAAAGGGCACAATTAAGAGAGACAGAAGGCATGCAGGGAATATTAATAAGAATAGAGGGGTTTCTGAGTGTAGCAGTTGGGGGGTTTCACTTTCTATAACATGGGGGACTAGGGTTGGGAGCAATGTCTCCTGCGACTAGGAGAAGGAGGATAGAAAGAGTGAGCAGATGGTTGAGTGATTTGTGGGAGCGTCTCTTATGTTGAATGGTGGGACTGAATGGATCTGTGCAATTTAACAATGTGAAAAGAGCGTGAGTGCTATACATAGGAGAGGAAAGGAGTGAGGGGCCGATATGGATGGAGTGTATAGAGTTAATGCCAGGGCGGTGGATGTGTGTGAATGCAGTGGCCAGGATATAAATTACACATATGCACATGGTATATATTTGTTGTACTCCAAATGTACAGGGAGTAGATGTATGTAAATGTTTTACCTGTCTCCTGCCCTGTCTAACTGCCATGTTATAACTGCCAGTACTTTAATATACTGTACTTCGATAAAGTGTGCATAAATGCCCCCTACATAAATGCTCCCCCAAGCTAGGACTGAATATATAGGAATCTAAGGCTCAGATTTTTTTATCTCTCTCTCTCTTCTCGTTAATCAATCAAACTAAACTAAGACAGCAGGGCACAATAAAGGTAATTATCAGACAAACCAATGTCCAGGCCTACATGCATCATAAACCACTTTGAAAAGTTTCTTGACCTCAGAGCAAAAGGGGACAAGCAGAGTAAGTTGAAATAAATATATACCAGATATAAGCTTGTAGAGTTGAAAAGACATATAGAGCATTCAGGATTAACTGCTTACTGACATTGAATGGAGGAGTTGATTCAGAGCAGAGATTGAAAGAGGTGGTTACCAGATATAAGCTTGCAGAGTTGAAACCACCCTAGACCACCAGGGATATTAGATACTGACTTATAACCACCATAGACCACTAGGGATATTAGATACTGACTTATAACCACCCTAGACCACTAAGGATATTATATACTGACCTATAACCACCCTAGACCACCACAGATATTAGATACTGATTTATAACCACCCTAGACCACCAGGGATATTATATACTGACTTATAACCACCATAGACCACTAAGGATATTAGATACTGATCTATAACCACCCTTGACCTCGTGGATATTAGATATTGACCTTCAGGATAACCACCATTAGCCACCACTAGGGATATAAGATACTAGCCTATAACCAGCCTTGACCACTAGAGATATTAGATACTAACCTATAATCACCATAGACTACAGGGATATTATTAGATATATACCTATAGCTACTGTTGACCACCAGGGATATTAAATGCTAACTTATAACCACTATTGATCACCAGAGATATTAGATACTAACCTGTAACCACCACTGACTACCAATTATATTAGGTGCTAACCTATAATTACACATGACCACCACTAGGGATATTAGTTACTAATCTATAGCCACAGTTGACAACCAGGGATATTATATACTAGGTTATAACCACCCTTAATTACCAGGAATATTAGATATTAAGCAAATATGATCACCGACTACCAGAGATGTCAGATACTAACTTATCATCTCCTTTGGCCACCAGGGACATTTAATACTAAAATAAGGCCACCCTAGAAAAACCGGAAACATTTGCTGTTACTCTGTAATCAAGTATGACCAATAGTACATTACAGAAAAATCTCTCTCTCTGTGCTCCACAGATCTTGAATGAAAACATTTTTAACTGTCACAAGGTCAAAAATGATCAGTTGCAAAACTTATTTTATTTCCATTTCTCCGTTGAGTATTCTTTTTTTTTTTTTTTTTTTTTAAATCCACCATAAGGTTTCAGAGATATGGGCCTTTTTATTTAGTGCTTCTGGTTAAGGTCTTTTCAAGGGGGCGTGGCTAACATGATCCTCAGGGGCGTGTCTTTTTAAGATTTACCGTGTGTAGCAGCGGGAATAAAATGAGAGAAAAAACTTGCCACATTTTTCCTGCACTCTTTAATTTAGGAAAAACCTAGTTTGGTCAATTAATAAGATAAAATAACCGAAAAGGAAGTAGTGTCCCCTTCTGCCAGGAAGGGAAATGTGGCCACACACATACATTTATCTCCATGGTATTCTATGAGAGGTTATGTTTGCTCGGCCACCTCTTCATCCCCAGCGGTGGAAGACAAGACCCTGTTCTCGAGACGATGATTTCATAGGTGATATCTGAATCTACTAGACATTTTCCTTGCATAGGGAATGTTAGGGAAAAAACAGCCCGAAGCCTTGCATCAGCAAATGTAAAACTTTGTGATGAGATTGGTGGAAAATGTTATATAGTATTTTGTAGTATAGTATTTTATATAATTTTATATAAAATCACTGGAACTGTGACTGCAGCAGGAGAGGAGTGTGCTGATTTTGTACGATGCAGTGACCAGTCCAATTTCATGATATGGTTAGTAAGGACGTGAGTGCATGTGGCAGTTGCAAAGTTTAATGGTGCACAGGGATGTAGAAGCAAGTGGCAGGTCAGAGGCTCAATTTTATTTCATGAAAGCAGCAGAATACCACAACAGCACAGAGTATTTTAGTAGAAGAGTGTTCTGATTTTGTGGGAGACAGTGATCTTCTCATTTATCAGCTATTAGATAGGCAGTACATGAGCATTGCTATGAATTAGCCAGTAATGCATAACCATGAAACCATTCCATATGGTATGAATGACAATGGCAGTAGGAGAAGAGTGTGTTGATCTTGTAGGAGGCAGTGACCTGCTCAATCATCTCATGGTGATGGTGAAATTATTGCTGCGTGTGTCAGGGCCATAGTCATTAGTGAGAAGAAAGAAAGAAATGTGATAGTTGTTACAAAGGAGAAGAGAGTAGGGTCCTTCCTGTCTGACGCAGAGTATTTCAGAAGTGAAGCGTGCTCATCGTAAAGATGGCAGTGACTAGTGAGGACAGGGCTGCAGATGACAAGGACTTGATATGAAAAAGGGGAGAAGAGACTATTAGAAGGAAATATTATTCTTTCAGCAGCACAAAGTATTTTCAGGAGTGCGCTGATCTTGCAGGAGGCAGTCACCGGTTTATTAATGTCATGGCGTTGGTGAGGAAAGGGAAGTATGTGTAAGAGGCAGGGCTATAAATTAGGCAAAAATGCATTACCTAGAGACCAATCATAATGAGGTAATTATGTTGGCAGCAGGAGAGGGGTGTACTGATTTTGTAGGAGTCAGCGACCTGTTCAATCATGCGATAATGTTACTGAGGCCAGGGCTGCATGGGGCCGGGGCAGCGCTATGGAGTAGGCAGAATTGCAGAACCTTGAGTTCCATCATAATGAAGAAATGAAGACCGCAGCAGGAGAGGGGTGTACTGATTTTGTAGGAGGCAGCGACCTGTTCCATCATGCAATAATGTTAGTGAGGTCAGGTCTGCATGGGGCTTGGTCAGTGTTATGGACTAGGCAGGAATTCAGAACTTTGAGGCCCATGTGATCTAGGGAATGATGATCGCAGCAGGAGAAGAGTGTGTTGATCTTGCAGCTGGTAAGTGACCTGTCCAATTAGAAAGCTGTTAATGAGGCCAGTGTCCTCTCTGCAGCACAGAGTGTTTCAGGTTATGATTTTGTGAGCTGAAGAGAGAAAAGAAGGTAAATAGGAGGAGATCTCAGAGAGCACAGTGTCCATTTCTGCAGAATTGTCTTTATTATACATTATATGTATTTGTCCTCGGATTACATCTTCGCTGGTTTACCACAAATGCAAATTTCAGCAGAAGACAGATGGAAGTATTGGCCTTTAGTTGTATTATATTTTCCCTTTGTGGATTTGTGATTTGTTACTGTTCATCAATCGCTTTATTGCGTATTAAACTTTATTTTTCCAGATGGTATAACAAACATGTCAATTATCACCAGTATTGGGTGTAATAACCGACGCTGGATAATCCCAAAATACGAGGACAATTAGAAAAATGACATTCCCGAGATCTGACGCGGTTGTAACTTGGAGTATTATAAAAATCAAAACATGAAAAATGAGAAATGAGATTGGAACCTGGAGGGGGGGTGGGGGGGCGTAAAATCTGCAAACACGAGAAAAGATTTCATGGGGAAAAGAAAAATTGTCACTCCGCATGAAATCGCGGCAAACGGTCGGTGATACAAAACTATGAGATTGGAATCACCTAGTCATTTCCTTATCTGGGAGACACAGATGAAGCAGAGTTGAGTCTGTTGGTAGACCCTGAACCTACAGAGGGCATGTTTGGGCACAGGAGTCAGATCTAATTGACTTTCATCATTACTGGCGACAAAAGACGCGGGACACGTGCTTATGATGGCAGCCACGGGTTTTCTGAGTTTATTGTTAAAACTTTTTAACAGTTTGAGTTATCACTTTGCATAAAACTTCGCTACATCTAATCTTCCCCAATATTGTATCACAATAAATCTACTCATAATACCATAACCGACCACATGGTGTGCTATTGCTGGTTTGCCACAGAAGAAAATCTTTTCAAAAGCCTTTATTAAAGAGAAACTAAACTTTTTTTTTCTATTTAATTATTCATTTATCCTTTGGAAAATTATAAATCTGTTTAATATATTTTATGATCTCTTTTTACCTCCTTCTCTCCCAAACACAATGTCGGGATCCTGTTGCCCTTCTTCGGATTGACCACTAGTGGCTGCTCTTGTTCACCTTCATAATTGTGCTGCATTTCCCCTCCTTACCACTGGAGGCTGCTTCTGTGTTCTGCCAGCACCATTTTCTAAGATGGCAGACTTTGACGCTGTTTAGTCTTACTTAAAGCCACATGGAACTCCTGCTCATTGTTTGAGTATTGTGTCTAGCTGTTAGTCTCATTCCCGAGATCTATCTTATCCAGACTTTCCATGTTGTTCATACAACTCCAAGAGCGTCTACTACCGCTTGCTGTTCCCCGCTCGTGCTCCTCCAGCCATTGGATTCCAGCCTTGCTCCACCAGTATCAAAACACATGATACTGAAAGTGCTGGTTTAGCTGCCTTGTCAATGCTCCTTTAGAAGCTGCTTTGAACTGCTGTTCTAGCAAAAATCTGTACTCAAAGACTATTTACGAACACTCTCTCTGTTTGCTCATGGGGGAGGGGAGCAGAGAAGCTCCTGAAAATTGAATTAGAGCATATTTATTCAATTGCTATGAGAGAAGAAATTAAAAAAATCCTTTTTTACTAATTTTTCTATCATTTTCTCATCTCCATTTTGGAGCTATGAATTCTGGTAGCCTCATCTATTAGAAATAGGCAAGAATGGCAAAAAAAAAAAAGTACATCTCACCCTCTGAAGGACCCAACAGGTGTGTGCGTTATACAAACAGGTGATGCATTTTGCCAGACACAATGTAATGCCACATTTCCCCTGCAGAGGTGCTGTAGGAACATAAAATGCTTTTTTTTCCCTATTCTATAAAGTAATGGCTAAGATAAGGTAAAATCAGGGATCTAAATAGAATAAAAGCTGGAATGACAATAAGAGCAATATGGTCTGAGCTGGTTTACAAGGGATAAAGGTAAAAGGGGATTTTCTCACCTGGTGGGGTCGTAACAGTCACAATCTATTAGTTGGCTTGTTTGAAGAGGCTGCTGCAGAGCCACCAAAATGATGGATGCTTTCATTGTGGTTTGTCCTGATGAAGAGGTATGATTTCCTCGAAACTCGTTGACAACTAAAAACCACACCCACACTGTATATGATCTCTCATGGTACATTGTATTTTCGGCAGCGCGGACTTTTACTTTATCTCCATATTTGTACGTAATCAGGGGTCTAATCTCTGGGACCTCCATTTTCATCATTTCTGTATCAATGAACAGCATTAATGGTTCAGCACTGTGCCTCCCTTTAATATCCAATGAACACTGCCGCTCCTGACCACCTTGCTGTGCAGGGAACTGCACCAAGACTCCCTTACTTGCCATCACTTTATAAGATGGCCTTTCTCCCCTATAGATTACAGCTGGCTGGTATTCTATGAAGTGACCAAGTAATGACACATTTTTTTTCACTAAATTAAGGTTTACTTGCAATACCACTCTTGGCCACAAGCTGTGCTGTTACGCAATAAAATGTAATTCCATAATATTGTTACGGCACCACCCAGTGGTTGGAGTATTTGGTGCAATAATTAATATAATCTCTAAAATATGCAATAATTGGGGGTCTAATGTCTCCCTCATTTCTCATAAGTTTTGTATAAAGGGGTTGCAGTGATTTTTAACACTGTGACTCCCTCTTGTATCCACTTAACACTGCTGCTCCTGACCACCCATCTTTGCAAGGGACAGCAGCCAGACTCAAGTACTTGAATGAATCTGTTTGCAGTTCGCCTGCAGATCAGATGGAACTAATACTCAATGAAGGCCCTTCACTCTCAAGATCATTAAAGGGGTCATGCCCACTGATCATATTGATGTACCATCACTGTTTAAAATGCCCTTTATTGCCTTTCTTCCCTACAGATTAAAGCTGGTTACTGTATGTAACGACACAATTTTTTTTTAACCGTACAACTAAATTATGGTTTACTTGTAATACCGTTCTTGACCACAAGTTGTGCTATTATGCAATAACATGCCATTCTATAATTGAATTACAGCACCATCCAGTGGTTGGAGTATTTAGTACAATAATTAATGTTTTTGCTAAAAAATGCTATAATTGAGGGTCTTATCTCTGAGACCTCCATTTCTCATAAATCTAATATATAAAGCTCAAAGTGTGTATGTATGTATGTATGTATGTATGTGTGTGTGTGTGTGTATGTATGTATGTGTGTATGTGTGTGTGTGTATGTCCGGGATAGGCATCCGCACCGTCGCAGCTGCAGCCACAAAATTTGGCACAGTCACACGTTTGGACCCCGAGAGCGTCCTAAGCTATGTTGTGAGGCGAAATTTTAACCCCATGCATTCCAATTCACCAAACAATTTTGCCCCTATCCACATCCTGGGGAAAAAGTGTGTGTGCGTCAAGCCCCGCCCCTCATTATGATGTCATAATGCCCCTATCTACATAATGGGGAAACAGTGTGTGTGAATCAAGCCCCGCCCCTCATTATGATGTCACAATGATTACCATGGCGACGCTGATGTCATCAAGCCCCGCCGCTCATTATGATGTCATAATGGTTGACTAAGGGATGGAGGATGTGTGATGGGTATATGGGCACTGGACTATGGGATGGAGGATATGTATGATGGGTATATGGGCACGGGACTATGGGATGGAGGATATGTATGATGGGTATATGGGCACGGGACTATGGGATGGAGGATATGTATGATGGGTATATGGGCACGGGACTATGGGATGGAGGATATGTATGATGGGTATATGGGCACGGGACTATGGGATGGAGGATATGTATGATGGGTATATGGGCACTCGACTATGGGATGGAGGATGTGTATGATGGGTATATGGGCACGGGACTATGGGATGGAGGATATGTATGATGGGTATATGGGCACGGGACTATGGGATGGAGGATATGTATGATGGGTATATGGGCACGGGACTATGGGATAGAGGATATGTATGATGGGTATATGGGCACTCGACTATGGGATGGAGGATGTGTATGATGGGTATATGGGCACGGGACTATGGGATGGAGGATATGTATGATGGGTATATGGGCACTCGACTATGGGATGGAGGATGTGTATGATGGGTATATGGGCACGGGACTATGGGATGGAGGATATGTATGATGGGTATATGGGCACGGGACTATGGGATAGAGGATATGTATGATGGGTATATGGGCACGGGACTATGGGATGGAGGATGTGTGATGGGTATATGGGCACGGGACTATGGGATGGTGGATATGTATGATGGGTATATGGGCACTCGACTATGGGATGGAGGATGTGTATGATGGGTATATGGGCACGGGACTATGGGATGGAGGATGTGTGATGGGTATATGGGCACTGGACTATGGGATGGAGGATATATATTATGGGTATATGGGCATGGGACTATGGGATGGAGGATATGTATGATGGGTATATGGGCACGGGCCTATGGGATGGAGGATATGTATGATGGGTATATGGGCACGGGACTATGGGATGGAGGATGTGTGATGGGTTTATGGGCACTCGACTATGGGATGGCGAATATGTATGATGGGTATATGGGCATGGGACTATGAGATGGAGGATGTGTGATGGGTATATGGGCACTCGACTATGGGATAGAGAATATGTATGATGGGTATATGGGCATGGGACTATGAGATGGAGGATGTGTGATGGGTATATGGGCACTCGATTATGGGATAGAGAATATGTATGATGGGTATATGGGCATGGGACTATGGGCTGGAGGATGTGTGATGGGTATATGGGCACGGGCCTATGGGATGGGGGATATGTATGATGGGTATATGGGCACGGGACTATGGGATGGAGGATAATTATAATTTGTTATAACTAACCACAGTTAGTTACTATGCCCGGGCAGCGCCGGGCCCTTCAGCTAGTTCTGTATAAAGGGGTTGCAGTGATGGTTTACTACTGTGCCTCCCTTTACTACCTCCTAACCAGCTGCATAAGGAACTGCAACCAGACTCACTTACCTGAATAGATCTGTGTTGCCGCTCCCCCACACATCAGATGGCTGCAATAAACGGTGAAATCCCTTCACTCTCAGTATTGCTATAGGAGCATCCCCATTGACCATAGTGATCTGTGATTTGATATGATGCCCTTTCTCCCCAACAGATCAAAGCTAGCTCCTGTACAAACTCTCCAAGTAATGACAACATTTTTTAACTACGTTATGGTTTACTTGCAATACCATTAATGACCACAAGTTGTGCTATTACACAATAAGTAATTTAATTACAGCATCACCCAGTGGTTGGAGGATTTAGTGCAATAATTAATATTTTCTATAACATTGTAATATTTCTTTAATGAGTTCTAGAATATCAATAACTCAGTGATACCTTCTGAATCTATATACCTGTCTCATATTATTTACCTTTAAAAATTTAGCTAAATTTAATTCTTTAAATATGGTAGAATTGTACCTGAGGAAATATCAGCACGGTGGGGGAGCCATTACTTCAGAGTCCTGTCCTCTTATCTAATCACTGAACATAAATTGGTTTCTTCTACCAGTTATTAGTACGAAAGAATCTAATAAATATGTCTCCGAGAGGAGCTTTGTATATATACCGCAGTCTCTGGCCGGATAAACTTTTCCTCGCATCTCCATTTATAATGATGTATCCAGGTCACGGTAATGAACTGGGAGCTAATATCATGTTCCATGGAATCTGTAGCTGTAACAATGATTTAATATAGTCATACAACACTTTACACAAGTGTCTCCCTAATCCCTACATGTCTCATTCCATCCTGAACCCTGGAAACTATATGGAACCAGCTAATGAGCAGATTCATTAAAATGCAAAAAAAAAAAAGAGACAATCTATGAGAAGTTAATGCTCTGTGATTTATGTCATAGGTGCGAGAAATCATTACGGTAAGTGAATCCGCTATTATAAGGTGCGTTATTTATAGGAACAGGTATGAGTTCAATATGTGCGCTTAAACTACGGCAAAATTTCATCGTCGACGGCTCTACATAGAGTAGCGTGTGGTGATGTGGTGTGCAGCAATGCAATGACTTCTACAGCCAATCTGGAGGAGGTGCGCCACCATATGTCACTGCTGCTCCATTCTAGAGCACTGCCATCAAGCTTTTATTTCTTTCAATGGTCCTGAAATTTGTGAAAGTCAATGCTACCACTTATCAGCACGTCGAAGCAGTGGTGCTCTTCTCCACGCAATGTTTACATTTAGCCGCTGGTAACAGCTGATCGGAGGGGTTGCCGGATATCGAATCACCACCCATCTTATATTGATGACCTATCCCAAAGATACAAAACTTGGTAAAACCCGGTCATTGCCACCTGAAGAAGACAGAATTATGTGTGGAAACGCGTTGTGGAATATTTATAATAAAAAGATTTTCTAATAATTCATCTCCTGTCCTTGCGCGCCGGCTGACCGGGTTTTACCAAGTTTTGCAACTACTCTTCCTCATCTGAGGCACCAGGCTGGAGCTGCATCTGACTGCCTAAAGCCACGCATGGCTGGCGCTCCTTTTTGACCGTCCTAATCATTGCCTGAACCCTATCCCAAAGATAATAATTTTTACTTTTAATAATAAAGAATAATTTTTATTTCTATAAAGCTAACATATTCCACAGCACTTTACAATTCAGAGGGAACTTGTACAAACAAGATATGTCATTACTGAGCAACACATAATTAAACATATATGAAGAGGGGTGACGGTCCTGCTCACAATCAGTGAGGAAATAGGGGCAACACAAAAATCAAAAAATAAAACTGCATGTCATGTATAGTCCAGCCATCACTATAATGAATAGGGGTATTCAAATAATGCTGCAAAAATATTCACCAGTCAGTATTTGTACAAGTTCAGATACAGAGTGCTACTGAGTGTGTGGAAGAGAGAACAGGGGATAGATATTTAGATTATCGAGGTGTTAAGTCAGTCTAAAGAAATGTGTTTTTATGGCATGCTTGAAACTGTAGATACTGGAAATTAACTGGATTGTCTGGGGTAGTGCATTCCAGTAAACCGATGCAGCATGAGAGAAGTTTTGGAGATGGGAATAGGAGGTTTGGATTACACAGGATGTTAGTCTTAGGTAGTTATGGGTGAACCTCTGAATTTTCGGGTCCAGTGGGTTTGGCCGAACAGTTATAAAAAAAGGTTGGTTTGGGTACCAGAACAGTACCCGAATCCGGTCCCCATTCAGACGAATGGGGGGACCGAGTATCCATTGTTTTCTTATCATTACCGTTATTCAAAGAGCAATGGTTCCAACGATGCCAGATGATATCATGAGCCAGCAGCTGTGATGAATGGTAAAAAGTTTACTTTCGGTCTCAGCGGCGTCACCTGATGAGAGAGTACTCCTCTCATCAGCCTATGAGTGCTGCCGCTAATAACAGCGAAAGCAGGTGGCAGCTGATGGGAGTACTCATCAGCCACTGCCTGAGCTTTAAATAGATTTTGTAAAAAAATTACATGGGGTCTTTCTACTTTTGATATCCAGCATGGCAAAACTGACAACTGCGGGCTGCAACCCTCAACTGTCAGCTTTATAATGGCTGGTTATCAAGAATAGAGGTGTCCCCATGCCATTTTTTAAAATAAATAAATGGCCTGGGGACCCCCATTTTTGACAACTAGCCAAGCTAAATCTGACAGCTGAGGGCTGGTATTCTCAGGCTGGTAAGGGGCCATGGATATTGGCCCCCTACAATGTAAAAATAGCAGCCCATAGCCGCTCCAGAAAAGGCGCATCTATTAGATGCATCAATTCTGCCACTTTCCCCAACTCTTCCCACTTGCCCTGTGGTGGTGGCAAGTTGGATTCATATATGTGGGGTTGATGTCACCTTTGTATTTTCAGGTGACATCAGGCCGCCTGGTTAGTAATGGAGAGACATCTGTAAGATGCCTCTCCATTACCAACCCCCATAGCTTTATTGCACACAGCCAAAATAAAGTCCTTTATCTAATATATAAAGCTCAAGTGTGTGTATGTATGTATGGGTATATGTGTGTGTATGTCCAGGATTGGCATCCACACCATCGCAGCTACAGCCACAAAATTTGGCACAGTCACACGTCTGGACCCCGAGAGTGTCCTAAGCTATGCTGTGAGGCGAAATCCTGCTCGTTCCAATTCACCAAACAATTTTGCCCCTATCTACAAATAGGGGAAAAAGTGTGTGTGTATCAAGCCCCACCCCTGATTATGATGTCATAATGGTTGCCATGGCGACGCTGATGTCATCATCATAGGTTGCAAGCCCCGCTGCTCATTATGATGTCATAATGGTTGACTATGGGATGGAGGATGTGTGATAGGTATATGGGCACTGGAATATGGGATGGAGGATATGTATGACGGGTATATGGGCACGGGACTATGGGATGGAGGATGTGTGATGGTATATGGGCACTGGACTATGGGATGGAGGATATGTATGTCGGGTATATGGGTACAGGACTATGGGATGGCGGATGTGTATGATGGGTACAAGGGCACGGGACTATGGGATGGAGGAAATGTATGATGAGTATATGGGCATGGGACTATGAGATGAAGGATGTGTGATGGGTATATGGGCACTCGACTATGGGATGGCGAATATATATGATGGGTATATGGGCATGGGACTATGGGATGGAGAATATGTATGATGGGTATATGGGCATGGGACTATGAGATGAAGGATGTGTGATGGGTATATGGGCACTCGACTATGGGATGGCGAATATATATGATGGGTATATGGGCATGGGACTATGGGATGGAGAATATGTATGATGGGTATATGGGCATGGGACTATGAGATGAAGGATGTGTGATGGGTATATGGGCACTCGACTATGGGATGGCGAATATATATGATGGGTATGTGGGCATGGGACTATGGGATGGAGAATATGTATGATGGGTGTATGGGCATGGGACTATGGGATGGAGGATGTGTGATGGGTATATGGGCACTCGACTATGGGATGGAGGATATGTATGATGGGTATATGGGCACGGGCCTATGGGATCGTGGATATGTATGTTGGGTATATGGGCACAGGACTATGGGATGGAGGATAATTATAATTTGTTATAACTAACCACAGTTAGTTACTATGCCCGGGCAGTGCCGGGCTCTTCAGCTAGTTCGAAATAAAAATACACACCGTTTTACAAAATTATTTAAAAATAACAAACACAGTTATACTCACCTAACACCCATTTCATTGAAACCCTGGTCACCTGTTAAAAAAAAACAAATCTAAAAAACAAAGTACCTTGCCTGTCCGACATGCTGTCTCACACCATAATCCATGTTTGTGTTAAGTGGTTTTCAACCTGGACAGAGCCAAGATGCTACCGTCCAGGCTGAAAACCAAGGGAGAATGAGCTGCTGCAAGCGCAGCATCAATGGCTAGCAGTGACATCATTGAGGTCACTGAGGCTGCATTCCCAGCTCACTTCAATTTAAGCTGGGCTTATGTACTGCGGTGACCTCAGTGAGATCACCGCTAGCATCATGAGAAAAAAAAGTGTCATGATGCAGTGCTGAGCTCAACAAGTTCACTGCAGTTCACCATGAGAAATTTCTCATGTACCTGCTCTCGCTGTTGTTAGCGACAGCAGGTGTAAGCTGATGAAGTAGTACTCAAATCAGCCAATGCCTCTGTGACCTGAGGTAAACTTTTTACTACCGGTCGCCGTTGCTTGGGCTCTGACCAGTGGTAATAATCATGCAGATGACAGCGTGGGAAACAGCCGATGTTCAGGGTGTCAAACCGGAGCAGTTACATGGACTTCCTGGGGAACTTTACTGTTCGAATTTGCCCAAGACTAGTCTTAGTTCACTAATGGAACAAAGAGGACAGGTAGGATTGTAGACAGAGAAGAAGAAGAAGCTGTAGGGTGATACAGAACTGTGGAGAACTTTGTATGTAAGAGTAATACATTTACAGTATATTGGACTGTGTAGCGGACGAGCAATCAGTCCGCTACATTTTTGCTTTTTACTTGTTTAGTTATAGCAGGGTTTGTGTTTATTTTGCTTCTTGTAGGTTTTATACATATTTTTAATGTAGTAAGTGCTCGGAAACAATACAATTTCCCCAAGCTACACTCTCGTCACGTGATGCCCATGGTCCACAATATGATGCTATCTTATATTGGAAGTCTTGAGACTCTTTTCTGGCCAGAAGTCATAGCTGACATTAAATGCATAAGTAGCTAGATGTGTCTTCCCCAGTATATTTGAAATGGAATTTCTCTACAGTGCATGCACCGAAAAGTCTTTCTGCTGTCCATGTGGGGATGAGGAGTGGGCATGGTGAAAAACCTAGTGTCTGAAATGGGAATTGTAGGAGGATAGAACAGGAAACTGAGGTGAATGAAAGTATAAATGAAAGGGCGGACAGTGGTGTCATCGGGATCGCTTTAAAGCGTGGAGAAACCTTTTCTAAATAAATCAGTTTTGGTGATGGTGTAGGATCGTGTACCGACCGGGGGAGTGGTCTCTTCCGGTTGCGAAAACACTGGAGTCAGAGGCACATGGAAGCTCCATCAGGTCCTCTTTATTGGTTGTCTTCTCTGACATCCACAGCAATACGACAGATCCTGGGCTGGCCTTGGTACCTGTCGCCTCCTGATGTGGCGGCCCTCTAGGTTCTTTTGCTGCGCCTGTCTAAGTCACCGGCCACAGCGCTTTCCCTGGTTGAGTCTGTCCATCCGCTGTGACACTTACTACCTCTTCAGTGTCCAACCGTCCGGTACCCCAGGCGTCCTCTGTCTGCAGCTGTCCTGTCAGGGCAACCCCCCCAACTGTCTGACCCTAACCCTGGGACTCTCCCTCCTTTTATTCCCTTTCCTTGGAATTCCCCTTCTCAGTCCCCATAACTCCGCCCACCATGACTTTGCGTTTCCTAGCTTCAGCTGCTGTTAAGTCCTTTGCTCACTGTCCTGTGTCTCCCTCTAGTGGCCAAAACTCAGTACTACACCGTCATTAGCTAATTCTAGCTGTCTTCCCCACACATATAAACCAGTTACAGTAAAACATCGTACACTACACTTTTTACGTTTGCCTTTTTCATCAGACAGGTCCAGGTATGAGTCCATTCTCCTACAATGGAAAACTCCTTTAATTATTTTGTAGGCTGTATTGAGCCATAGAATACCAAAAATGAAAATTAAGGATGTAGAAGGATAGTGCAATACTATTGCCTTGGAAGTCCTGGGTTTCGTGTCGAGTGTGGGTTAATCAGATTTTGATCAAACCCTAATGTGTGTCTGAAGGTGGAATGACAATGCTGAAGGTTTGATGTGAATAATGACTTAGACCTCGGGCAGCTACTATTCACATACTAGGCACATAGAGTACCGGACATAGCGCACTGGTAAATATTCCTCACTCATAGCTGCTGTAGAGCCCCCGGAAAGAAAGACCCTACACAGGAAAATATCAGTCAAGAGAATGGGATAGGGGCATCAGCACCTCTTGACCAGATAATACCGGTAAGTAGTGAAGTGATGTCAAGCGGCAGCTCTAAAGGGGATCATTTTTATCTTTTCTGTCTACACCCCCCCTGTCCATTCTGTCGAGTCTTAGACATTTTTTGTCAGTCTGTAACTTGGTCACTACTTCATCTATTAATGGAGTTATTGAGGGTTAGTTTGCCCGGTGGATGTGTCTGACTTGTCACTGTGTTAATTGTCGGTAACGTGTGCATTCTCCCGAGATAAAATGTTGGTTTAGAAATCCCACAGTTACATATAAAAGCTCAGCGAGAACATCACCTTCTAAATATGACACCTGTTAACAATTCTCCTCAGCAGCACGACAGATTCTCTCTCCACTCCTTGGAATTAATTATTCTGGCATTTTTAAGAACATCAATAATTGGAATGAACTTTGTTCTACAAGACGCTAGTTATCCAGAACTTTTTTCACTGAGAAAAGTTTGAAGTAACTGAAATAGGAAAAAATAACCTATTAAAAAAAGTTTCATGTAAAATAAGGACAATATATACTCTATCTATCTATCTATCTATCTATCTATCTATCTATCTATCTATCTATCTATCTATCTATCTATCTATCTATCTATCTATCTATCTACAGACATGTATATGAATGCTGGTACCTTCTTTTAGAGTAAGGCCCCCATCACACCTCAGTGTCTTTAATACATAACGTCCATTTTAACACATCCCTGAGACACATGCATACGCGCACCATCATTCATAATCTATGGAGCTGCACATATATTCATGTTTTGACATGAACTGTGTGTCCGTGTGACCTAGTCGTGGTCGTTTTCTTTCATCAGCATGAATTACAATATGTACCGCACACGGATGACATACGTGTGTCATCTGTGTGAAACGTACAAGAATAGAAATGAAACATTTTTAGGTGTTAAAAATTTACAAGGATAGATGGATAATAGATAGATACAGTTGTGGCCAAAAGTATTGACACCCCTGCAATTCTGTCAGATAATACTCAGTTTCTTCCTGAAAATGATTGCAAACACAAATTCTTTGGTGTTATTATCTTCATTTAATTTGTCTTAAATGAAAAAACACAAAAGAGAATGAAGCAAAAAGCAAAACATTGATAATTTGACGCAAAACTCCAAAAAGGGGCCAGACAAAAGTATTGGCACCCTCAGCCTAATACTTGGTTGCACAACCTTTAGCCAAAATAACTGCGACCAACCACTTCCGGTAACCATCAATGAGTTTCTTACAATGCTTTGCTGGAATTTTAGACCATTCTTCTTTGGCAAACTGCTCCAGGTCCCTGATATTTGAAGGGTGTCTTCTCCAAACTGCCATTTTTAGATCTCTCCACAGGTGTGCTATGGGATTCAGGTCTGGACTCATTGCTGGCCACCTTAGAAGTCTCCAGTGCTTTCTCTCAAACCATTTTCTAGTGCTTTTTGAAGTGTGTTTTGGGTCATTGTCCTGCTGGAAGACCCATGACCACTGAGGGAGACCCAGCTTTCTCACACTGGGCCCTACATTATGCTGCAAAATTTGTTGGTAGTTTTCAGACTTCATAATGCCATGCACACGGTCAAGCAGTCCAGTGCCAGAGGTAGCAAAGCAACCCCAAAACATCAGGGAACCTCCCCCATGTTTGACTGTAGGGACCGTGTTCTTTTCTTTGAATGCCTCTTTTTTCTCCTGTAAACTCTATGTTGATGCCTTTGCCCAAAAAGCTCTACTTTTGTCTCATCTGACCAGAGAACATTCTTCCAAAACGTTTTAGGCTTTTTAAGGTAAGTTTTGGCAAACTCCAGCCTGGCATTTTTATGTCTCGGGGTAAGAAGTGGGGTCTTCCTGGGTCTCCTACCATACAGTCCCTTTTCATTCAGACGCCGACGGATAGTACGGGTTGACACTGTTGTACCCTCGGACTGCAGGGCAGCTGAACTTGTTTGGATGTTAGTCGAGGTTCTTTATCCAACATCCGCACAATCTTGTGTTTAAATCTCTTGTCAATTTTTCTTTTCCGTCCACATCTAGGGAGGTTAGCCACAGTGCCATGGGCTTTACACTTCTTGATGACACTGCGCACGGTAGACACAGGAACATTCAGGTCTTTGGAGATGGACTTGTAGCCTTGAGATTGCTCATGCTTCCTCACAATTTGGTTTCTCAAGTCCTCAGACAGTTCTTTGGTCTTCTTTCTTTTCTCCGTGCTCAATGTGGTACACACAAGGACACAGGACAGAGGTTGAGTCAACTTTAATCCATGTCAACTGGCTGCAAGTGTGATTTAGTTATTGCCAACACCTGTTAGGTGCCACAGGTAAGTTACAGGTGCTGTTAATTACACAAATTAGAGACGCATCACATGATTTTTCGAACAGTGCCAATACTTTTGTCCACCCTCTTTTTTATGTTTGGTGTGGAATTATATCCAATTTGGCTTTAGGACAATTCTTTTTGTGTTTTTTCATTTAAGACAAATTAAATGAAGATAATAACAGCAAAGAATTTGTTTGCAATCATTTTCAGGAAGAAACTGAGTATTATCTGACAGAATTGCAGGGGTGTCATTACTTTTGGCCACAACTGTAGATAGATAGATAGATAATTAAAGAAAATTTGGTAGCACTACCAAAAGAAGCCAGGTGCAATTAAACCTTTTAAGGTGATGTCCAAACCTCCAAAATAGAAAATCAGAAAAAAAAACAGGCAGCACTCCAAAAATTAAAGTGAAAATCCGTGGCTTTACTGACCCATTAGCAGCAATATTTCGGAAGATTTCTCTGCCTTTCTCTGGAGAAATCTGCCGAAACATTGCTGCTAATGGATCAGTAAAGCCACGGATTTTCACTTTAATTTTTGGAGTGCTGCCTGTTTTTTTTCTGATTTTCTACATAATTAGATAGATAGATACACACGTGGTCAAAATTGTTGGTGCCCCTCGTTTAATGACAGAAAACCCACAATGGTCACAGAAATAACTTGAATCTGATAAAAGTAATAATAACTAAAAAATCTATGAAAATGAACAACTGAGTCAGACATTGCTTTTCAGTAGAGATGAGCGACTTTGCCTTTTTCAGGGTCGAGTTGGGTTTCATGAAACCCGACTCTCTCAAAAGTCGAGTCGAACGAAATCGGCCGACTATCGGGAAAAGTCGGGGTCTGACTGAAACACGAAACCCAATGCAAGTCAATGGGAAGCAAAGTCGGCAGGGAGTGGAGGACAGGAAACACACCTACAAGCCGGACCGCTTTTTTAAAGTGCGCAAAATCTCTCTCTCTTGCACATGTCATCTCATTGCCCACAGTGTATGTCCTTGCTCAGTGGCTGAAAAAAGTCACGTGCAAGCATTCTGGGAAATCCGACTTTGTCGCATGGCCGACTTCGTCGCATGGCCGACTTCACGCTGTGGTCGGGTTTCGGTCGGCGAAACCCTACATTACCATAAGTCAGCGACTTATGAATCTGGCCAACCTGTTTCGCTCAACTCTACTTTTCAGCCATGCTTCCACAGAATTAAAAAAGCAAAAATAAATAAAACTCAAGAAATCGGCCTGGACAGAAATGATGGTACCCTTAATATTTTGTGGCGCAACCTTTTGAGGCAATCACTGCAATCAAACGATTGCTGTAACTGTCAATGAGACTCCTGCACCTCTCGACAGGTATTTTGGCCCACTCCTCAAGAGCAAACTGCTCCAGTTGTCTCGTGTGTGAAGGTTGCCTTTTCCAGACAGCATGTTTCAGCTCTTTCCAAAGATGCTCAATAGGATTTAGGTCAGGGCTCATAGAAGGCCACTTCATAGTCCAATGTTTTCCTCTTAGCCATTCTTGGGTGTTTTTAGCTGTGTGTTTTGGGTCATTATCCTGTTGCAAGACTCATGACCTGTGACTGAGACCAAGCTTTCTGACACTGGGCAGCACATTTCTCTCTAGAATCCCTTGATTGTCTTGAGGTTTCATTGTACTCTGCACAGATTCTAGACACCCTGTGCCAGATGCAGCAAAGCAGCCCCAGAACATAACAGAGCCTCCTCCATGTTTCACAGTAGGGACAGTGTTCTTTTCTTGATATGCTTCATTTTCCGTCTGTGAACATAGAGCTGATGTGCCTTGCCAAAAAGTTCCATTTTTGTCTCATCTGTCCATAGAACATTCTCCTAGAAGCTTTGTGGCTTGTGTCGGGAGCTGGGGGTGTGAGGTTGCCCCCCAGCTGCCAGGGATTATTGTTACAAATTTACTATGTATTAGTGGTCATGGGTTATATAACCACCCACAACTTTTGTTTCCTCCTTCAGGTCCGGTTTTGGAACTTGCAGCTCTCTGGCACCCAACTTACCCTCAGGTCAGTCAGGGAACTACACTTAGGATAAGTAGTCGCCAGATAGGCTGCCTTGCCATGTACTAGCTATTGGGCACTTTGCAATGAGGGCAGTATGTATATCCCCAATCTCAGGCAGGAAATACACACATATCCCTCCTTTCTGTCACTGCCAGATTCTTCCAAATCCCCTGAACACTGTGCTGCCACCAGCTCCTCGTTTTAAATTAAAATCAATATCTGGTCAGGAGCCAACCCACACAGTAGCTTAATTAGCACGGAGGTAATGGCCGTATGTTAGAGAGCAAGGAGAAACGAAACTAGTAAATTTATAGATTTACTCCAGGAAGGATTGGCAGTGCTTAAAAAAATACAAAAGAGACAAGATACAGTATATACAGATAGTTACAAAATAAAATGGATTAAAATAAGAACTTACACTTATCAGTCCATGGCATGCCATATGGGGGCGGGGG
This sequence comes from Dendrobates tinctorius, assembly GCF_039654945.1. Taxonomy (NCBI): domain Eukaryota; kingdom Metazoa; phylum Chordata; class Amphibia; order Anura; family Dendrobatidae; genus Dendrobates; species Dendrobates tinctorius. The sequence goes on from NW_027361691.1 coordinate 1,872,539, forward strand.
AAGGGGCACCTTCCCCAAGAGAAAATGGTCTATCAGCACCGCTTCCTAGCTGGCACCCAGGGCAAATGACCCCCCTTTGTCTGGGCCTCTGAGCTTTATACCTTTGCCCAAAACTGAGGGTCTTCCCCCTGGATGACCTCACAGGGTGGCTGGTAACACCCCTTTAGAAAGTAATTAAGAAACTACTATTTGTCATAACTCTGAGTGAAAACCTTGCAATGAGACGACAGGGGTATCATTTTTCTTATTACAAAATTACCTTTCTTTTGATACCAAACATCATATATCTATGTGTTACTGAGAAGCATATACTCTTTACTCAATTTCTGGTGGGCGCAGAAGCTTCAAAACCCACCTGTGGATAGCTCTAACCATGTAGTTTCCAAAAATATGTTTCCTGCCTCTATGAATACTTTGTGTTATTATATTCGATTCTGAATATACAAAGAACCATGAGCTTTTAAACAAAGCCTGAGTAAGCTGGTCATAGGCCACATTCCCGAGGGAGGGGGGAAAGAGTGGGATAGAATTATAGACAGGCAGAGGGAACTTCAGCGATTTTAGGGGGGATATATGTGAGCTGAGCCTGCACAGGGGGCTTCCTGTGTGTGTTTGCGTGTGCACTGCACAAACCTATTGGGGGGGGGAGGGGCAGCATGTCATTCAAAAACCAAGGAGCTGCATCCGATAGCTTTGAATGTGTAATCAAAACAATGGAAAATGTTCATATTTTCCTGACAGCTTGTCAACATGTAGTTTGGCAAAATCCAGTCTGACTTTTTTATGATTTTTTCCCAACAATGGTGTCCTCCTTGGTTGTCTCCCATGAAGTCCACTTTGGCTCATACAACGACGGATGGTGCAATCTGACACTGATGTTCCTTGAGCTTGAAGTTCACCTTTGATCTGTTTAGAAGTTTTTCTGGAGTCTTTTGTTAACCTTCGTATTATCCGTCTGTTTGATTTGTCATCAGTTTTCCTCCTACGGCCACGTCCTGGGAGGTTGGCTACAGACCCATGGAGCTTACATTTCTGAATAATATGTGCACCTGTAGTCACAGGAACATGTTAGGGGCGGCGGAACGCACTAAATAATAAATAATAGTGCGTTCACCACCCGGGGTCCACCGTGCAGAGGTGTTACACTGCTGCTACGTATTGGCAGACGCTCGATATGGCTGTATAACACACGTGGGTCAAACGTCACCCGGTGTGCACTGGGCGGACTCTGTTACTTCACAGAGGTGCTGAAGCGTTAAACACAAGTGCTGAGTCTGTTAAACTCACAGGTCTCAGCGGAATGCACACACAGTATATGGTCACAGGACTTGGTCCCAAGACACAGGGTCAGCATCCTTCTAGACCTACCGTGCGTGCGGCATCGCAACCGCAGACGCCAATAAGTACTGCTGACTGCAGCGCAGCGACAGACACTGCCGCTGTATGACAATGCCCGGTGGCAGGCACACTGTCGTACGCTAGTACCGTGAATGATATGAACTGTGGCCTGTAGCTTGCCACTGACTGGCGCTGACTCTATCACTAGTTCTCTATCCACACACGTAATATCAGAGGGAGGGAATCTTAATGAGTCATTCGCAATTCCATGCATCCGTCATCATTCACACAGGTAGCAACTAGAGTCTATACTAGCGCATGGCCGAGCAGCCATGCGAACCTTTTATAGCCGGGATCCCTGAGATGGACCAATCTGATCTGGAGAAGGAACTGTGCATGTGACTCCAGATCTCCAATGGGAGATCGTCTCATGAGCATGCTCAGTGGAGCGACGGAAGGACTTAGCCTCTGGAGTGGTTTGCTGCTGAGCAGCCTGCGTTGCCATTGCTGACCCAGAGGTGCCAGCAACCGCCAGACCCACAGAACTGGTCTGAGCAGAGCGTCGGGAATGACGGGGCTGCTGAGCAGGCTCCTCTGTGGTCGATGGAGAATGGGAGACTGCTGAATGCAAGGCTCTGGATTCCCGCTGTGCAGCTGCAGGAGCACGACGCCTAACAGGAACATCAAGCTGCTTGGAGATGGTCTTATAACTTTTACCTGTAATATGTTTGTCTATAATTTTCTTTCTAATCTCCTGAGTAGAGTTGAGCGACTTTTGGTTTTTTAGGGTCGCGTTTCGTTTCGTGAAACCCGACTTTTCCAAAAGTCGGGTCGAGCAAGATCGTCCGATTATAGGGAAAAGTCGGGGTCGTCCCGAAACACGAAACCCAATGTAAGTCAATGGGGAATAAAAGTCGGCAGTGAGAGGAGGACAGGAAACACACCTACAGTGCCCATTTGAATGCCAAAAGCATCAATTCTTCTTACTTAAGCTTGTCAACCTTAATTAACTTCATAATACAAGTTACGCACTGAAAAATGGGGGTTATTTGGCTAAAGTTGTGGGGGGGGAGGGCTGGCTGCAGGTTTTCATGTGCCCTGGGCGAAAGAGCGCCCCTTTAACACATACCACAACTCATCATGCTCCGATACGGCAGATAAATAGCGGTATAGTACAATGAAAAATACCTCACTTTTTACATCTCATGACGAGGCCCATCTATTTCTCCATACAGAATCATTGGTCCCATATAATGTTTGAAACAGTATATGATGAGCTCCACATAATGCTACAGTATATGTTGGTCCCCATGGATGAAGCTCCACTGTCTTATGGGCCCAAATAATGCTCCAAACATAATGGGCCCCATTTCTAATGCTCTAGTGTATAATGGGCCCTGTAAATGCTGCTCCAGTGTCTGATGTCCACCTTTGGAATGTTCCAGTGTATGGTGGGCCCCATCTATCATTCTCCAGAGTATAGTGCTTCCCAAAAATTGCTGTCCCAACATTGAAAACAATCAAATAAGTCTCCTCGCTAGGGAATCCCTGTACTTGTCTGGACAGGTGCTGTAGCTTGCTTAACAGCTCGCCAGCCGTTCTCACGCCCAGTATGGATTGCACGTGATTGCACAAAGGTTTGAAAGGGTACCGTATCCCTGGATAACATGTATGGATAGCGTACACATTCAAAATATATGTCTCAGGAGGCAGGCTCAGACGGTGTCAGGCCCAGTATGGATTGCACGTGATTGCACAAAGGTTAGAAAGGGTACCGTATCCCTGGATAACATGTATGGATAGCGTACACATTCAAAATATATGTCTCAGGAGGCAGGCTCAGACGGTGTCAGGCACAGTATGGATTGCACGTGATTGCACAAAGGTTAGAAAGGGTACCGTATCCCCGGATAACATGTATGGATAGCGTACACATTCAAAATATATGTCTCAGGAGGCAGGCTCAGACGGTGTTAGGCCCAGTATGGATTGCACGTGATTGCACAAAGGTTAGAAAGGGTACCGTATCCCCGGATAACATGTATGGATAGCGTACACATTCAAAATATATGTCTCAGGAGGCAGGCTCAGACGGTGTCAGGCCCAGTATGGATTGCACGTGATTGCACAAAGGTTAGAAAGGGTACCGTATCCCTGGATAACATGTATGGATAGCGTACACATTCAAAATATATGTCTCAGAAGGCAGGCTCAGACGGTGTCAGGCACAGTATGGATTGCACGTGATTGCACAAAGGTTAGAAAGGGTACCGTATCCCCGGATAACATGTATGGATAGCGTACACATTCAAAATATATGTCTCAGGAGGCAGGCTCAGACGGTGTTAGGCCCAGTATGGATTGCACGTGATTGCACAAAGGTTAGAAAGGGTACCGTATCCCCGGATAACATGTATGGATAGCGTACACATTCAAAATATATGTCTCAGGAGGCAGGCTCAGACGGTGTTAGGCCCAGTATGGATTGCACGTGATTGCACAAAGGTTAGAAAGGGTACCGTATCCCTGGATAACATGTATGGATAGCGTACACATTCAAAATATATGTCTCAGGAGGCAGGCTCAGACGGTGTCAGGCACAGTATGGATTGCACGTGATTGCACAAAGGTTAGAAAGGGTACCGTATCCCCGGATAACATGTATAGATAGCGTACACATTCAAAATATATGTCTCAGGAGGCAGGCTCAGACGGTGTCAGGCACAGTATGGATTTGACGGCCCAGATTACACAGCGGAGGAGCAGGGAGAGGTAAAGATTGCAAATGCTGGGGCCCTGCCCAACAAGGGGGGCCCACTCGTGGGCGTCGGTACTGGCACTGGGCCCCTCATAGTACAGCGGTGTGTCTGACGGCGGGTGTGCACCACCACCGTCAGAGACACTTGATTGCACTATGAGGGACCCTGTGCCAGTGCCCGCGCCCAAGAGTCGGCCTACCCACCTGTCCAGGGCAACGGCACTCGCACGGTGTCGTGCGGTAGGTGGTGACCCCGGCCATGGGGGGGGAGGCAGCACAGTTAGGGAGTTTTAGAAAGTGGCATATGTTGATGTTGGACATTCAGCTGATGCAAAAGGCGAAATAGGTGAAGTACCAGGAAGAGGTGGACCAAAGCAAGCCATTTTTCTGTCACCCTATGTGTCATCAGGGGAAGGTGGGACAAAATCCTTGGAAACCCATGCGTGGTTCATTTTAATGAAGGTTAGATCATCCACATTTTGGGTTGACAGACGGGTCCTTTTTTCTGTCAGGATTGATCCAGCTGCACTGAAGACTCTTTCCGATAGCACACTTGCAGCTGGGCAAGCGAGCTCCTGTAAGGCATATTGGGCCAATTCAGGCCAGGTGTCCAGTTTAGCGGCCCAATAGTCAAAGGGGAATGACCTGTGTGGGAGAACATCGATATGGGAGGAAAAGTAGTTTGTAACCATAGTTGACAACTGCTGTCTCCTGTCACTTTCCATCGATGCAGTATTACCAGTTGTGTGAGCGGTATTTGAAAAATCAGTCCACAACATTGTCATGAAACCCCTGTCTCCAACGCCACTTCTGCTGTGTGCACCACGAACACCTCTGCCAAGCTGCCCCCGGCCCGTACAGCTCGTGTGAGAACCATCACCGCTGCTGTGTGCTGGGAATGCCTCAAGCAACCGATTTACCAGAGTTGCTTGTTTATTAGCCAATATTAGGTCAAGGTTCTCCTGTGGCATGATGTTTTGTAATTTGCCTTTATAGCGTGGATCCAGGATGCTGGCCAACCAGTAGTCATCATCGTTCATCATTTTGGCAATGCGGGGGTCCCTTTTTAGGATCCGCAAGGCATAATCTGACATGTGGGCCAATGTTCCCGGTGTCAATGATGCACTGCGAGTGCTGGGTGGAGGAGCACTTTCTGGCAAATCCACATCCCTCCAAGTCACGCACAAACCCTGTACCAGACCTTGCCACGCCAACATTTTCACTTGCCCCACGAGATGCATCCTCCTCCCCTAAGTAATCATCCCCATCATCCTCCTCCTCCTCCTCTTCTTCCTCCACCTCGTCCAGGAGAGGTCCCTGAGCAGACAATGGCTGAATGTCATCAAGGATTCCCTCCTCCTCTTCCTCCTCATCAACATTGGCTGCAGACGCCTGCTCCTTAAGGTGCATCAAAGTTTGCATGAGCAGACGCAAAAGTGGGATGCTCATGCTTAGGATGGCGTCGTCTGCGCTTACCAGCCGTGTGCATTCCTCAAAACACTGAAGGACTTTACAAAGGTCTTTCAGCTTCGACCACTGCACGCCTGTCAACTCCATGTCTGCTCTCAAAGTGCCTGGCCGTGTATCCTCCCACAAATGCATTATGGCCTGCCTCTGCTCACACAGCCGCTCCACCATGTGCAGGGTGGAGTTCCACCTTGTTGCAATGTCGATAATGAGGCGGTGGTTGGGAAGGTGGAGCAATCGCTGCAGCTTCTGCATACGAACGGAGTGTACAGGCGACCGGCGGATGTGCGCGCACAGTCTTCGCACCTTCTGGAGCAGGGCTGTTAACTCCGGATAATTTTTGAGGAAGCACTGCACCACCAGGTTGAAGGTGTGAGCCAAGCAAGGTATGTGGCTGAGTTTTGAAAGGGCTATGGCTGCCACAAAATTACGGCCGTTATCACTAACTACCTTGCCTGCCTCAAGATGTACACTGCCCAGCCATGACTCAGTTTGTCGCTTCAAGTACTCGGCCAGCACCTCGGCGGTGTGTCTGTCGCCCAAACACATCATCTGCAACACAGCCTGCTGACGCTTTCCACTAGCTGCTCGATAGGGGGACACATCGTGTGCAACAGTGGCAGCTGCAGATGGAGTGCTCGTACGACTGCGCTCTGTGGACGAGCTTTCGCTTCTGGAGGAGGAGGAGGAGGAGGAGGGTCGAACGCCTACAGCCAACTGTTTCCTATACCGTGGGCTAGGCAGCACTGTCCCACCACCGCTGTCCCCTGTGGACCCTGCATCCACCACATTAACCCAGTGCGCAGTGATGGACACATAACGGCCCTGGCCATGCCGACTGGACCATGCATCAGTTGTGAGGTGCACCTTTACGCTCACTGACTGCTTGAGTGCATGGACAATGCGGTCTTTCACATGATGGTGGAGGGCTGGGATGGCTTTGCGAGAGAAGAAGTGGCGACTGGGTAGGTCATAGCGTGGTACTGCATAGGCCATGAGTTCGCGGAAAGCTGTGCTTTCCACCAACCGAAAGGGCATCATCTCAAACGAGATTAGTTTGGCAATGTGGGCGTTCAAACCCAGTGTACGCGGATGAGAGACTGAGTACTTTCTTGACCTACTCATAGTGTCTGGGAGGGTGAGCTGGACTTGAGAGCTGCATATGGTGGAAGTAGCGGTGGACAGGGCGGACTGAGAGAGGGTTGATGATGGTGATGGAGTTGGTGTTCTTTCTGATGGCCTAGAATCAGTCTTTCGTTGATATAACAGTGGGATTCCCTGACTGCTGTGGTCTTGCAACGACACCTCAACATTTGCTGCTGTGCTAACTGGTGGGCTTACAGTGGGGGAAACAATGTAGCGTTGCTGACTACCTTCGTTGTGATCAGTTGCACATGTGGCACTTGAGGTTTGGTGTTGTGTCCACGCTTGCAAGTGCATGCTGGTTAAATGTCTAAGCATGCAACTGGTATTCAAATTTTTCAGATTTTTCCCTCGGCTAAAGGTCTTTGCGCACTTCTTACAGATAACCTTGGCCTGATCATGAGGATTTTGTTCAAAAAAATGCCACACTGCACTCTTCCTACTTTGGCAGACATTTTGCGGCCTAGCACGCTGTGATCTTTTGACCCTCTGGACAAGCTGTCCAGCAACTCTTTTGATGTTTGGAACCTGTCTTTGGAGTGCTCCGGGCCTGCCAGATAACAGCTGTTGCGATGTCGATGTCTGCTGTGGATGCTCCTCATCTGAGCTATTGGAAGCAGCACCCTCTTCCCCCAATGGATGCCAATCTGGGTCAACAACTGGGTCATCCATCACCTCCTCTTCTATGTCATGTGCACCTTTCTCTGTGTCACCGTGTATGGTGGTATAGTGTGCGGGAAGGGGCACCTGAGTCTCATCAGGGTCAAAATCTGGCTCTGTACACTGCGAGGACAATGTAGTGCTCTGAGTGAATGTACCAGCAGAATCATCCATCAGCGGCTGTGCATCAGTGCACTCCATGTCAGATTCATCTTGGCCTGGGTAATTCACCATTTCACTTGATAATCCAGGCATGGTATGTGAAAACAGCTCCATGGAGTAATCAGTAGTATGGCCTGCGTCATCCTTCAATCTTGGTTGGGGTGAAGGACACAAGGAAAGGTGTGGTTCATGAACATGAGCCTCCAATGACGACTCAGTGCTTTTACTTTTTACAACTTCAGAAGAGGAGGCGATAGAGCTGGAGGCTGAGTCAGCAATGTAAGACAAAACTTTTTCCTGATGCTCTGCCTTTAAAAGCGGTTTGCCAACTCCTAGAAAACTAAGCGTTCGAGGCCTTATGTAGACAGACGATGACGCAGGGTCAGCAGCTCCTGCATTCGGTCCTATTTTGCTCTTGCCACTACCATCAGATCCACCACCAACACCATCATTACCAGCTGCCAACCCCCGCCCAATTCCACGGCCTCTTCCACCAGCCTTCCTCATTTTTGGTAGAAATGTAGACAAAATCCAACAAACTATATAGTAATGTAAAACAAGGTACAAGGTGTCTATAGGACAGGGGAGATTTAGAATTTCTGCACACACTTGTGGACAGTGGACACTTTTGGATTGTGTGAGGCCCACTGATATCTGAGCGCTATGTGACAGGCTCGATGGCACAGCTGCCTGTGACCAAAGTGACGAGAGGATAATGGAGATTTTGAATCTCTGCGCACACTTTTGGACACTGGACACTTGTGGATTGTGTGAGGCCCACTGATATCTGAGTGCTATGTGACAGGCTCGATGGCACAGCTGCCTGTGACCAAAGTGACGAGAGGATAATGGAGATTTTGAATCTCTGCGCACACTTTTGGACACTGGACACTTGTGGATTGTGTGAGGCCCACTGATATCTGAGCGCTATGTGACAAGCTCGATGGCACAGCTGCCTGTGACCAAAGTGACGAGAGGATAATGGAGATTTTGAATCTCTGCGCACACTTTTGGACACTGGACACTTGTGGATTGTGTGAGGCCCACTGATATCTGAGCGCTATGTGACAGGCTCGATGGCACAGCTGCCTGTGACCAAAGTGACGAGAGGATAATGGAGATTTTGAATCTCTGCGCGCACTTTTGGACACTGGACACTTGTGGATTGTGTGAGGCCCACTGATATCTGAGCGCTATGTGACACGCTCGATGGCACAGCTGCCTGTGACCAAAGTGGCGAGAGGATAATGGAGATTTTGAATCTCTGCGCACACTTTTGGACACTGGACACTTGTGGATTGTGTGAGGCCCACTGATATCTGAGCGCTATGTGACACGCTTGATGGCACAGCTGCCTGTGACCAAAGTGATGAGAGGATAATGGAGATTTTGAATCTCTGCGCACACTTTTGGACACTGGACACTTGTGGATTGTGTGAGGCCCACTGATATCTGAGCGCTATGTGACACGCTCGATGGCACAGCTGCCTGTGACCAAAGTGACGAGAGGATAATGGAGATTTTGAATCTCTGTGCACACTTTTGGACACTGGACACTTGTGGATTGTGTGAGGCCCACTGATATCTGAGCGCTATGTGACAGGCTCGATGGCACAGCTGTGACAAAAGTGACTAGAGGATAAGGGAGATTGGATTGCTTTTAAAAAAGCAGTTTGCGGAGCAGTGGGTAAACAGCAATGCCAGCGTGTCAGGAAGCCTTAAAAGGCAGCCCAACAACCAACACCACTGATACACCACAATATAGCCTCCCCTTGCACTGCACACACAGTGACTGGTGTGTTGTGCAGGCCAAATCGCTAGCAGCAGAACCAGTTTTTTTGTCTTCTTCCCTGCCTAACGCTCTCCCTACAGAATCAGCAGCAACCTCTCCCTATACTAAGATCGGCAGAAGTAAGATGGCGGTCGGCGTGCACGCCCTTTTATACCCCCTGTGACGCCCACCAAAGCAAGCCAATCACTTGCATGCCCTTCTGAAAGATGGTGGTGACCCGTGCCTAGGTCATCACGTTGCCCACAGTGTCCGTGGATCCTGATTGGGTGAAAAAGAGCGCAAAACAAACTTTTGAAACGCGACTTTGGCGTGTAAGTCGCCGACCTCGTGGCCGACCTCATCCTAGGGTCGGGTTTCGTTTCATGAAACCCGACTTTGCCAAAAGTCGGCGACTTTTGAATTTTTTCGACCCGTTTCGCTCAACTCTACTCCTGAGACAACTCTTTCCTTCTCTTCCTCTGATCCATGTTTAGTGTGATACGCACCATGTCACCAAACAGCACAATGAGTATTTGCAGCCTCTATACAGGCCACTCACTGATTCCAAGAATGTAGACACCTGTGATGGTAATTAGTGAACACACTGTGATTTAACATGTCCATTTTGTCACAGCTTATCTAAAAAAAATAAAAAATAAAATAATTAATGCTATCATAATTTCTACATCCATACAGGAGGCAAGATCCAAAGAAAAATAAGAGTAAGAACATCATGTAATAGAAATTATTAAAGTGTTACTTTGTAATTTGAAGTCCTGTCACGCTGCTGCTATGCAGGTAGATGCAAGCTCCACTAGATGGCAATAGAGTGGAGGGAGGACTGCACACAGCAAGAGCAGACCTGCAGCATAGCAGAGAGGCTACCAGCAGGTGGCAGCAGAATAGTCAAACAAGCTGTGTCGATATTAGTCTGTAGCGCAATACCAAAGGAATAAACAAACACAGAGTCAGAAACAAGCCAAATGGATCAGTACCAGTCAAGAGCAGATATGCCAAAGACAAGAGACAAACAGCAGGTGAGGGTCCAAGCCAAGTCAAATACCAGAGAGTCCAAAACATAAAAGGGGGAAAACTGAGTTGGTACGGGAAGAGGGGAAGAAAACAGACAAGGGCAAAGTCAGCAACAGCAGAAGGACAAATCAGGGTATACACGGATTCAGCTACTCACACCGTAGGCAGAAACTATAACTGACACCACCTGCAGGATGCAGTGAAGAGAAATAGCCAGCCTGACGCCAGAACGAGGCAGAGAAAAGTCAGCCTTTGACAAGATCAGACCAAGAAAGGGAGACAGGATATAAATCCCGGCCTGGATCATGACAAGTCCACATTTAGCCCATTTAGCCCATGTGGTCTTAATGTATTCAATTTCCAAATCCACTTAAGTTCCTTAATTTTTAAAAGCTTAATTCTATCACCACCCCCCCAGTCTTAATGGGGGTATGTGATCTATTATCCGGAATTTCAAATTTTTATCTGTATGGCCATATTCCACAAAATGTTAAGGAACTGGTAAATCCATTTTTTTCTTTCTTATTGAGTATCTGTGGTGATTCACACGGGTTTTAAAATCCCATTTGCTTTCACCCACATACCACAATTTACAGGGGCGCTCCAATAAATAGATTACCAAATCAGTAGAGCAAGTTAAAAAATGTTTAATAAAAAACTTTTCGTTGGTGACCGGATGAGAAAAAGAATCACCATTAAATAAATTTAATTAAATTTATACATCCAAAAAATATGGAGAGCTATAATATGTTCCTTATAAAAATTAAATGTAGAGGGTAGAGTTGAGCGAAACCGGTCGATGAAATTAAAAAATCGCCGACTTCAGCTAACGTCGGGTTTCGCCGATCGAAACCCGACCATAGCGTGAGGTCGGCCATGAGGTCGCCGAGCGCCAAAGTCGCGTTTCAAATAATGCTTCCAGCGCCTTTTCTCAGCCAATGATGGAGAACGCACACTGTGGGCAATGTGATGACATGGGCATCGGTCACCACCATCTTAGAGAAGGGCATGCAAGTGATTGGCTGGCTTTGTGTGGCGTCACTGTGGCTATAAAAGGAAGTGACCGCCGACCGCCATCTTACTTCTGCCGATCTTAGAATAGGGAGAGTTGCTGCTGCTGATTCTGAATAAGGGAAAGCATTAGGCAGGGAGGAAGAAAAAAAAATTGTTTCTGCTGATAGCGCTTTTCACTGTACAGTTAGTGTGCAGTGAAAGGGGAGGATTTTTGTTGTGTGCAGCAGCGCTGGTGGTGATTAGGCTGCCTTTTAAGGCTACCTGATAGCTGCATTGCTGTGTGCACACTGCTGTTCAAACTGCTTTATTCAAAGCACTCCAAATTTTATTATTTTATTCTGGTGAGTTACCGAGCGTTCATTTTTTCACACACCGTATAGCGGTGTACGCTCCTCACACACTACTGTGTACCGGCTGGTATCACGGACAAATGCAAGCTATCTGTGTGTGACTCTGAAAAAACAAGCCGAGGAGATTTTCCATTTTTCCAGACCTACACCTTATAGAGCTGTCCGCTTTTCAAACAGTTTTGTATATCTGCTGTTTGATGACGGTCAAAACTATACAGAGACAGCGTGTGTCATTCCTTTTAAAAATAGACGGAGACTGACAATTTTTCATACAGACACCGTATAGCGGTGCATGCTCGTCAAGCAGTATTGTATATCTGATATTCGCATTACAGTCACATCTATACAGAGTCAGCGTGTGTGTGTGACACTCTGTAAATACATATATGGAGATTGTTAGTTACACAAAAAACGTATATAGCTGTACACTTCTGATACAGTTCCGTATATCTGCTTGTTGGATTACGGTCAAATACATACTGGGAGAGCATCATTGACTAACAAAATACATACATAGATTTAATTTTTTTAATACACCTTACACAGCTGGACGCTCCTCATACAGTACCATCTCTCTGCTGGTATTTTTGGTACATTTTCCCAAACATGAGGAAGTATGGTGGAAGAGTCCGCGGATGTGGGCAGGGGGGCGCAGATGGTAATGATGGTGGTGGTGCATTGGCTGGTTCTGGCAAAGGTACAATGACAGCTAAGGCAGGAGGTGTTGAGCCTGCGTCATCGTCTGGCCAAAGAAGGCCTGTAAGGTTCCCTTTTCTTGGAGTAATAAATCACTTTTAAAGTCGGAGCATCAGGAACAGGTTTTGGCGTACATTGCCGAAACAGCCACCAGCTCTAATGCCTCCTCTTCGGAACGTTCAAAACCTGCAAGCACGGAGTCATCAGTGCAGGGTTCTGGTCAGGAAAAACACCTTTCCTTGTGTCCTTCACCCCCACCAAATTTAAGGATGCGGCAGCCCACACTTCAGATTAATCTATGGAGCTCTTTTCACATACCATGCCTGGGTTATCCAGTCAAATCCTGAATTCCCCAGTCCAAGATGAATCTGTCATGGAGTGCACTGATGCACAGCCACTGCTAGATGATTCTGCTATACATTGTACATTGACCCACAGCACTACATTGCCCTCGCAGTCTACTGAGCCAGAATCTGTCCCTGATGAAACTCAGGTGCCCCTTCCTGCATACTTTACCACCTTACATGGTGACAAAGAGGAAGGTAAAGAAGAAGGTGCAGATGAATTTGAAGAGGAGGTGATGGATGACCCAGTTCTTGACCCGGATTGGCATCCATTGGGGGAGGAGGGTGGCGCTGGCAATAGTTCAGATAAGGAGAAGGATCAGCAGCAGGCATTGACATCGCAGCAGCGGTTATCTGGCAGGCCCGTAGCTGTTCAAAAACGTGGACCAAAAACTGAAAGAGTTGCAGGACAGCTTGGCCAGACGGTCAACTTAGCACAGCGTGCAAGGCCAGAAAATGTATACCATAGTAGGAAGAGTGCAGTGTGGCACTTCTTTGTCCAAAATCGTACTGATGAGGCAAAGGTTATCTGTAAGAAGTGCGGAAGGACCTTTAGCTGAAGTAAACAACTCAGAAATTTGAATACCAGTTGCATGCGTAGACATTTAATCAACATGCACTTGCAAGCATGGACGGACTACAAAACCTCAGGTAGCACATGTGCACCTGCTCCGACTGAAGGTAGCCAGCCAGCAACGCTCCATCACTTCCCCCACTGTAAGACCACCGCCACCGTTAAGCACACCACCAGCAATAAATGTGGAGGTGTCGTCGCAAGGCCAAAGCACTCAGGGAATCACAATGGTTTTGCAACACAACACTGAATCTAGGCCATCACCACCAATACCATCACCAACCCCCTCTCACTCCTTCCGGTCCACCGCTACTTCCCCCATATGCAACTCTCCAGTCCAGCTCACCCTACCAGACACTCTGAGTAGGACAAGAAAGTACTCATCCTCTCATGCGCGTACACTGTGTTTGAATGCCTACATTGCCAAAATAATCTCATTAGAGATGATGCCCTACCGTTTGGTTGAAAGTGAAGCTTTCCGTGAGCTCATGGCCTACGCAGTCCCATGCTATGACCTACCCAGTCGGCACTTCTTTTCTCGAAAAGCCATCCCAGACCTCCACCTGCATGTGAAAGACCGCATTGTTCATGCACTCAAGCAATCAGTGAGTGGAAAGGTGCAGCTCACAACAGATGCATGGTCCAGTAGGCATGGCCAGGGCCGTTACATGTCCATCACTGCTCACTGGGTTAATGTGGTGGATGCAAGCTCCACAGGGGACAGCGGCGGTGGAACAGTGCTGCCTAGCCCACGGTATAGGAATCAGTTAGCTGTAGGCTTTCGACCCTCATCCTCCTCCATAAGCGAAAGCTCGTCCACAGAGCGCAGTCACACAAGCACTCCATCCGCAGCTGGCAGTGTTGCACACGAGGTGTCCCACTATCGAACAGCTAGTGGTAAGCGTCAGCAGGCTGTGTTAAAGATGATGTCTTTGGTGACAACAGACACACTGCGGAGGTACTGGCCGACTACTTGCAGCGACAAACTGAGTCATGGCTGGGCAGTCTGCATCTTGAGCCAGGCAAGGCAGTCAGTGATAACGGCCGTAATTTTGTGGCAGCCATAGCCCGTGCAAAACTCATACACATACCTTGCCTGGCTCACACTTTGAACATAGTGGTGCAGTGCTTCCTTAATAATTATCCAGAGTTAACATCCCTGCTCCATAAGGTGCGAAGACTGTGCTCTCACATCCATCGCTCAAACGTCCACTCCACTCGTATGCAGAAGCTGCAGCGATTGTGTGGCGCCCCTGAGGGTTCAGTCACCACATATGTACTGCACCTCCTCCTGAGGTGTGGTACCCTACTATCCAGGTAAGGTGGAGACACCTGACCACGCTCCAACACTCACATCCCACACGCACACCAGTATTGTAGCAGAGCGACCTTTGTGGCTCCCTGCTTGGAACACGAAGAGTGCTGGGAGGTGGGTGGAGCTTAGACTGCACAAGAGAGAAGGAGAATATTAGGAAAAGGTCAGTCTGTGAGAGAAGATCCCCTGAGAGGGATGGAGTGAAGGAAGTGCTTCAGCAGACTCATACTGCCCTTGAGAAAGCCTGCTTGCAGTCACGCGAAACGCGCGTCGGGCGTTTGTCCTACCTGGTCCTGGGCTCACTCAGCCTCCATGCATATCTGGTAAGATATCTCCTTAAACTGGCCACTTTAAATTTACCTATGCACACTAGGTGGTCACAATGGACTGATGGTGTGGCGCGGTGGCCCCCAGTTCGGGGGATGGGGAACTAGTAGATATTTGTTGTCTTTATAGATGTGGTTACTCTCTATATATATTGTTATATTACTTGATATCCTGTGGCTGGGTGTTTTTCCCGGGTTATTCTGTTCTTTCATCTTGTGGTGTCATTTTAATCTTTGTATTTTTGTATTGAATGATATACATGTTAACCAATAAAGACGTATTTTTTATTATATTAACCTAGTTACTCAATCTTTCTCTTTGCATGCATATCCAGGTAAGGTGGAGACACCTGACCACGCTCCAACACTCACATCCCACACGCACACCAGTATTGTAGCAGAGCTACCTTTGTGGCTCCCTGCTTGGAACACGAAGAGTGCTGGGAGGTGGGTGGAGCTTAGACTGCACAAGAGAGAAGGAGAATATTAGGAAAAGGTCAGTCTGTGAGAGAAGATCCCCTGAGAGGGATGGAGTGAAGGAAGTGCTGCAGCAGACTCCTGAGACCTGGAGCTGCTGGCACAGGAAAGAGCCATAGAAAGCCTGATTCTTCAGAAGGAAGATAGTTTAGTACGGAACGTAAGGAGAAGAAGAAAACTAAGGACTAGGGTCAGAGCAGAGCCCTTCCTCAAGTTTGAAGTGCATGGCCGGGGTCCGATCCCCGAGGTTGTATGGATACTGATGTTCCTGCAGCAGAAACCGGAGGAATTGAAGTCGTCACCACTTTATTCCCATCTAAGACTTGGGGGCACAACAGCAACGTGGGTGAGCTGGGACATGATAGCAAGGAGTCCCCGAAGCAGGCTACAGCTGTCTGTTGTACAAGTAGAGTTCTAAGTAACATCAAGAAGGAGGAACTTGAGTTTAATACGCAACTACAAGTACTTCAGATTAGGCGCTAATATGGAGACGTTCAGAGAAGGCACATGTTGGAGGAGTGCTGGAAAGGTGTACTTTACCTTGTCTGGGAGTTGACTGAGCCCCTGACCTGGAGGACACGGCACTGAAGCGGGCAACTGTATGCACCCGACTGTGAGTAAAGCCTTGGAACTACATGCCCCTGTGTCCTCCACTTATTCTTGCGCCTTACACCCGGCTCTGCTACATCTACTTCTTTACACCATCACCCCACTTTCCAACCTCATCTACACTGCCCTGGGATTACAGCTCCACCTGTGGGGAGCTCCAACATCATTGCTGCACCACACCATCTGTCCCAGAGAAGCAACCCTGCAGCGCTGGTCAAACTGACCAGAAACCACAGGTGGCATCACGAATCATCTCAACAACTTTATCCCAATCACTCTACCCCTTTTTACATTGACCGCCTGAGGCCATGGACCGGGACACTGCCACTGTGACATCTCCCATTGAAGTCAACGGGCCCGGCACCGAGTACCCCACGGCCTCTGGGGGTGAGTCAATTGCTCCACCTCCCCAAGCACCGCCTAATCATAGACATTGCAACAAGGTGGAACTCCACCCTGCACTTGGTTGAGAGGCTGTGCGAACAGAGGCAGGCTGTAATGCATTTGTGAGAGGATACACCGGCAGGCAGTTTGAGGGAAGACATGGAATTGTCGGGTGTGCAGTGGTAAAAGCTGAAAGACCTCTGTAAAGTACTTCATTGTTTGGTAAGCGCAGACGATGCCATCGTAAGCATGAGCATCCCACTTATTCGTCTACTCATGCAAATTTTGACGCACATTAAGGATCTGGCGTCTGCAGTGGAGGAGGAACAGGAGGATGAGGGAAGCCTTGCTGACAGTCAGCCATTGTCTGGTCAGGGAACTGTCCTGGGCGAGGTGGTGGAAGAAGAGGAAGAGGAGGAGGAGGAGGATGAGAGGGATGATTATTTTGGGCAGGAGGATGCTTCTCAGGGGGCAAGAGAAAATGTTGGCGTTCCAAGGTCAGGTACAGTGTTTGTGCGTGACTGTAGGGATGTGGATTTGCCAGAAAGTGCTCCTCCACCCAGCAGTGGCAGTGCATTATTGACACCTGGAACATTGGCCCACATGTGCGATTATGCCTTGCGGATCCTAAAAAGGGAACCCCTGCATTGCCAAAATGATGAAGGATGACGACTACTGGCTGGCCAGCATCCTCGATCCATGCTACAAAGGCAAATTACACAACATCATGCCGAGGAAGAACATAGAGATAATATTGGCTAGCAAACAAGCAACTCTGGTTCTCCCACGAGCCGTAGTGGGCACAATGGAAGAGGTGTTCCTGGTGCGCACAGCCGAAGTGGCGTTGGAGACAGGGGTTTACTGACCATGTTGTGGAATGATCTCTCAAGTACCGCTCACACGACTGCTAATACTGCATCGATTTCAAGTGACAGGAGACAGCAGTTGTCAACTATGATTACAAACTACTTCTCCTCCCATATCAATCTTCTCCCTCACAGGTCATTCCCCTTTGACTATTGGACCTCTAAACTGGACACCTGGCCTGAATTGGCACACTATGCCTTACAGGAGCTCGCTTGTCCTGCTGCTAGTGTGTTATCTGAAAGTGTCTTCAGCGCTGCTGGATCAATCCTGACAGAAAAAAGGACCCGTCTGTCGACCCAAAATGTTGATGATCTAACCTTCATTAAAATGAACCATGCATGGGTTTCAAAGGATTTTGTCCCACCTTCCCCTGATGACACATAGGTTGCCAGAAAACTGCCTCGCTTTTGTCCTCCTCTTCATCGGACTTGCCCAATTCCACCATTTGCAGCAGCTGAATGTCCAGCCTACACATCAACATATGCCATTTTTTAAACCTTCCTAACTGGGCTGCCCACCCCCCCCAAGGGCTGGGGTCAACACCTGGCGCACCCGGGCAAGTGCCGTTGCTCTGAACAGGTGGATGGGCCCACTGATGGCCGAAGGCACTGGCACAGGGCCCCTCATAGTACAATACAGTGTCTCTGACGGTGGGGAGGCCCACTCGCTGTCAGACACACCAGAGTACTATGAGGGGCCCTGTGCCAGTACCGTCGCCCACAAGTGTGCTCCCCCTGCTTGGTCATGGCCACAGCGCTTGCAAGTTGCAGTACTTACCTCACCCTGCTCCACCGCTGTGTAGTCTAGGCAGTTAAATCCGTCACAGGGATGGCCACTAGAAATTTGGTGTATTGATCGATGATGGTTAAGATGTAGCTATGGCCTGTCCTGCTGGCCTCTACCTTCAGATGATCAATGGCTACCATTTGTAATGGACGTCAACTTACAAGCGGATGCAGTGGTGTTTTATGATCACCTTTCACAGTTGTGATAATCACAGACGTGTGACATTCCTGCCACCATTTTTCAATCTCTCCTCTCATGCCAATCCAATAGAATCGCCTACGGCCTGTGGCTTCAGTCTTTTGCACTCCAAAATGACCAGGCACATCATGATAGGCAGTGAGGACCATGTCTACATCTCTCCCTGTGATCACAGTTTGATGGAGACGAGTAACGGTGATGCGATCCACGCTACTGCGATAAAGCAAACCTTTCTTCACAAAGAACAATTTTCGCTGTCTCCACAGACACAGTAATTGAGGGTCTGCATCGCCTCTGCAAAATCTACCGGTAGGTTTTCCCGCAATGAGTAATTCCCAAATTTCTGCTAACACTTGACTTTCTGTCTGTACTTGTATCCATGTAGTTTCCAGTAGCGGAGAGTCTGGACTGGATTACTGAGACTGAAATATATACAGTACGAAGATTTAAAAGTACCACAACACTGTTTACTGTTGTACGCTTCGAATACCTTTCCTTTTTCTACTTTTTAAATTCTAGTGTAATACATGGTGAGACTGTGAGTGTCTGTGTCTGACTCTGGAAGTATAGACGGAAATTTACAATTACCCCTAGACTGGATTCACCTGGTATGTGCTTATACAGTACCTTTGTTCAAAATGTTTTATTACGGTATCATCCATAGTGAGTGAGCGTGTGTGGTTTACGCCTTCTATATATACGGTGAATCGGAGATACCAATTTTTACCCTATAATCGATATTGGAGAACAGGAGAAGTGCCAGAAGACTGGAGAAGAGCAAATGTTGTTCCTATCTTCAAAAAGGGGAAGAAGGTGGACCCAGGCAACTATAGGCCGGTGAGTCTGACTTCTATACCAGGAAAGATCTTTGAACAAATTATTAAACAACATGTAAGTCAATACCTGGATAAGAATGAAGTGATCAAACAGAGTCAGCATGGGTTTGTAACTAATAAGTCATGTCAGACTAACTTAATTTCCTTCTATGACGGTATCACTGATTGGGTGGATCAAGGAAATGCTGTAGATATAGTATATCTTGACTTCAGCAAAGCATTTGACAAAGTCTCTCATACAATCCTTATTGAAAAAATGACTAAGTATGGAATGGACAAGGCAACTGTTAGGTGGATTCATAGCTGGCTTAGTGATCGGACCCAAAGAGTGGTCGTAAATGGCTGCACATCCAGTTGGAAGAATGTCTCAAGTGGGGTACCACAGGGCTCTGTCCTGGGCCCTGTATTGTTCAACATCTTTATCAACGATTTAGATGAAGGAATTGAGGGTAAACTGATTAAATTTGCTGATGACACAAAGCTAGGAGGGATAGCTAATACTAGAGAAGAGAGAGAGAGGATTCAAAAAGATTTAAATAAACTGGAGAAGTGGGCAGTAACTAACAGAATGGTTTTTAACAGGGAGAAATGCAAAGTACTACATCTGGGCAATAAAAATGAAAAAAGCATATATAGAATGGGAGGAATAGGGCTAAGTGACAACACATGTGAAAAAGACTTGGGTATACTAATAGATCACAGACTGAATATGAGTCAACAGTGTGATGCAGCAGCAAAAAAGGCAAATGCAGTTCTAGGATGTATTAACAGAAGCATACAGTCTAGATCACGTGAAGTCATTATTTCCCTCTACTCCTCTTTGGTCAGACCTCATCTGGAATATTGTGTCCAGTTTTGGGCACCACATTTTAAAAAAGACATCAACAAACTGGAGCAAGTTCAGAAAAGAGCGACCAGAATGGTGACCGGTCTGCAAACCCTGTCTTATGTGGAAAGGTTGCAGGATTTGGGAATGTTTAGTTTGCAAAAGAGAAGACTGAGAGGAGACTTAATTGCTGTCTACAAATATCTAAAGGGCTGTCACATTGTAGAAGGATCAACTTTATTCTCATTTGCACAAGGAAAGACTAGAAGCAATGGGATGAAACTGAATGGGAGGAGACACAGATTAGATATTAGAAAAAACTTTTTGACAGTTAGAGTGATCAATGAGTGGAACAGGCTGCCACGAGAAGTGGTGAGTTCTCCTTCAATGGAAGTCTTCAAACATAGCCTGGACAGACATCTGACTGGGATGATTTAGCGAATCCTGCTTTGAGCAGGGGGTTGGACCAGATGGCCCAGGAGGTCCCTTCCAACTCTACGATTCTATGATTCTATGATTCTATGATTCTATGATTCATGTTAAACAGTACCTTTGTTCGACATTTAGTATTACGGTCAAATCCATACTGCGTAAGCGTCTGAGAGTGACTACGGGACTATGTATACAGAGATTCCAATTGTACCCTATAATATATATACTTGCTATCTTGTTATCCAGTACTTTTTTTACAACATTTTTTATTATGGTCAAAACCAGACTGAGTGAGCATCTGAGGGTGACTCAGGAAATATATACCAAGATTTCAAATTTGGCCAACACTGTATACAGCTGTATGCTTCTGATACAGTAACCTTTTTTGCTATTTAGATTCTGGTGTAATCCATAATGAGCCTGTGAACGTCTGTCTGTTACTCCGGAAATATATTTGGAGCTTTAAGATTACCCCAACACTGTATACAGCTGTACGCTTGTGTTACATTACCCATTTACAGCTTTTCATATTCTTGTGTAATTCATACTGGGCCTGAGAGCGTTTGTGTCTGCCTCCTGAAATATATATGGAGATTTATAATGTTTACACTATACTATATATACCTTGTATCTGGTGATACTGTACCCTTTTTCAACTTTTTATTTTATTGTGTATGACTCATGAAATATATACGGAGATTTACTGTTATCCCTAGACTGTATAGAGCTGTACGCTTCTGATACAGTACCATATATCTGCTGGTATTTTGGGTCCATTTTCCAAAACATGAGGAAGTATGGTGGAAGAGGATGCAGACGTGGGCGTGGGGGGCCACCTGGTACTGATGGTGGTGGTGGTACATCTGCTGGTAGTGCCAAAAACACAATAGCAGCTAAGGCAGGAGGTGTTGAGCCTGCATCATGGTGTAGCTCCGGAAGGCCTGTAAGGCTCCCTTTTCTGGGAGTAGGTAGACTGCTTTTAAAGCTGGAGCATCAGGAACTTTTTTTTTTTGGTTTACATTACTGAAACAGCATCCAGCTCTATCGCCTCCTCTTCTGAAGTTTCAAAAAATGCAAGCACTGAGTCGTCAGTGCAGGCTTCTGGTCAGGAGCAACCCCTTTCCTTGCGTCCTTCACCCACACCAAAAGTGAAGGATGCGGCAGCACACGCTTCAGATTACTCCATGGAACTCTTTTCACATACCATGCCTGGGTTCATTAAAAATGGGGCCCAACATATACTGGAGCATTCCAAATGGGGGACATCAGACACTGGAGCAGCATTTACGGGGACCATTATACACTGGAGCATTAGAAATGGAGCCCATGATATATGGAGTATTATTTGGGCCCATCATACATTGGAGCATCATCCATGAGGCCCATCATATACTGGAGCATTCCAAATGGGGGACATCAGACACTGGAGCAGCATTTACGGGGCCCATTATACAGTGGAGAATTAGAATTGGAGCCCATTATATATGGAGCATTATTAGGGCCCATCATACACTGGAGCATCATCCATGAGGCCCATCATATACTGGAGCATTCCAAATGGGGGACATCAGACACTGGAGCAGCATTTACCGGGCCCATTATACACTGGAGCATTAGAAATGGAGCCCATTATATATGCAGCATTATTTGGGCCCATAAGACACTGGAGCATCATCCATGGGGCCCATCATATACTGGAGCATTCTAAATGGGGCAGATCAGACACTGGAGCAGCATCTATGGGGCACATTATGCACTGGAGCATTAGAAATGGGGCCCATTATATATGGAGCATTATTTGGGCCCTTAACACACTGGAGCATCGTCCATGGGGACCATCATAGACTGTAGCATTATGTGGAGCTCATCATATACTGTATGGAACATTATATGTGACCAATTATTCTGTATGGAGAAATATATGGGGCTCATTATTCTGTATGGCGCACAATGTGGTGGCCATAACACTGTATGGAGTAATATACTGTCCTTTTTTTGAGCTACTGTACAATTTAAAATAGATCAGTCATGTCATGCAAGCAGTGAAGTATTTGTCATTGTGCTATACCTATATTTCTCTGCCGTATCGGAGCATCATGAGTTGTGGTATGTGTTAAAGGGGCGCACTGACACTCTTTGGCCCAGGGCACACGAAAACCTGGAGCCAGCCCTATCCCCCCACAACCTTTAGCCAAATAACCCCCCGTTTTCAATGTGTAACTATTATTATGAAGTAAATTAAGGTTGACAAGCTTCAGTAATAAGAATTGATATTTTTGGCACTGAAATGGCCACGGTAGTTGTGTTTCCTGTCCTCCACTCACTGCCGACTTTGCTTCCCCATTAACTTGCATTGGGTTTCGTGTTTCAGTCGGCCTCTGACTTTTCCCTATAGTCGGCCGATTTCGTACGACCCAACTTTTGCGAAAGTTGGGTTTCATGAAACCTGACTCGACCCTAAAAAAGGCAAAGTCGCTCATCTCTATTAGAGGGTCCATATTTATACTGTTGGTTTCAGAGTGGTTTTGCCCATGGTAAAAATGGTGCCGGAATAGTGGATTTCCTGTTGCCAATGCGTGGGCTGTTATCCACTCTGATAATACGGAAACTTCTGTCATGCGCAGTTATGCTTTACCAGTAACTAAAATGGTGCTGGTTCTAGAAGCTGTCTTCCACGCAAGCGCAGGGTGACACGTATTTCCGGCAATATGATCTGGATTTTTTTCTTTTTGGACATGCGTATTGCATCAAGCAGGACGCCGATACTGGCGCGCACATGTGTGTATAGAATGGGGTGAGCCATGACAATGAATGATGACATACAGCTGTGTGTAGATTGTTAATTAATATTTGATCTGCTATGATATGATAGTGTTACATGTATGTTACTACACTGCACTTTGATACACCTGTATCTATTTGGACTATCTATGCACTGTCATCTGCATATGAGCTGTCATACTCTTTTTTGCATAATTAATATTAAGCCCGTTCAATTATTTGCATACCGTAAATATCCTGTTTGTGCACTCTTGTGTTGCTTGAGAAAGGCTCGACATGAACCGAAACGTCGCTGTGATGGGCTATTAAATTTAAGCATCTTTAATCTCGATGGTGTGCTGCCTCCATTTTTTGGATTGATAGATAGATAGATGATAGATAGATAGATAATAGATAGATAATTGATAGATAATTGAATGATAGATAATAGATAGATAGAAGATAGATCATAGATAGATGATAGATAGAGAGATACAGTTGTGGCCAAAAGTATTGACACCCCCTGCAATTCTGTCAGATAATACTCAGCTTCTTCCTGAAAATGATTGCAAACACAAATTCTTTGGTATTATTATCTTCATTTAATTTGTCTTAAATGAAAAAACACAAAAGAGAATGAAGCAAAAAGCAAAACATTGATCATTTCACACAAAACTCCAAAAATTGGCCAGACAAAAGTACTGGCACCCTCAGCCTAATACTTGGTTGCACAACCTTTAGCCAAAATAACTGCGACCATCCGCTTCCGGTAACCATCAATGAGCTTCTTACAATGCTCTGCTGGAATTTTAGACCATTCTTCTTTGGCAAACTGCTCCAGGTCCCTGATATTTGAAGGGTGCCTTCTCCAAACTGCCATTTTTAGATCTCTCCACAGGTGTTCTATGGGATTCAGGTCTGGACTAGAGTTGAGCGATACCGTCCGATACTTCAAAGTATCGGATCGGAATGGATCGGCCGATCTTAAAAAAAAGTATTGGTATCGCCGATTCCGATACCGGAAGTCCCATTCAAGTCTATGGGACTTCCGGTATCGGAATAAGAAAAACCCTGTTTTTGCATGGAAACAGCCTCTCTGGGGTCTGTACGGGCCTTTCGGGGGGCTGTGCCGGCCTGCCGGTGGTCTGTGCAGGCTCCGGTGGGCTGTGCCGGCCTGCCGGGGGGCTGTGCCGGCCTGCCGGTGGTCTGTGCAGGCTTCGGGGGTCTGTGCAGGCATCGTCCGATGGGACTACAAGTCCCATCGGGCGATGCCTGCTACCATGACAGTGATTGACACATTAGCCAATGATGGGACAGTAGTAGTCCCATCATCCGGCTAATGTGTTGAATGTAAAAAAAAAAAAAAATTACATGCTACATACATGCTACATACATACAACATGCATACTACATACATGCTACATTCATACTACATACTACATACATGCTACATTCATACTACATATATACTACATGCAACATACATACTACATATATACTACATGCATGCAACATGCATACTACATATATACTACATGCAACATACATACTACATATATACTACATGCATGCAACATGCATACTACATATATACTACATGCAACATACATACTACATATACACTACATGCATGCAACATGCATACTACATATATGCTACATACATACTACATATATACTACATACATACTACATACAATACATTCATACAATACATACATAGACATACAGTACATATAACATAGAGTAACATACTTACCAATACTTGTCACATTGTTCCCCGAAGCCATTGTCTTTTACGGAATAAATATTAACATAACAAACCACAAAAATACTCACCCACGATCCGAAGCAGTCCACGAGTGTGTCCCACGACGATCTTGGGTAGAGAACGGCAGCATCAGCTGATGCTGCCGTTCTCTACGGGCTGCAGGAATCCAATGACGGAAGGTAGGTATCCTTCCGCACTGTATTCCTCCGCCACTTAAAAAAAAAAAGTCCCTAGTCTCACTTTATGCCATTGCTGTGTGGGAATTTCCCACGCAGCAATGGCATAAAGTGAGACTAGGGACTTTTTTTTTTTTAAGTGGCGGAGGAATACAGTGCGGAAGGATACCTACCTTCCGTCATTGGATTCCTGCAGCCCGTAGAGAACGGCAGCATCAGCTGATGCTGCCGTTCTCTACCCAAGATCGTCTTGGGACACACTCGTGGACTGCTTCGGATCGTGGGTGAGTATTTTTGTGGTTTGTTATGTTAATATTTATTCCGTAAAAGACAATGGCTTCGGGGAACAATGTGACAAGTATTGGTAAGTATGTTACTCTATGTTATATGTACTGTATGTCTATGTATGTATTGTATGAATGTATTGTATGTAGTATGTATGTAGTATATATGTGGTATGTATGTAGCATGTAGTATGTATGTAGTATGTATGTAGCATGCATGTAGCATGCAGTATGTATGTAGCATGCATGTAGTATATATGTAGTATGTATGTAGCATGTAGTATGTAGTATGTATGTAGTATGTATGTGGTATGTATGTAGTATATATGTAGTATGTATGTAGCATGTAGTATGTATGTAGCATGCATGTAGTATATATGTAGTATGTATGTAGCATGTAGTATGTATGTAGCATGCATGTAGTATATATGTGTTATGTATGTAGCATGCATGTAGTATGTATGTAGTTTGTATGTAGTATGTATGTAGCATGCATGTAGTATGTATGTAGTATATATGTGGTATGTATGTAGTATGTATGTAGTATATATGTGGTATGTATGTAGTATGTATGTAGTATGTATGTAGTATGTATGTAGTATGTATGTAGCATGCATGTAGTATGTATGTAGTATATATGTGGTATGTATGTAGTATGTATGTAGTATGTATGTAGCATGCAGTATGTATGTAGCATGCATGTAGTATATATGTAGTATGTATGTAGCATGTAGTATGTAAGTAACATGCATGTAGTATATATGTAGTATGTATGTAGCATGTAGTATGTATGTAGCATGCATGTAGTATGTATGTAGTATGTATGTAGTATTTTTTTTTTTTTTTTTTTTTAACATTTAACACATTAGCCGGATGATGGGACTACTACTGTCCCATCATTGGCTAATGTGTCAATCACTGTCATGGTAGCAGGCATCGCCAGATGGGACTTATAGTCCCATCGGACGATGCTTGCACAGACCCCCGGACATCAGCACAGCCCCCCGGCAGGCCGGCACAGCCCCCCGGCAGGCCGGTACAGACCCCCACAGGGTGCACAGACCACCGGCAGGCCGGCACAGCCCCCCGGCAGGCCGGTACAGACCCCCACAGGGTGCACAGCCCCCCGGCAGGCCGGTACAGACCCCGGGCAGCCCACACAGCCCCCCGGCAGGCCGGCAGAGACCCCCGGAAGGCCCGAAATGACGGCGCATCATGATGCGCACACACCGCGCATCATGATGACGTCATTTCGGCTGTCAATCAACTTTGAACTTCCGATTCCGATGCCGACTTCCGATATTGAAAAAATATCGGAAGTCGGTATCGGAATTCCGATACTGCAAGTATCGGCCGATACCCGATACTTGCGGTATCGGAATGCTCAACACTAGTCTGGACTCATTGCTGGCCACCTTAGAAGTCTCCAGTGCTTTCTCTCAAACCATTTTCTAGTGCTTTTTGAAGTGTGTTTTGGGTCATTGTCCTGCTGGAAGACCCATGACCTCTGAGGGAGACCCAGCTTTCTCACACTGGGCCCTACATTATGCTGCAAAATTTGTTGGTAGTCTTCAGACTTCATAATGCCATGCACACGGTCAAGCAGTCCAGTGCCAGAGGCAGCAAAGCAACCCCAAAACATCAGGGAGCCTCCGCCATGTTTGACTGTAGGGACCGTGTTCTTTTCTTTGAATGCCTCTTTTTTTCTCCTGTAAACTCTATGTTGATGCCTTTGCCCAAAAAGCTCTACTTTTGTCTCATCTGACCAGAGAACATTCTTCCAAAACGTTTTAGGCTTTTTAAGGTAAGTTTTGGCAAACTCCAGCCTGGCATTTTTATGTCTCGGGGTAAGAAGTGGGGTCTTCCTGGGTCTCCTACCATACAGTCCCTTTTCATTCAGATGCCGACGGATAGTACGGGTTGACACTGTTGTACCCTCGGACTGCAGGGCAGCTTGAACTTGTTTGGATGTTAGTCGAGGTTCTTTATCCAACATCCGCACTATCTTGCGTTGAAATCTCTTGTCAATTTTTCTTTTCCGTCCACATCTAGGGAGGTTAGCCACAGTGCCATGGGCTTTAAACTTCTTGATGACACTGTGCACCGTAGACACAGGAACATTCAGGTCTTTGGAGATGGACTTGTAGCCTTGAGATTGCTCATGCTTCCTCACAATTTGGTTTCTCAAGTCCTCAGACAGTTCTTTGTCTTCTTTCTTTTCTCCATGCTCAATGTGGTACACACAAGGACACAGGACAGAGGTTGAGTCAACTTTACTCCATGTCAACTGGCTGCAAGTGTGATTTAGTTATTGCCAACACCTGTTAGGTGCCACAGGTAAGTTACAGGTGCTGTTAATTACACAAATTAGAGAAGCATCACATGACTTTTAGAACAGTGCCAATACTTTTGTCCACCCTCTTTTTTATGTTTGGTGTGGAATTATATCCAATTTGGCTTTAGGACAATTCTTTTTGTGTTGTTTCATTTAAGCCAAATTAAATGAAGATAATAATACCAAAGAATTTGTGTTTGCAATCATTTTCAGGAAGAAACTGAGTATTATCTGACAGAATTGCAGGGGTGTCAATACTTTTGGCCACAACTGTAGATAGATAGATAGATAGATAGATAGATAGATAGATAGATAGATAGATTGATGATAGACAGATAAAAAAAATGTTGAAGCAGCACACCATAAAGTAATTATAAGGTGCTATTTATTAGCCCATGTGGCGATGTTTCGGTCATCTGTGTGGACCTTTCTCAAGCCTAGAAAGATAGATAGATAGATAGATAGATAAACAGACAGACAGACAGACAGATAAATTGATAGATAATGGATAGATAATCAATAGATAGATAATAGATATATAAAAGACAGAAACATAATGGATAGATAAATAGATAGAAAATAAATAGATAATAGATAGATGATATATAATAATAATAATAATAATAATAATAATAATAATAATAATAATAATTTTATTTCTATAGCGCCAACATATTCCGCAGCACTTTACATAATAGAGGGGATTTCTACAGACAATAGACATTACAGCATAACAATAATCACATAGATCAAAACAGATACCAATAGGAATGAGGGCCCCGCTCGCAAGCTTACAATCTATAAGGGAAAAGGGGAGACACGAAAGGTGGATGGTAACAAATGCTTTTATTGTTTTTAATGTTTGGACCATCCCTAGTGTAAGAATCGGGTGTTCCTGTTGCTGCATGAACCAGTTAACAGTCTAAATATGTAACAGTACAGTCACAGAGGGCTATTAAATGCAAAAAGCATGTGAGAACATGATGCAAGGAACCTGGTTATGGTAAAAAATTTTGAAATGAGCCACACAGGAATATTTAGGTTAGTGCACTGAGGCGATAAGCCAGTCTGAACAATTGCGTTTTTAACCCCTTCACTACCAAGGGTGGTTTGCACGTTAACTACCGGGCCAATTTTTACAATTCTGACCACTGTCCCTTTATGAGGTCATAACCCTGAAACGCTTCCGTGGATCCAGGTGATTCTGATATTGTTTTCTCGTGACATATTGTACTTCATGTTAGTGGTAAAATTTCATTCATATAACTTGCGTTTATTTATGAGAAAAACAGAAATTTGGCGAAAATTTTGAAAATTCCGCAATTTTCCAACTTTGAATTTTTATGCCCTTAAATCACAGAGATATGGCACACAAAAAAGTTAATAAGTAACATTTGCCACATGTTTACTTTACATCAGCACAATTTTGGAACCAAAATTTTTATTTGTTAGTAAGATATAAGGGTTAAATTTGACCAGCGATCTCTCATTTTTGCAACACCATTTTATTTTTACGGACCACATCACATTTGAAGCCACTTTGAGGGGTCTATATGATAGAAAATACCCAAAAGTGACACCATTCTAAAAACTGCACCCCTTAAGGTGCTTAAAACCACATTCAAGGAGTTTATTAACCCTTCAGGTGCGTCACAGGAATTTTTTGAATATTTTAAAAAAATTAACATTTAATTTTTTTTCACAAAAAAAATTACTTCAGGTTCAATTTTTTTTTATTTTACCAAGTGTAACAGGAGAAATTGGACAGCAAAAATTATTGTGCAATTTGTCCTGAGCACGCTGATACCTGATATGTTGGGGGGAACCACTGTTTCGGCGCATGGCAGAGCTCAGAAGGGAAGGAGCGCCGTTTGACTTTTTCAATGCAAAATTGGCTGGAATTCTGATCGGACGCCATGTCGCGTTTGGAGAGCCCCTGATGTACCTAAACAGTGGAAACCCCCCACAAGTGACCCCATTTTTGAAACTAGACCCCCTAAGGAACTTATCTAGATATGTGGTGAGAACTTTGAACCCACAAGGGCTTCACAGAAGTTTATAATGTACAGCGGTACAATTAAAAAAATCATATTTTTTCCACAAAATGATCTTTTCACCCGCAATTTTTATTTTCGCAAGGGTAACAGGACCCTAAAAGTTATTGTGCAATTTGTCCTGAGTACGCTGATACCCCATATATGGGTGTAAATGACTATTTGGGCACATGGCAGAGCTCGGAAGGCAAGCAGCGCCATTTGACTTTTTTGGCTGGAATTGAGATCAGACACCATGTCGCGTTTGGAAAGCCCCTGATGTACCAAAACAGTGGAAACCCCCACAAATGACCCCATTTTGGAAACTAGACCCCCCAAGGAACTTATCTAGATGTGTGGTGAGAACTTTGAACCCCCAAGTGCTTCACAGAAGTTTATAACGCCCGGGCGTGAAAATAACAAAAACATTTTTTCCACAAAAATGATATTTTTGCCCCAAAATTTTTATTTTCCTAAGGGCAACAGGAGAAATAGGACCCCAAAAGTTGTTTTGCAAATTGTCCTGAGTAGGCTGATACCCCATATGAGGGGATAAAACACTGTTTGGCTGCATGGCAGAGCTTGGAAGGGAAGGAGCACCATTTGACTTTTTCAACGCAGAATTGGCTGGAATTGAGATCAGATGCTATGTTGCGTTTGGAGAGTACCTGATGTGCGCAAATAGTGGAAACCCCCAATTCTAACCCAAACCCTAGCCCTAGCCCTAACCCTAACCCTAGCCCTAACCCTAACCCTAGCCCTAACCCTAATGGGAAAATGGAAATAAATACATTTTTTTAATTTTATTATTTTTCCCTAACTAAGGGGGTGATAACGGGGGGTTTGATTTACTATTTATGGCGGTTTTTATGTTTGACAGCTGTCGCACGCTAAAAGACGCTTTTTATTGTAAAAATAGTTTTTGCATCACCACATATTGAGAGCTATAATTTTTCCATATTTTGACCCACCGAGTCATGTGAGGTCTTATTTTTTGCGGGACGAGTTGACGCTTTTATTGGTATCATGTTCGGGCATGTGACATTTTTTGATCGCTTTTTATTTAGTTTTTTGGAACGCAGAATTTACAAAAACCAGCGTTTCATGAATTTCTTTTGGGTGGTGCGTTTACGCCGTTCCGGGTGCGGTAAAATTTATAAGGCGGTTTTAATCTTCGGGTCAGTACGGTTACAGAGATACCTCATTTTGGTAGTTTTTTTATGTTTTGGCGCTTTTATGCAATGAAAACAATTTTATATAAAAAATAATTATTTTTGCATCACTTTATTCTGCAAGCTATAACTTTTTTATTTTATCGCTGATGATGCTGTATGGTGGCTCGTTTTTTGCGGGACAAGATGACGTTTTCAGCGGTACCATGGATATTTATATGCGTCTTTTTGATCGCGCGTTATTGCACTTTTTGTTCGGCGGTATGATAATAAATCATTATTTTTTGCTTCGTTTTTTATTTTTTAAGGGGTTCGCTTAAGGGGTTAACTATTGGGACAGTTTTATAGGGCGGGTCGTTACGGACGCGGCGATACCAAATATGTGTACTTTTATTGTTTTGTTTTGTTTTTATTTCCAAAAAATGAATTTATTGGGGAATATTTTTTTTTTTTTAATTTATTTGGCGATTTGTTTTAAATTATTTTTACACTTTTTTTTTATTTTTTTTTTACTTTATTACAATGTCCCAGGGGGACATCACTGTCCTGTGACAGATCGCTGATCTGTCACATCACAGATCACTGTGACAGATCAGCGATCTGTCACAGGCACTGCACAGGCTTCCTCATGCCTGCGCTTTGCAGGCACTGAGGAAGCCAGCTTCCTGCAGGCCCCCGGAGGTCCCCGTCGCCATATTGGATCCGGGGACCTGCAGAAAAGGAGCCCCCCGCAGCTGCGCTGCACATTGCGCTGCCGTGGGGGGCTCAGGGAAGCACGGAGGGAGCCCCCTCCCTGCCGATGCTTCCCTTTAACCCCCGGTACACCGCAATCGTGTTTGATCGCGGTGTGCAAGGGGTTAACGTGTCGGGGGCGGTCCGTGACCGCCCCTGACACATTGTGCGGGGTGTCAGCTATGATAATTAGCTGACACTCGGCCGCGATCAGCGGCGCTCACCACGTGGGCGCCGCTGATCGCGATGATGTAATATTCCGTCCATGGTAATTAGGTCCATGGTCACATGGACGGAATATTACGTCATTTGTAGGTAAGGGGTTAAGGCATGCTTAAAACTGTGGGGTTTGGGGTTTTATCGTACTAGCCTGGGTAGTGCATTCCAAAGAATCGGCGTGGCACGTGAAAAGTCTTGAAGACGGGAGTGGGAGGTTCTGATCAATGAGGATGTTGACCTCAGGTCATTAGCAGAATGGAGGGCACGGGTAGGGTGGTAGGCTGAGACTAGGGAGGAGATGTAGGGTGGTGCTGAGCCATGGAGTGCTTTGTGTTTGAGGGTAATAAGTTTATACTGAATTCTGGAGTGGATGGGTAGCCAGTGTAAGGACTGGCACAAGGTAGAGGCATCGGTGTAACGATTGGTGAGGAATATGATCCTAGCTGCAGCATTCAGGATGGATTGGAGAGGGGAGAGTTTGGTAAGAGGGAGACCGATTAGTAGATAGTTTCAATAGTCCAGACGAGAATGGATAAGAGAAACGGTAAGAGTTTTTGCAGAGTCGAAAGTAAGAAAGGGTTGAATCCTAGAAATGTTTTTGAGGTGCAGATAACAAGAGCGAACCAGTGATTGAATGTGGGAGTGAATGAAAGCTCGGAATCAACTATGACCCCAAGACAGCGGGCATGTTGCTGGGGAGTAATAGTGGAACCACACTCGGAAATGGCAATGTTGGGCATAGGTAGGTTGGTAGAGGGAGGAAACACGAGGAGTTCAGTTTTTGACAGGTTCAGTTTCAGATAGAGTTAGGGCATGATGTTAGAGACAGTGGTAAGACAATCACTGCTGTTTTCCAAAAAGGCAGGCATGATATCAGGAGAAGTGTATAATTTCAGCATAAAGATGGTACTGGAACCCAAATCTACTGATTGCTTGACCAATAGGGGCAGTATACAAAGAGAAGAGGAGGGGGCCTAGAACCGATCCTTCAGAAACCGAACAGTAAGGCGAAGATGAGAGGAGGAGGAGCCAGCAAAAGATACAGTAAAGGAGCGGTCAGAGAGATAGGAGGAGAACCATGAGAGAACGGTGTCCTTGAGGCCAATGGAGTGGAGCATAGTGAGGAGGAGCTGATGATCCACCGTATCGAATGCTGCAGAGAGATCCAAGAGAATTAGCATGGAGTAGTGACCATTAGATTTAGCTGTTAGCAGATGTTAGCCCTTTAGTGAGGGCAGTTTCAGTAGAGTGTAGAGAGCGGAAACTGGATTGTAGAAGGTCGAGGAGAGAGTTATCTGAGAGATAGTGGATAAGGTGGGTGTGGACCAGGCGTTCCAGGAGTTTAGAGATGAAGGGAAGATTAGAGACGGGTCTATAGTTAGCGGCACAGTTTTAGTCGAGGGATGGTTGTTTTATGTAGTGGATGTATGATGGCATGCTTAAATGAGGAAGGAAAGATACTGGAAGAGAGAGAGAGGTTAAATATTTTAGTTAGGTGAGTGGTGACAACAAGGGAAAGGGACTGGAGGAGTGTGATGGAATGGGGCCACTGGTGCAAGAAGATGCAAGGAGCCTGATTACTTCTTCTTCTGTGACTGGTTCAAAATCAGAGAGTGAGCTAGATGCAGTGGGGGAGGGAGGACAGTGCATGGTATGAGGGGATTGGGAGATAATTTCCTGTCAGATATGATCAATTTTTTCTTTGAAATAGTTAGCTAGATCGTCAGCGCAGAGCTCCGTGGTTGGGGCCTGTACTCTTGGGTTAAGGAGGGAATGAAAAGTGTCAAAGAGACGTTTCGGGTTATTGGATAGTGAGGAGATGAGGGTGTTGAAATAGGTTTGTTTTCATAGGTGAAAGGCAGTGTTATATGTTTTAAGCATAAACTTATAATGGATGAAATCTTCGTGTAGATTGGATTTTCTGCACAGACGGTCGGCGCACCTAGAGCACCGCTGTAGGAAGCGTGTTTGTAGCGTGTGCCAGGGTTGTCGCCATCTGTGCCTAGTTGATCTATAGATAGATAGATAGATGAAACACTGGAGCTGCCGGTAAGTCACTTTTTACCGGAGACTGACGGGAACAACGCTGGAAATGATGAAGGCGGTGGCAGGTGAGTATCAGATAGAGGGCAGGGGACTAACATTTAAAGCACCATTCCTGTGATGCAATGATAAAAAATCCTGGAGTGGTGCTTTAAATAAGTTTAAAAAATGACAAGGGATCCCCAAATTTTTGGTAACCAGTAAACATAAAGCAAATAGCTGTGAGCTGATATTATCAAGCCGGGAAGGTCCCTGGCTACTGGACCCTTCCCAGCCTGAAAATATCATCCCGCAGAGGCCCCAGAAGTGGAGCATCACATTAGATGTGCCAATTCTGGGGCTTCGCCTTCGCATTTCCCGATTTCCCGGGTGCAGTAGCAATTGGGATAATAGTGTTTGGGGTTTATGTCAGCTGTGAATTATCTAAAAACACAGCTGGCATCAAGCCCTGGTGATAAAAATGGAGAGGCGTCTGTTAGACACCTCAATTAAAAACTCAGTACTAAAAAAAACAAAAAACAAACAAAAATGCTTTATTTCAAAAAACACTCCAAGACTCTTTCCTTGGTTCACCAATTTACTATAAACAAACAAAATACCACACAGGTCCAACGCAGTTCAGGAAACCCAATATACTCCACAAATTGAAACCTGATAAATATAAAAAGAGAGAAATAAAAGAAGACACTGTCACACGTTCACCAATTTATTAGAAAGAAAAGTTCCCACGTAGGTCCAACGGAGCCCAGCGCTTCCCACCAAGATCCACGGCTCCGACATCAAAAGCCAAAGCCCATGGAGCCTTGGTCTGAGGATCCATATGCTTTAGCAGCATCCACTCCCGGCTCATGCTGCACTCCGAGAGACCAGTCAACTGTGAAGAGTAGTAATGTTCCTGAAATCACGGTTCATGGTGGAGGCTCGGTTATGTTTTGGCACTGCTTGCTGCATCTGGCACAGGGGTCTTAATTCTATAGTAATTAAACAAAAAAGTTCCAGCAACAAATATCCAAATCAGATTGTTGAATAGACGTTAAAACTTCATCTTTATTGCAATACTAGCTGGAGAGCCCGGCTTTGCCCGAGCATAGTTACTAACTACGGTTAGTTATAACAAATTATAATGATTATATATATATATATATATATATATATATATATATATATATAAAGCTGAGTGTATAGCCCCGCCCACTCCGCATAGCCACATTCACTATAATATCCCACATCATCCAATCAGCCAGAGCCTCTGGATTACTACCCCTAATATCCCACATCATCTCGTCAGCCAGAGCCACCGGACTACTACCTCTAATATCCCACATCATCCAATCAGCCAGAGCCACCGGACTACTACCACTAATATCCCACATCATCCAATCAGCCAGAGCCACCGGACTACTACCTCTAATATCCCACATCATCCAATCAGCCAGAGCCACCGGACTACTACCTCTAATATCCCACATCATCCAATCAGCCAGAGCCACCGGACTACTACCACTAATATCCCACATCATCCAATCAGCCAGAGCCACCGGACTACTACCCCTAATATCCCACATCATCCCGTCAGCCAGAGCCACCGGACTACTACCCCTAATATCCCACATCATCCCGTCAGCCAGAGCCACCGCACTA
Organism: Dendrobates tinctorius; assembly: GCF_039654945.1. NCBI lineage: Eukaryota > Metazoa > Chordata > Amphibia > Anura > Dendrobatidae > Dendrobates > Dendrobates tinctorius. Next base: position 1,908,069 of record NW_027361691.1, read on the forward strand.
CTACCCCTAATATCCCACATCATCCCATCAGCCAGAGCTAACGGACTGCTACCGCTAATATCCCACATCATCCCGTCACAGCCACCGGACTACTACCCCTAATATCCCACATCATCCCGTCACAGCCTCCGGGCTACTACCCCTAATATCTCACATCATCCCATCAGCCATAGCTACCGGACTACTACCACTAATATCCCACATCATCCCATCAGCCAGAGCCACCAGACTACTACCCCTAATATCCCACATCATCCCGTCACAGCCACTGGACTACTACCCCTAATATCCCACATCATCCCGTCAGCCATAGCTACCGGACTACTACCCCTAATATCCCACATCATCCCGTCACAGTCACCGGACTACTACCACTAATATCCCACATCATCCCATCACCCAGAGCCACCAGACTACTACCCCTAATATCCCACATCATCCCGTCACAGCCACTGGACTACTACCCCTAATATCCCACATCATCCCGTCAGCCAGAGCCACCAGACTACTACCCCTAATATCCCACATCATCCCGTCAGCCAGAGCCACCAGACTACTACCCCTAATATCCCACATCATCCCGTCACAGCCACTGGACTACTACCCCTAATATCCCACATCATCCCGTCAGCCATAGCTACCGGACTACTACCCCTAATATCCCACATCATCCCGTCACAGTCACCGGACTACTACCACTAATATCCCACATCATCCCATCACCCAGAGCCACCAGACTACTACCCCTAATATCCCACATCATCCCGTCACAGCCACTGGACTACTACCCCTAATATCCCACATCATCCCGTCAGCCAGAGCCACCAGACTACTACCCCTAATATCCCACATCATCCCGTCAGCCAGAGCCACCAGACTACTACCCCTAATATCCCACATCATCCCGTCACAGCCACTGGACTACTATCCCTAATATCCCACATCATCCCGTCAGCCAGAGCCACCAGACTACTACCCCTAATATCCCACATCATCCCGTCACAGCCACCGGGCTACTACCCCTAATATCTCACATCATCCCGTCAGCCATAGCTACCGGACTACTACCCCTAATATCCCACATCATCCCGTCACAGTCACCGGACTACTACCACTAATATCCCACATCATCCCATCAGCCAGAGCCACCGGACTACTACCCCTAATATCCCACGTCATCCCGTCAGAGCCAGTAAAAGTAGAATAGTGAAATTGCACAGAAACATGGTTCACTAAGATCCCAGGTTTTCTACTGATCAGGCTGATATTCTCACTTATCTGCCACCATAAATTTCAGTCATTCTTTTCACCACTGGACAGGCAGAAACCTTATACATTAGTACAGTAGAGAAACCGTCACACACATTTTCATGCACCGTCAACTTGTAATTTGTCCGGCTGAGTTGCTCATGGATGTACAGCATCTGTATGCAGTATAGTATCATATTTAATGGGTTGTTATGGGAAAAGCATTACGTGTTATATGTGTATATTCAGGTGAATTGTGGGGAAAGTAGCACTTTAAAAAAACTCACAGCATCAGAGCACAGTAACACATCAATAATGCAAAAAAGTGTCTGAGGCTACTTTCACACTTGCGTTTTTTTGCTGCGCATTTTTTGCGCACACAAACGCATGAAAAAAGCATCATGCATTTGTGTGCATTTTTTGTGGGTTTTGGTGCATTTTAAAAAAAAGCATGCTTTTTTTGCGCATACGTGCGCATTACAATGCGCACGTATGCGAATCCATAGACTTTAATGGGTGTTTTGCTGTAAAAAAAACACATTGCATGCGCATGCGTTTTTGGGGGACAAGTCGGACGCACAAAAAATGCAACAGGATGCATTTTGTGCGCCCGAGCGCACACTGCAAAAAAACACATGCGCATAGAAAACGCATACGTGCGCATATGTATGCGCACATATACGCAGCCATTTTAAAGTATAAGGGAAAAAACGCACGCTTTTTTTGCGCTAAAAAGCAGCGCAAAAATTGCAAGTGTGAAACCAGCCTGAGAGAAAATATTGAATCCACATGACATGTAATATGTGCACTTTCCTACATTCATGTGTCACTTAATGATACCTCATGGGAGGGGGGATTCATTTCTGTCATGTAGTCACTGCTCCTTTCTGGGGGACAGACGATGGCTGGAGCTTATGTTCCTGGGGATGGTAGATTTCTCCCACCATGTCAGTGTCTGCTGAGGTGTTGTCAAGTGGGAAAACGTGTGCATAGCAACCAATCACAGCTCAGCTACTTTTAACCAGCTCTGGTGAAATGAGAGATGCTTAGTGATTGGTTGCAAGGAAAACTGTTGCTCATAGCAACCAATCACAGCGTAGCTTCTTTTGAACTGCTCTGGTGAAATGAGAGATGCTTCGTGATTGGTTGGTGATAGACACACACACACACACATTGATTTTTATATATAGAGATCTTTAAAATCATGCTGTTAAAATTGCAAATCCAGGGGATTACTCGTTTCGAACAAAAATGTTCTTTGTTATGGTTATGACTAAGAACATTTTTGTTCGAAACATGTAATCCCCTGGATTTACAATTTTAACAGCATGATTTTAAAGATATTGCAATAAAGATAAAGTTTTAACGTCTATTCAACAATCTGATTTGGATGTTTGTTGCTGGAGCTTTTTTGTTTGATTACCACAGCCGCTTTTTCCGAGCACCATCCTGGAGTACACACCCAAAGCCACAGGAATTCATTTAATGGTGAGCTGAATACCTCTTTTTTTTCTCCTGTCTTAATTCTATGCAGGATAAAATAAAATTTCAAAATTCTGAAGGCATTCGGGAGTAGAGATGAGTGAATTTGTTTGGAAAATGGTCGACAATCTCAAATTCGACACAAACGTAGCACTTTTGGATTCGTGTTCGCTTTCACGACAGTACCAGTTCGGTAAATCATCGCGTTTCCACTAATGCTTTTGCTATTACTTTGGCTTGGATAGTGCTGCTGTATGATGAGTGAGGGATAGTAAGGGCCAGGGGACGTGTTTGATGAGGGGAGGGATTGTGTCTAGGTAAGAGGAGCTGTGGAGCGTAATTTTTTAATTTTTTTTAACTTTAATAACTTAATGCTGCCGTCACATGTCCCTGGTCATATAAAAAGCGGACATTTTGTTTTGCTAGCGCCATTTTCTCAGTGTCACAGAGAAGGCGATTCTGATAGTGCTGCAAGTAAACTCGTCAGTTAGATAGATAGGACCCTGTTTTGTGTGAAATTGATATTCCAGCATCTAACTAGATTGTACAAAAAATAAGTGGCAGACTCAGGAGGCCCCATTTGCTAATCCAAATCGTTTGTGCTAAAACTGTGCTGCAGTGAGGAGTCGGGAGGCCACAATTGCTCATCAATATCGTTAGGTATAATAGTTTTGTTCAGGCACACTATCTAAGAATATAAATAGTCATTGTTCATTTAGTGACAGGTGACTGACAGGACAGGTCTGGGCCTAAGGTTGTGAAACAGCAGGTTACAAGAGGGGAAGGCTACTTACAACATGAGTGGGAAAAAGCGAGGTCGTGGTGGAAGGGGGAATAGGATTGGTGTTTGACAAGAACGTCGGTTAGGTGTTATTATTAATGAAAGCTCAACTGAACAAACATCTTCTCATCCTATCCAAAGACCACTGACAACATCTGTTACTGGACAGGCTACTCAACTCCCTTTCTTTGGCAGACGCACAGCGGTACATTTTGTAGATGAGACTCAGAAAGAGCATGTGCTCCAGTGGATGGCAAGCGTTTCACCAAGTGGCCTTTTCTCCTCTTCCTCCACCTTAACATCACACACACCGTACAATACTCAGAGGAGGCACCCCAATCACACTTGTTTCCCCCGCCTCACAAATTTCCAAATGCCAATCTGACTGTAGGGAATCACAGATGGGTCATTCTGCAGAGCTGTTCACCCATTCTATTCCATGGGCATTAGAGGCTTGATCTGAAGATTCACAGAAGCAAGAGAAGAATAGCATCTGCACTGATAACCAAAATTTTTTCACACAGGATCCGGGGCTGGATGAAGTAGGGTCCGATCAGAATCCAGACCCTCGTCAACAGACGTTAACCACCGGGGGTGGAAGGGATCCTTATGAGACTCAGAAACCAGAGGCACACATGGACTGTGGTGTCAGGGCAGGAAAAGGAGGTGGGCGACTCTCCGGGAAGGGAGTGTGAGAACAGAGAGGATGACGATGAGGTTGTAGACCCATTTGGTGTAAACCCAGAGTTACGCAGCTGGGTAGCTCAGCAGAGGAGGTGGAGGAAGACAAAGAGGATATGTTGTGGCTTTTCACACAGACACAAAGTGATACAACCACAACAAGCACTGCAACCTACGCCCCAACTCTGGCTGTGGCCTCGCTAACCACCGTCTGTCTCATCAACTGCATCTGCTGCTTCTTGCTAACCCGTCACTGTGCCAAGTCTTCTCAAACAGGTCTCCAGCCGCAAAAACTCCACTTGTTTACCACATACAGTCGGGTTATTAGCTGTTATGGAAGCAGACATGACGTCTGTTTTTGTGTCATCTAGCACAACACATAATTCTCAATCCACCAAAACATCTCCCACTGCACCTTACTCATAGTCCAGCAGTTTATCCTACTCTCCGTACTCAACCCTCTCTCACCACAGCAACTAGCCCTCGGTCCCACAGTTGTGGTCACATAAAAGATTGTTTCCTCCTACACATTGCAAAATTAAGATCTTGAACTCTACCATCACCGATCTGCTGGCCACAGAAATGCTGCCTTTCCGCCTGGTGGATACAGACGGTTTCAGAAAAATGATGGCTGTTGCAGTCCCCCAGTACCAGCTTCCCAGTCGCCAATACAAAGCTGTGCCTGCAGTACACGAGCATGTTGCAGACAACATCACCCATTCCCTGAAAAACTCTATGTCTGCCAGGGTGCAGTTCAACAATGACTCCTTAATGAGCAAACATGGGCAGGGGTGCTACATCTCACTGACTGGGCACTGGGTGAATCTGGTGGTTGTGGGACTTGTGGGACAAACCTCTGTTTCTACTAGTTCCTCCACTGCTTCTGGCTCCTCCACCTCCTCTAGGGCCTTCACCTGTGCTCCTGTAGGGAAGGTGACCTGACGGACGGACGGACTAGTCAGAGTGAAGAAAGATAGGTTTGCACAGTGTAGGTAGGAGTCAGTGATTACAGTGGGGAAACAACTAGGAAAGTGTAGTGGACGTGCAGTACCTTGGGATGACCATTAGATGGCAGGGTGGAGTGTGAGCAAAGGACTTTACAGCAGCTTAGGGCTTTAGAAACCGTTGGTCATGGGGGGCGTGGTGACAGTTAGTGACAGTTTCAAGGAACCGGGGAAGTTATAAATACTGAGGGAGGGTTCCAGAAAGTTCCAGTCCCCAGGGGGAGCCCAGGTGACAGGAGGACTTCGCCAGTCTGTGTGCCCTGAGGAGAATCCGACCAGGGGGACTGAGGAGAGGAAACGTCAGGGGGGTGGTCCTGACAGGAAAGGACCGCAGCAGAGACAAGGCTCTGGGTGGAAGACACCGTATGTGTTACGACGAAACTGACCAGTAAAGTGCTGTTGGTGTACGGGCCTAAGGCGGCCACAGTGACCGAGCTGTCAGGATTGTCACAGTGTGAGACGGGACGTGACGTATAAATACGTCCCTAGTGTAACATACGGTGTTGGAGCGGCCCTGGACACGGAGGGCAGAGAGAGAGATATCGCGGTGTACCGCGAGGACCGTCAGTCGGACGGTGAGCAATAAACTTGGACCTGTTGCACCCAGAATCTGCCTCATCGTGTCTCTGTATCATCTCTGCGCGGCATAAAAGTAGGACCACCCCCCCCCAGCTCGGCACCCCACCACCGACACTACATTTGGCGTAGTCGGCAGGATCGCCGCCGCTAATACGCTATCTTCTGCGGCAGGCCTGCAACTGAAGGACTGAGGAAAACTTGGACTGCTCTATTTCGGATTATAAACACCTGTGGACTAAAAATTACTGACCTGTGGATTACAAATTGGGACGCTGTGTCGGATCTGTGTTGCTTGCAGAGGATCCAAGGCAGTAGCTGATTCTGCCCAAGATGGCGGTATTACTTCAGCGCAGAGGAGAGGTCCGGGTGTTTGCAGTTGTTCAGAATGGACTGGGACCCCCTCCAACGTACCCCAAAAGGAAGCAATATATGCCCGGAGACCGACGTTTCCATATATTGGACCCTGGCAGATGGATGGAAAGGTCTGCCAACGCCCCACCCAGCAGGAGGAGTGGCACAGAAGAAAAACTTGGCTGCGGCTGTCTGACGCCATTCGAGTGCTGCCCAACGGACGGTATGAGATGCTGTGGGTGTCGGGGCATCGGCCGCCTAGAGTGGCAATGGCGGCGAGAGATGGAGCTGCACCAGAAGTCATCTTCAGATTTACGGGCAGGCAGCGGGATGCTGAGCCGGGGAGCGGAGCCTGAGGGGAGTCAGCGAGAACGGCTGCCACCAATACCAGCAGAGGACTTCTCAGCGGAGCCCCCGAGTCCGGAGGGAAGGCCCGCAGGACAGTGGAGCAAGGAACGGAGGCTGCGGGGGAAACTGCGTGATGATGAAACGGAGGCCGCAGCGCCGGGGAAGGTGAGAGTACCCCCGGCCCTACCAGTGCCTCCGCAAGCGGCCCCCACCATTCTGCTGCAGCACGCGGCCCCCTGCGCACCGGAAGGCCTAGTTACCACGGGCCCCGTGGTGTATGCAGAGCTGAGCGAGGTCCCCGCTCATGTCCCCGAACTACCCCGCCCGGAGTCACCAGTGCAGAGCTCACCCAAAGAAGATGCTGCTGCGCTTTCCCTGCTAATAGCAGCTGCATTGTTGAAATCGGCCGTTACTCCGACTCCGTTGGAAGTAGTGGATGCGGCCTGTCCTGAGGCCGCGGTTATGCCGCTGCTGGAGTCGGCTGCGACCGATTTAGCGGGTCCTGTGATTCCAGCCCCCGAGGACCCGGTTCTCCCCATTTGCCACCTGACCCCAGCGGCTGCTGGGCCGCAGAAATCTTCGGCCGTTTCTGTCTTGCGGTCTTTTTCAGCGGAGTCCCGCCCACCGGACTCCAGGGCCCGTGCTGTTCCCTCCGTGTGGGAAGCGGAGGTGATCAGGAAGAAAAAGGCCCGGGAGCAGGAAGTGTGGAACCTGCTCCACACTCAAGGAGAGGCCGTCATGGAAAAGAAGAGGACTTGAATGGACACCCTCAGTATCCCCGTGGAGCCCTCACCTCTGTCCATTGAGAGTGGTATAGACTGTCAGGAGTTCGATGCACCGTTTTGCAGATTATAAGGACAGTTGCATTTAGAAAAAAGTTTTGTTGTTGTTTAACTGATGCAACTATTTTCTCTCTCTTTCTTTCTTCTTTCTATGTTCTTTATATACGAAAATATGTTTACCTGACAGAACGGGGATACGGAAAAGTGGAGGAGTGTCCAGGTCCAAGGAAGGGGGGGAGGAAGAAAGAGGAAATGCAATGTTATGTTATATTTTGGTTTTAAAAGTAAGAGAAAATGGAAAAAAAAAAAAATTATAAAAAAATGGGTACTTGCGCTATTATAAAGTTGTATGATGTATAATATGCAAAGTAAAATGCAACAGGTCCGGGTAAGGGAAGGTCTGCGGGACCAAAGGAAAGTGTGAGATCCGGTAGGGATCTAAGAGTTGAGGTCTGGGAGACCGGGACGCCGACCATGACATGTAATTGAAAGAAGGAAAATGAATGGGAAGATGTGAGAAAGACAGCCGTCCTAGGTCAGGTCCCCGACACCACGGACACCCCTGAAGAAGGAAAGGCGGGCGCCGGCAATGATCTGGTAGGTGAGTGGCCTCGATCATGGCGTACCGGATAGTGAAAGGTAACAGTAGGGGAGAGTAGGGGAAAGATACACGCCGTAGAGAGAATACGGGTGTACCTTGCCCAATTTGAAAGACGTTGTCATGTGGCGTGCGCGCTGGTGAGTAGCAGTAGGCTGCTCAGAGCATAGTGCTCCCAGTATGGTTCGGCCCCCGCAGATAGTGGGTGTGGCTCAACTTCTGGTCCGACAACAGAATGTAGGTGTAGATTCAGAACGACGAAGGCAGGGATGACGATTGTCGAGGACGACAATGGACAAAGGAAGGGGGAGTGTAGGGAAGGTGACCTGACGGACGGACGGACTAGTCAGAGTGAAGAAAGATAGGTTTGCACAGTGTAGGTAGGAGTCAGTGATTACAGTGGGGAAACAACTAGGAAAGTGTAGTGGACGTGCAGTACCTTGGGATGACCATTAGATGGCAGGGTGGAGTGTGAGCAAAGGACTTTACAGCAGCTTAGGGCTTTAGAAACCGTTGGTCATGGGGGGCGTGGTGACAGTTAGTGACAGTTTCAAGGAACCGGGGAAGTTATAAATACTGAGGGAGGGTTCCAGAAAGTTCCAGTCCCCAGGGGGAGCCCAGGTGACAGGAGGACTTCGCCAGTCTGTGTGCCCTGAGGAGAATCCGACCAGGGGGACTGAGGAGAGGAAACGTCAGGGGGGTGGTCCTGACAGGAAAGGACCGCAGCAGAGACAAGGCTCTGGGTGGAAGACACCGTATGTGTTACGACGAAACTGACCAGTAAAGTGCTGTTGGTGTACGGGCCTAAGGCGGCCACAGTGACCGAGCTGTCAGGATTGTCACAGTGTGAGACGGGACGTGACGTATAAATACGTCCCTAGTGTAACATACGGTGTTGGAGCGGCCCTGAACACGGAGGGCAGAGAGAGAGATATCGCGGTGTACCGCGAGGACCGTCAGTCGGACGGTGAGCAATAAACTTGGACCTGTTGCACCCAGAATCTGCCTCATCGTGTCTCTGTATCATCTCTGCGCGGTAAGAAGTGGGACCACCCCCTATTACCCCCCAGCTCGGCACCCCACCACCGACCCTACACTCCTAACCTCTCCCTTAATCAGGCATGCGTTCCAACAGGGCAGAAAGATTCCCCCCCACCTCCGTACTGCACAGTCATAGATCTCCACAATCAAGCAATGTTCAAATTAATATGCACTGGACATTGCAGTCATACAGCTCAGGAGTTGTGGACAGCTATCTAGGCCCAGCTAGAGCAATAGCTGTCTCCACTGAACCTGGAGCCAGGGAAGGCTGCGTGAGATAATGGTGTAAACCTGGTGGCGGCCTTACAACAGGGAGGGGAGGTGGTGGTGATTCTAGAGGAAGAGATAGAAGCAGAGGAGGATGAAGTGATAACAATATCAAAAATTTCCAGACAGTCGTCACACAGGCGGGTGCCATGGCAGGTTGGCTTAAAGCAATCAAGGGGGCTCCTAGTACCAGACAAACTGTTCGTGAAGATGCAGGAGCCAAGTAGAATATGAAGGAGGACAAGGAGAAAGATGTGATGGACGCACAACAATCAGAAGATGAAGGTGATAATGATCCCATCTCTGTTGTCCATGACTGGCGGGAGGGATGGAGGAAGCAACCTTGAGTGTTACCCTGTCAAAACACACCATGGACTTGGACCCCATGGAAGTGTCCGACACTTGAGCGCCTTCTTGCTGCACGATCTTCAACATGATGCCTATATTCTTATGATAAGAAATAGTGCTGACTATTGGGATGCCACTCTGCTAGATCTACGGTAGAAGAGTAAATTTAGCCATATGCTTCCCCCCCGGAAAGGGACACGTGCAAGCTGGAGTATCAAAACACACTTGCAGACAATCTTAAGAGTGGTTTTCCCCAAGACAGCAGTGAGGCACAGTGTGCATCGCAGTATTAGACGTCCAACCCCAGGGATGTCAAGGCATCATTGCAAAAACATTAGCAGCAGTAGCAGTGTAAGGAGCATAAACAATTTCTGTGAGTTGTTTCACACATTTTTTAGACCAGCTCGTGCACCAGCAGAACAGAGTATAAGTCTGACACATTGTGAAAACTGGAGAGGATGGTGTAGGATTATCTGGAGCTCAATATCAATGCCATCAGGGGGAAATTGGACCCTTTTTGGTCTTCAAAAATGGAAGAGTGGCCTGAGCTTGCCTGTCACGCCTTGGACGGTTTGTCATGCCTTGCAGCTAGCATTCTCTCAGAATATGTATTCATGCTGCTGGTGGTGTCCTGACAAATAAGTGCATCCGGCTATCCACTGAAAGTGTAGATTGCCTAACTTTCATCAAAATTAACAAATCATGGATTTCTAATTACTTTTGCACCAGAGTCACAGACAGGGCAGACTAAGCAATGGTGTTGTTTTTAGTGTTACGCATTGATCTCGCATTATTGTAGTCTGTGCCACCTTTATCGTGGCTTGTGTGCCTGCCGTTACTGCTCTTGGTGTTTAAAACAACTTTTTTAAATGTGGAGACTCCAAGTTGGGTCTCCATCTGGTGGATTGCCTGTCTTGGAAGGTGTGTCAGAGGCCAATTACAATATGTCTACTCTTTGGAAATTGATGCCACTTTAATGGTGTGTGACAAAATTATTGGAAATGTGGAGACTCCAAGTGGGGTCTCCATCTGGTAGGTTGCCTGTCTAAGTAGGGCTCCCAAACATGCAGGCCTGCATTTACTTTCAGTCAACTTGTGTTACTTTCCTTACATTTTTCTACCAATAGCGCTGTATGAAACTGATGTTTGTGCCATCTGAGTGTGGCTGGAAAAGAAAAAAAATGGCATTGTTGCATGAGGTATCAGAGCTACCAGCTAAGAAGGCTTACCAGCCACCAGGTCCTCATTGAAACTTCAATTCCAAGCTGTAAATGCTGGCCCAGGACCTGATACCTCATGCATGGGCCATGGCTGACAGCTGCTGCGCCATTTGCAAATTTTTATTGTGAGTCAATTGATGCCATTTTTCATGGTGTCTGCCCCTAACTCTAGCTGATTAGGAAGCTTTCTGTCACCCCTTAAGGTGTTGTGAACATGTTTGGTTTGGCCTCCTATTGAATTTAATGGAGTTTGGGTATGTTTGTCGAACTGTCCATTGCACATATTTGGGGGAACGTCTGAATATTTGGTGAATCGAACCAAAGCTTGAAAGGTTCCCTCATCTCTACTCAGAAGCAAAATGTGCTGCCCAGTGTCAGAAAACCTGGTCTAAAGGCCCTTTTACATTTAGCGATGCACCAGCGATCCAACCAGCGATATGACCCGGTCAGGATCGCTGGTGCATCGCTAAATGATCGCTAGTGAGTTTTCATACAGAAAGATCTCACAGCGATGCAGCAGCGACGCAGCGCACGATACTCACCTTTCACACACGGCGATCCAGATGTCCTCCCGCCCGCGTCCAGCGTCGCTCGTCATCACAGCAGGAAGTCTCAGCAGGAAGCGCCCGACGAGAAATGGAGCCGGACATTCTCGCGCGATCAGCGATGGACAGCGGGGGAGCCGGTCGCTGGTAAGTATCACACATTGCGATATCGCTAGCAATATCGCTATAACGTCACAAAACCAGTGACGTTTTAGCGATATTGCTAGCGATATCGCTTAGTGTAAAACCCCCTTTAGCCACAGGTCATGGGTCCTCAAAAAAGGATAATGACTAGGGACGAACAATGATATGCTCGTTTCGTGTAGCAAGTAAAATGGGAGTCGATGGGAAAGCCAAGTTTTTTTTTTCTGGCAGACCCTACAAAGAGGTCTGAGGGACAGTGAAAATGTTCAAATGGATGGGAAAAGTGCTCAATGGAAGCAGAACAGCATGGGGAAGACCCCTGGAAGCACCTCTGACTCCCAGATCACTGCTGAGAACAATGGGGTCACACTTTTACTCCACTTTAAGGACTGACAATAAAACATTCCAAACCAACAAGAAATTGCATGTTACAGGAAAAAAAATGCAAAGAAACATTTTTTTTTTCCTGTATAATGACTTGTTTATAAGGCAAAACTTGCAAAATTGGTGGCTGACTAAATAATGTTTTTCCCCTCTGTATCTATTATCTATCATCTATCTATTTATCTATCATCTATCTATCTATCTATCTTTTACTTTTACTCGCCTCTCTCGGTTACAGGGCTGAGCCCCCGCTCCCCTTCACAATGGCTGCCTATCTTTCCTGTGGTTCTGAACTTGGCCAGCAAAACCTTCTGATATCATTACGCTCACCCCTTGAAGACCCACTGAGACAGCAGTGTGTGTCTGAAAATTGAGCTTTGTTTTGAGTTACCGTGTCATTTGGAGTTTTCCTCGCCTCCCTTTCTTCTCAGCCGGCTAGTCATCTCTTCCTATTTTTCTACATACTGTACTTGCTTCCTGGCACAAACCTGCAGTTAAATCTTTGTCTAATGTTAATATAGCAAACTCTTCCCCAGTGCTGTTCACACTACATACACTGTTGCAACAGTGCTTATCTTCTCTACAAGCAAATATTCACTTTGCCTTTTCATCGCTTCTGACTCCGTCTACGTCTGATGATAGCATACAACTGTCTTTACCAAATTGTTTGCTGAAAGTCTTGGAGAGATGATACAGCTACCGCTTCTGGCTTTGTGTCCTCTGCTGTTTCCTGCTCTGCCTGCCTGCCTGCCGTCCTTCACACCAGGCTGCCCTGGCCACCGCTGATTAATGTGCCATCCAGCGAGTTCTGCGTGTTGTGGCATGTAGTGCTCCCTAACACTATCTATCCATCTCTCTCTGCTTTCTCGTAAGCTGCAGTTTGTATGGTTTACCCTACTTTAGTAAAATAGCGTTTAATTTCTGAAACTTATTTAACCTCCTTCATTGTTGTCAGAGAGGAGAAGTTATTTCTGCTATTAGCATTTTAAACGTCGCTGGTAATGTTAAATATACAGCGTTCTATTACAATTCATTGACTCTGGCGTTATTTATCTGGTATCTGCACTGTGCTGCGGCATTAAACCACTCGAGAAGACGAATACCCGGCGCTCTTACACAACGGCAGCTCCGGTAAAGTGTCCTGCTTAATCAGACGGCTGCGGAGTTTAACGTGAGCGGATTAGATAGTCTGTATTCACTTCTGAAATTAGGAAGTATCGGAATTGTTGGTGTAAATGTCATTTCATTTATTGCAACATAAACTTTATTATTTTTGCGTTTTCCTCCGGTTTACCTCTTCAGCGTGGAGACATATTTCAGCAATTTAGAGCTGAGAAGAAACGATCTGTGGGGATTTTATCTGTGAACTGAGCTGAGATGTGATGTGAGACACTGCAGTCATTCCAATGGGCTAAAAGACTGCAGAAGGGCCCTGGGGAAGAAGACTATAGGGCCACCACTACTCCTTGTGTACCTGGACACATGCAGCACTCACATACACACTGGACGATTACACCACATGTAGCAGTTTTACCGGAAATGTATTATACGATAAGTGCTACACTTACACTCTGAGAACAAAGCAAATGCGCCACTCATACACTACACATACTACACATAGTGCATCTACACTATGGGCACATACTACACATAGTGCACCAACAACCTGGGCACATACTACACATAGTGCACCAATAACCTGGGCACATACCACACTTAGTGCACCAACAACCTGGTCACATACTACACATAGTGCACCAACAACCTGGGCACATACTACACATAGTGCACCAACAACCTGAGCACATACTACACATAGTGCATCAACAACCTGGGCACATACTGCACATAGTGCACCAACAACCTGGGCACATACTATACATAGTGCACCAACAACCTGGGCACATACTACACATAGTGCACCAACAACCTGGGCACATACTATACATAGTGCACCAACAACCTGGGCACATACTACACATAGTGCACCAACAACCTGGGCACATATAGCACATAGTGCACCAACAACCTGGGCACATACAGCACATAGTGCACCAACAACCTGGGCACATACCACATTTAGTGCACAAACAACCTGAGCACATACTACACATAGTGCACCAACAACCTGGGCACATACTACACATAGTGCACCAACAACCTGGGCACATACTGCACATAGTGCACCAACAACCTGGGCACATACTACACATAGTGCACCAACAACCTGGGCACATACTACACATAGTGCACCAACAACCTGGGCACATACTGCACATAGTGCACCAACAACCTGGGCACATACTGCACATAGTCCAGCTACACCCTGGGCACAAACTACACATAGTGCACCAACAACCTGAGCACATACTGCACATAGTGCACCAACAACCTGGGCACATACCACACTTAGTGCACCAACAACCTGGGCACATACCACACTTAGTGCACCAACATCCTGAGCACATACTACACATAGTGACAATGTATGTAAAGCGCTGCGGAATAAGATAGCACTATATAAGCAAAAGCATATTAATAAATAACAAATAATGCACCTACACTCTGGGCACTGTGAGGCAGTGACCGGTGTCGTATGCGAGGGTCGCTATGTGTCCCCCAGGATGCACACAGAGGCGTATTGAGGCTGCAGGAGTGCATTGCTGTCACAGGTATAGTTGTGATTGCCATGCAAAATAAAAGTAAGTGTTGTTCTTGGGTAAGCTATTTGCTCAAGGCAGATTTAAGGAAAACCTGCCATGGGCTTTTATTTTTGAAACAGACTACAGGATGGTAGTTGGGCGGTCCGTTTCCTCCTCGGCTGGGTTTTCCTTGTAAAGACCCTGCATCAAAGGGTTGAGTGTGTCAGTTTGGTTTTGCGATCATGCAGAGCAGAAGGCTCTGCAGAGCTCCACCTGTGTGAAGCAACACAGAGTTCAGCAGAGCCAAAAGGCCTGGCACCACTCAGCATACGTGGCGGTGCAGTCACCTACAGAAACCAGTCCCGGTTAGGGACTATCTTGCTTTTCCTGCTTTGATCCGGAGGATACCATTTGAGCTCCAGTTTAAGTTTTCTTTGGACATGAAAAGACTTTGTTTTGGTCTTGGGGCTGTGATGCAATAGAATGACACATGATGCCTAACGCCCAATCATTGCTGGCATCATTGTTTCCACCTTTGGACAGACTGAACATGAAGAAGTCTGGGCTGCAACTGATCCCTGACTTCCTCTTCATGTTCAGTTTGTCGGAAGGCAGAGAGAGTGACGCCAACGCTGATTGGGCGTTAGCATCACGTTTCACAACACCGCATCACAGCCACGGGAAGAGCGAGTGCCGACACTGCGGGAATGGCGCCTGCTCGGGAGGTGAGTATGTCATGAACTCTAGTGCCACCTATTGGAAGTAGCAATCCTAAAAATCAATTATCGACCCTTTAACGAACCTTGCCACATGACAGTATAAAAGCCAAACCAGAATCTCTATTTACAGACACATGTTTTGGGATTTTGCCCCTCCTCAGTGCAAAGCAAGATATCTGATTATCTGATTTGGCTGCATTAGAGGTCTCTGACTAAGGATAAAAGGGAAAAGTCTTTCTTTGTGGAATGGGACATGCTTGACATGCCAGTGTAAGGAGACTTATAGGCCATGCAATGGGCCTCTGGGAAATTAAATATGCAAGAGTAAGAGGACTTGAACTCTAGTGCCACCTATTGGGAGAAGCAATCCTATAAGTCAATATTGTCCCTTTAATGAGCCTTACCACATGACAGAGAATAAAAGCCAAACCAAAATCTCAATTTGTAGACACATGTTTTGGGGTGTTTGCCACTCCTCAGTGCAATACAAGACATCTTATTTGATTGTATGAGAAACCTCTGACTGAAGTCTAAGGGTAACGTCACTCATTGTGAAAAGTGACATACTTGACAATCCAGTGTAAGGAAACTTATAGGCCATGCAATGCTTTTCTGGGAAATTAAATGTGCAAGCTGCTTCACCAGTAAGGAAAATTAGTTAGAATAGGATTGGTGATGATATCAACTCGGCATCAAAAGGTTGTCAACAACTGTCCCACCTGGCATGAAGCAGTATCTCTTACCCCCATGTGGAAATTAAAGGTACTGCACATCACCTTCAAGTAGAAACCCATTTAGGTTACTAAGGGTTTCTAAAAGTGTGATTATAATAAAATTCCATTAACCCCCCCCTCTAGCTAGAAATAATTGGGTAATAAAAAAAAGTTTGAGTGCCTTATGTTTTAAAACGACAGGTGCACTTTAAGACTTTACCATCCAGATAATCAGACGCATTTATGATACGCTTCTCTATTGTCAGTATTTCATGTATGACAGATCGGAGATCATTGTTTTCTGCATAATTGTGCACTTCTTTTCAAAGGATTTATTGTACTGCATGAATGTTGCCATAATACCGACAACATAAAATCTTTAATTAGACCATTGCTGGTTATTTCAAAGGGACATTGCGTTATTAATGTGTGCATAATTAGGCATTGTATTTATAAATATCACATCCAATTATTTGGCCATGTGCTTGGGTTGGTAATTTTCTGGGGTTCCAAGCATATCTTTGATTTAGTCTACAGCTGGCACTGGATGATTATACTCAGGCTTTGCCAATTCATTTGCTCTAGGAAATAAAGCAAGCATGTCAATGTATTATCTACAGATTCTTGAGTCTCATTGCATCCAAAGAAAATACACAGATGAAAGTCCTGGATTGTTTTCCATCGTTATGATGTTCCAACAACGGGCAAAGTCTGAAATTCCTTAACTGTGATCTTTTTTTTTGTTAACTGGTTGATAAATTCAACTTTGGCCCCAAAGTGTCCAAAATCTGTACTGAGGTCCCCCAACCCCGAAATTTAAATGTGACATATTCGACAGTTTTATTCTATTCGAGAGGGACACAAAAGTTGAGCAAACCAGCTAAAATTACATTTTTGGCCGATTCGCTCAATACAGGGGCGATGGGAGTTTAAGGGGATCGGATTCAATTTGCATCAAATTAATTTGGTGCCAATAATTGAATAAGCCAAAACGTGATTAAAGCAGTTGTAACCTCAGGCTAGGATCACACAAGAGTATTTTTTCTTACTCTAGAGAATCGGGTTGATTATGCAAACAACACTCTGATCAGAATGTGATCATAGTGTGCTCCAATTTTCTTGGATGAGGAGAAGATGGAGAAACAAACTTTCTTCATCTTTATCTTCTCAATGACTTGTATGGCCGAGTGTGATCCTATTATTGGATCAAATTTAGGCATGCATACAAATAGACCACAGACTGCACATCAGTCAACAGTGTGATGCAGGAGCAAAAGTTCTGGGATGTATTAAGAGAAGCATACAGTCTAGATCATGTGAAGTCATTATTGCCCTCTACTCCTCCTTGGTCAGACCTCATCTGGAATATTGTGTTGAGTTCTGGGCGCCACATTTTAAAAAAGACATCAACAAACTAGAGCAAGTTCAGAGAAGAGCGACCAGAATGGTGAGTGGACTGCAAACCCTGTCTTATGAGGAAAGATTAAAGGATCTGGGAATGTTTAGATTGCAAAAATGAAGGCTTAGTGGAAACTAAATAGCTGTCTACAAATATCTGAAGAGATGTCACAGTGTTATCATTATTCTCATTTGCACATGGAAACACGAGAAGCAATGGCATAAAACTGAAAGGGAGAAGATACAGATTAGATAGTATAAAAAAAATTTTGACAGTGAGGGTGATCAATGAGTGGAATAGGCTGCCATGAGAGATGGTGAGTTCTCCTTCAATAGAAGTTTTCAAACAGAGGCTGGACAGACATGATTTAGTGAATCCTGCATTGAGCAGGGAGTTGGACACCATGACCCTCAAGATCCCTTCCAACTCAAACATTCTATGATCTTTCAGTGTCTCCAGACTATCCCTCTCTTACCCTATGGTTCATGCTATTGGAAATTTCAGCTGCCATTTTTCTTTTGTTTTTGTAGAGATAAGCCTCCATTGGAGGTGTCTGGCATCAATCTGCTCTCTTCTTTCTAATTAGAACATACAGAAGCTTGGCCAAGCTAAGAATGCATGGGCATGGGGGTTTGGGGCAGACAGTCATTTAATGGCAAGTCTTAAATATTGGTCCTCATAATTATGTGAATATCTCAACGTGCTCTGAACCTCTCTCACATCTACATCGCCTAATCCCATCACACAAAATTAGATTAATTCTCAACTTACAGTATATGTGCTAGATCTTCAGCCTTCATGGCAAATTGCAGGGTTTTTTTTCTTAGATTTTTTGCTTAAAAATAACCCAGCTATAATTGTTCTCATACTTTATTGGCCATTGGTGCTGCAAGCCAGAAAAATACAAAAATGCTCATCCACTTGCTGTACTGAAAGTAAGAAACTTTAAAAAAAAGGCCAATAGATTCCTGGCGTACACTGGTACCGCAATTACCAGAAGTAAAGAAAGGCCATCTGTCAGCTGAGAGACTACTATAGAGTAAGACCCATCCATCAGCGGGTGGAAAGTGATAAAAAAAAAGGTAAACTGCTCATAGGCTAGCTGGTAAAAAGCGGTATTACAAGCAAAAAAAAAAAAAGAAAACCTCATCTGCCAGGTGTTGAAAAGATATAATAAAGTATCAAAAAAAGAAAAAAATCCTGGTACTGCATGTATAAAAGTAGTGAAAAAAAATCTGCCTGGTGGTGAAAATTGGTACTGCAAGCATCAAAAGAAGAACAAAGCCCAAATCTGCTAACTGGTGAAAAGTAGTACTGCATGTATAAAAAAAAATGTAAAAACACACGAGACATACACAAAAGTGAACAGGTCGGTAGGACAGTGTTCACACCACCCAAAGACTGAAACACAACATGCACATAAAGAGCCGTCTTGCACAGCGTGCCCATATCAGGAACCTACTTTCTGAATCCTGCTCATATAGGTACTGTTCACATGATCAGGTTTTAAATATATTAGATAGGACTGCTCCGAGATAGGTATACAATGACGTGGTGGAGTGGCTTAGTATACATATTTTGCAAAAAACGTATCAACTACGTAAATACCCTGTATTTGTTATCATCTTTTTACTAGCACTTGCTGTCTACTGTTATATATATTTTTTACAACAGAGTATTTTTGCACATTTGTAATACTGTGTTTCTGTATAAAAAAAGAAGAAAGCCAGTCTGCTAGCTGATGCAAAGTGGTACTGCATGTATTAAAAAAAAAAAAGAAAATGGATCTGTTTGCTGCAGAAAAGTGATATTGCAAGCATAACAAAAATAAAAAAAAAACCTCATCTTCCAGCTGGTCAAATGTTAGATCTCAAATATAAAAAAAAAAAATCAAAAAAAAAATCATGTGCCTGCTGGTGAGGAGTGGCATTGCAGGGATGCAAAAAAATACGATATGCTTACTGGTGAAAAGTGGTACTGCAAGCATAAAAAAAAATCATATAAGGGAACACTTCCCCTCTAAGACAAATAATGATAAATCACAGAATGACAAACCTATAAAAGCTGTTCCTGAAATGATATTTGTATACCACTCTCCTCTTGAGCCGTCGTGAACCCTCCTCGTCTCATCAGGAGAATTCTCTGTTTTACTCTCAGCTGTAAAATCGAGATGAATTCATGAATCATTTACGGAGGTAATTGTGGTGTAATTTATCAATGTGTACCATTTTATTCTAAAGTGGATCATCTGACCTTGCACTCAGTGTCTGCGGGGTTTTATTACTGAAGCCCTTGTTACTCTAAAATTGGATTTAATTGGCTGTAGGATGTACACTCTCTACGCATTCTCTATATTAGAGCAATAGATAGGTCACTTACGATTACATGTTCTGTTTCTTGTAATTGTCCTATTATATGCCGGTAGTAACTTTCCCGTATACCTCTGTATTACGGATAATTCTTCTGGTAGAGACGGATACTTCTCATTCTCCTACATTGACGCATGTCGAATACAATGACCATTGATAGATGCCATGGTACCTTTGTAGCCCATTGTATAGTAACAATACGCATGACTCTTCGTGTTTATCCAAGGATGGCATTTTTTCTGTCTTTAATTTATAGTTTTTCCCATCACAATCATCTATTTAGTTCACTTGTATGAGCAAAAGTGCCTGCTTTGCCCACTTTTTGACATCATTAATGACCGCCGCTGCTCTTCAGTAATCAGGTCTTGATGAAATCATGTCTACCAGTCAGCCCGGTCAGTATTAGATCAGATAGACAGGGTAGAGAGCAGTGTGAGAAGCCTTTTTTTACCTCAGCCCCCCAGTATTTCCAGTATCAGATAGACAGGGTGGACAGCAGTGTGAGCAGGCTCTTCATACCTCAGCACCCCTGACATCACCAGTATTGAATCAGATAGACAGGGTGGACAGCAGTGTGAGCAGGCTCTTCATACCTCAGCACCCTTGACATCACCAGTATTGGATCAGATAGCCAGGGTGGACAGCAGTGTGAGCAGGCTCTTCATACCTCAGCACCCCTGACATCACCAGTATTGAATCAGATAGACAGGGTGGACAGCAGTGTGAGCAGGCTCTTCATACCTCAGCACCCTTGACATCACCAGTATTGGATCAGATAGACAGGGTGGACAGCAGTGTAAGCAGGCTCTTCTTATCTCTGCACGTCTCATATCTCCAGGATTAGATCAGATAGAATCATAGAATGTTAGAGTTGGAAAGGACCTCCAGGTTCATCATGTCCAACCCCCGCCGCTCAATGAAGGACTCAATAACCATTTCAGACAGACGGTTTAGTTCAACCATGTAATTTTGCCTGAGCACCCCAACACTCCATAAGTAGGGGAAGTTTGAGCACATAGCAGGACTAGGATGGGAAGGAGCACAGTTTGACTTTTTGAACCCAAAATTGGCTGGAATAAAGAATGGATGCCATGACACGAATGGAAGCCCCTGATGTGCCTAAACAGTAGAAACCCCCCACAAGTGATCACATTTTAGAAACTAGACCCCTCAAGGAGCTTATCTAGATGTGTAGTGATCACCTTGAACCCCCAGATGCTTCGCAAAAATTTACAAGGTTGAGGAGTGGAAATTAAAATCATATTTTTTCCCCAAAAATGTTATTTTGGCCCTATTTTTTATTTTCACAAGGTTTGTGCAATTGCTGTGCACTTTCTCTTAAGCACACCAAAATCCCATATGGGGGGAATCTACTGTTTGGGGTCACGGCAGGGCTGGGAAGGGAAGTAATGACAATTTGGAATACAGACTTTGATGGAATGGTCGCTTTTCGAGTGCCCCAGGTGTGCCAAAACAGCGGAAACCCCCACACACGTGACCCTATATTGGAATTGATCTAGTGTTTTCCCGGTATGTAAATTTTATAATGTAGTGGCATATGTGAGTAGTGTAGAGTGCATCAGGCTGGCATACGTGAGCTGTGTAGTGTATATCAGGGGGGTTGGCCTGCGTGAGTTGTATAGTCTGCATCAGATAGGCATACGTGAGTTGGGTGAGTCCGAAATCCATTTAGTAGTCCATACATACGTGTTATAGTTTGAAGCATTCTTTTATACACAGATCAGGTATGTCAGGGCAGGAGTCGCATTTAGGCTATGTGCACACGTATGCAGAAAATTTCTGCATAAAAACCGGACTCCTTCCCAGAAAACGCGCGTTTTTCCGTGATTTTTGCGTGTTTTTGCCGCGATTTTTTCCGCGTGTCCCCAGACACATAGAAAATAGCTAGAAATGTGGAATTTTCTGCAAAATTAATGAGTATGCTGCGTTTTTTTTACCAGGAAGCGTTTTTTTCGCGGAAAAAAGGGCATCAATATGGACAAAAAGTGCAAAATCCATTAAAATGAATGAGAAGCTTCTTTTAAGAGCTTTTTTGAGCAGATTTTTTGGTATATCCGCGGGAAAAACGGGAAAAAAAATGCTGTGTGTGAACACAGCCTTATAAGTGGTGTCCTTGCGTATCCCCCTTCTATAACACACTCAGCACCTCTATGCGACCATCCTACCACTATATGGTATGGTAGTAATATGTGGTCTGGTCATGGTGTGGCAGTATTTGTTCCTTGCATGTGGTGGTAATATATGGTCTGGTCATAGTGTTGCTGTATTTGTTCCCTGCATGTGGTATTATTTGGTCATTATGCAGTGGTAATATGAGGTCTGGTCATAGTGTGGCAGTATTTGTTCCTTGTATGTGCTGGTAATATATGGTCTGGTCATGGTCTGGCGGTATTTGTTCCTTGTATGTGGTACTATTTGGTCATTATGTGGTGGTAATATGAGGTCTCGTCATGGAGTGGCGGTATTTGTTCCTTGTATGTGGTATTATCCGGTCACTATGTGGTAGTAATATGTAATATGGTCATGGTGTGATGGTATTTGTCCCATGTGCTGTATGTGGTATTATTCAGTCACTATGTAGTGGTAATATGTGATGTGGTCATGGTGTGCCTGTATTTCTCCCTTGTATGTGGTATTATTCAGTCACAATATGGTGGTAATATGTGGTCTGTCCATGGTATGACAGTATTTGTCACTTGTATGTGGTATCGTTCATTTTAAAAAATGTATGTGACATATTCCCTTAAAAAAATGAATAAAAATATACCTAAAAAGAGTATTGGATATTTTAGCAAATGTTTCATAGTTTAGAGTAGAGTAGGGTCCAGCCAAAAGAGTCTACCTTGTCGTGGTGGTGGCTAAAAAAAATCTTTTGGCCAAATCAAAGGCTGCTGGTTATGTATGTGATCTGGTGTTAGATGCGAACTGATAATATCTGATTGGTGAGGACATGGTTCAGAAGTATTTCCCAGATTGGATGGGGGGACTGTGGAATATTGGAGGCAGAGCTAGGGTGGAGCCTGGGCGGAGTCTCAAGGAAGCCCGAAAATTTTACCAATGTCGTGCCTTGAAATTCCTGGGGGCATCCCTGGGTTCAAATAGTGGTAGCTTGGGCCACCTGGTGTATATGAACTAGATTAGTCTATAGTGTAACTTACTCTTTTAAGCTAATTTTTGAGTTTTTTTGGCTTGAAAATCCCTTTAAACCATACCACTCAAAATTCAAAGACACCAGAGGCCAGCTGTGAGCTGTGCACTTATTTCACCACTCGGGGCGCCACAGTCACTAAAGGAAAAATGAATTTAAGGTCAAATTACTGTCAGAAAGATTTGACCTCATTTATGACTTTACTAAGGGATGAAGGGTAGAGATGAGCGACTTTGCCTTTTTTCCGGTCGAGTCGGGTTTCATGAAACCTGACTTTCTTAAAAAGTCAGGTCGAACGAAATCAGCCAATTATCGTGAAAAGTCGAAGGCCGACTGAAACACGAAACCCAATGCAAGTCAATGGGGAAGAAAAGTCGGCAGTGAGTGGAGGACAGGAAGCACACCTACAGTGCCCATTTTAATGCCAAAAACATCAATTCTTATTACTTAAGCTTGTCAACCTTAATTTACTTTATAATAATAGTTAGGCATTGAACACTGAGGGTTATTTGGATAAAGTTGTGGGGGGTAGAGCTGGCTCCAGGTTTTCATGTGCCCTGGGCCAAAGAGCGCCCCTTTAACACATACTACAGCTCATGATGCTCCGATACGGCACAGAAATATACTGTAGGTATAGTATTTGGCTAAACTTGTGGGGGGGTAGGGCTGGCTCGAGATTTTCGTGGGCCCAGGGCCAAAGAGTGTCAATGGGCTCCTTTAGCACATGCCACAATTCATGATCCTCTGATACGGCAGAGAAATAACGGTATAATACAATGAAAAATACTTCACTTCTTGCATCTCATGACTGATATCCATTTTAAATTCTCCAATAGCTCCAAAAACGGACAGTATATTACTCCATACAGTATTATGGCCACCACATAGTGCGCTATACAGAGTAATGAGGCCCATATATTTCTCCATACAGAATCATTGGTCCCATATAATGTTTCATACAGTATATGATGAGCTCCACATAATGCTACAGTATATGTTGGTCCCCATGGATGAAGCTCCACTGTGTTATGGGCCCAAATAATGCTCCATATATAATGGGCCCCATTTCTAATGCTCCAGTGCATAATGGGCCCTGTAAATGCTGCTCCAGTGTCTGATGTCCACCTTTGGAATGCTCCAGTGTATGGTGGGCCCCATATATCATTCTCCAGAGTATAGTGCTCCCCAAAAATAGCTGTCCCAACATTGAAAACAATTAAATAAGTCTCCTCGCTAGGGAATCCCTGTACGAGTCTGGACTCCTCGTCGTCCCCATCTTCCATCTCACTGCACTTGGACTGCTTAGGCAGAGGGTGTACAGACGTGATGTCATCGTGCTCTCTGACCAGAATGTCACTGTCAGGAAACGCGGAAGACGTCACGGCGGTGGAGCAGGGAGAGGTAAGTATTTCAACTTTGCAAGTGCTGTGATCCTGAGCAAGCAGGGGGGGCCCACTCGTTGGTGACGTTACTGGCACAGGGCCCCTCATAGTACGGCGGTGTGTCTTACGGTGGGTGTGCACCCCCACCGTCAGAGACACTTGATTGTACTATGAGGGACCTTGTGCCAGTGCCGCTGCCAAACAGTGTGCCAACCCACCTGTCCAGGGAAACGGCACTCGCACGGGTGCATGCGCCAGGTGGTGACCACGGCCCTGTGGGGGGAGGCAGCCCAGTTAGGGAGGTGGAAAAATTGGCATATGTTGATGTTGGACATTCAGCAGCTGCAAATGGAGTAATTGGAGAAGTCCGCGGAAGAGGAGGACAAAAACAAGCCATTTTTCTGGCAACCTACGTGTCAGCAGGGGAGGGTGGGACAAAATCCTTTGAAACCCATGCATGGTTCATTTTAGTGAAGGTTAGATCATCAACATTTTGGGTCGACAGACGGGTCCTTTTTTCTGTCAGGATTGATCCAGCAGCACTGAAGACTCGTTCAGATAACACACTAGCAGCAGGGCAAGCGAGCTCCTGTAAGGCATATTGTGCCAATTCAGGCCAGGTGTCCAGTTTACAGGCCCAATAGTCAAAGGGGAGTGACCGGTGAGGGAAAACATCGATATGGGAGGAGAAGTAGTTTGTTACCATAGTTGACAACTGCTGTCCCCTGTCATTTTCGATAGATGCAGTATTACCAGTCATGTGAGCGGTATTTGAAAAATCAGTCCACAACATGGTCATTAAACCCCTGTGTCCAACGCCACTTTGGCTGTGTGCACCACGAACACCTCTTTCATGTTGCCCCCTAAGGCTTGTTGGAAAAACATCACCGCCGCTGTGTGCTAGGAATGCCTCAAACAAACGGTTTACCAGAGTTGCTTGTTTGTTAGCCAATATTAGCTCTAGGTTCTCCTGTGGCATGATGTTTTGTAATTTGTCTTTATAGCGTGGATCCAGGATGCTGGCCAACCAGTAGTCGTCATCGCTCATCATTTTGGCAATGCGGGGTCCCTTTTTAGGATCTGCAAGGCATAATCAGACTTGTGGGCCAATGTTCCAGGTGTCAATGATGCACTGCGAGTGCTGGGTGGAGGAGCACTTTCTAGCAAATCCACATCCCTCCAGTCACGCACAAACCCTGTACCTGACCTTGCCACGCCAACATTTTTTCTAGCCCCCCTGAGAAGCATCCTCCTCCCCAAAATAATCATCCCCATCCTCCTCCTCTTCCTCTTCTTCCTCCACCTCGTCCACGAGACTTCCCTGTGCAGACAATGGCTGACTGTCATCAAGTCTTCCCTCCTCCTCTTCCTCCTCAGACGCCTGCTCCTTAATGTGCGTCAAAGTTTGCATGAGCAGACGCATAAGTGGGATGCTCATGCTTAGGATGGCGTTGTCTGCGCTTACCAGCCGTGTGCATTCCTCAAAACACTGAAGGACTTTACAGAGGTCTTTCAGCTTCGACCACTGCACACCAGACAACTCCATGACTTCCTGCAAACTGCCTGCCCGTGTATCCTCCCACAAATGAATTACAGCCTGCCTCTGTTCGCACAGCCTCTGAACCATGTGCAGGGTGGAGTTCAACCTTGCTGCAACGTTGATAATTAGGCGGTGCTTGGGAAGGTGGAGCAATCGCTGCAGCTTCTGCATACGACTGGAGTCTACGGGCGACCGGTGGATGTGCGAGCACAGTCTTCGCACCTTATGGAGCAGGGGTGTTAACTCAGGATAATTATTGAGGAAGCACTGCACCACCAGGTTCAAGGTGTGAGCCAGGCAAGGTATGTGTCTGAGTTTTGAAAGGGCTATGGCTGCCACAAAATTCTGGCCGTTATCACTAACTACCTTGCCTGCCTCAAGATGTAGACTGCCCAGCCATGACTCAGTTTGTCGCTGCAAGTAGTCGGCCAGGACCTCCGCGGTGTGTCTGTTGTCTCCCAAACACATCATCTTCAACACAGCCTACTGAAGCTTACCAGTAGCTGTTCGATAGTGGGACACCTCGTGTGCAACACTGCCAGCTGCGGATGGAGTGCTCGTGTGACTGCGCTCTGTGGACGAGCTTTCGCTTCTGGAGGAGGAGGAGGGTCGAATGCATACAGCCAACTGTTTCCTATACCGTGGGCTAGGCAGCACTGTCCCACCGCCGCTGTCCCCTGTGGACCCTGCATCCACCGCATTAACCCAGTATGCAGTGATGGACACGTAACGGCCCTGGCCATGCCTACTGTACCATGCATTTGTTGTGAGGTGCACCTTTTCACTCACTGATTGCTTGAGTGCATGGACAATGTGGTCTTTCACATGCACGTGGAGGGCTGGGATGGCTTTCCGCGAAAAGAAGTGCCGACTGGGTAGGTCATAGCATGGTACTGCATAGGCCATGAGCTCGCGGAAAGCTTTGCTTTCAACCAACCGGTAGGGCATCATCTCTAACGAGATTAGTTTGGCAATGTGGGCGTTCAAAGCCAGTGTACGCGGATGAGAGGATGAGTACTTTCTTGTCCTACTCAGAGTCTCTGGTAGGGTGAGCTGGACTTGAGAGCTGCATATGATGGAACTAGCGGTGGACATGGCGAACTGAGAGAGGGTTGGTGATGGTGATGGTGTTGGTGGTGTTGCTGATGACCTAGATTCAGTCTTTCGTAGCAAGAACATTGTGATTCCATGACTGCTTTGCCCTTGCGACGACACCTCGACATTTGCTGCTGGTGGTGTGCTAACCAGTGGGCTTACAGTGGGGGAAGCGATGTAGCGTTGCTGACTACCTTCATTCGGAGCAGGTGCACATGTGGTACGTGAGGTTTGGTTGTCCGTCCATGCTTGGAAGTGCATGGTGGTTAAATGTCTAAGCATGCAACTGGTATTCAAATTTCTCAGATTTTTCCCTCGGCTATAGGTCTTTGCGCACTTACAGATAACTTTTGCCTGTTCATTAGGATTTTGTTCAAAAAAGTGTGCCACACTGCACTCTTCCTACTGTGGAAGACATTTTGAGACCTTGCACGCTGTGCTAATTTGACCATCTGGCCAAGCTGTCCTGCAACTCTTTTGGTTTTTGTAACCCGTTTTTGGACTGCTACGGGCCTGCCAGATAACAGCTGTTGCGATGTCGTTGTCTGCTGCGGATCCTCCTCCTCCTCTTCTGAGCTATTAGCAGCGGCACCCTCTTCCTCCAATGGATGCCAATCTGGGTCAACAACTGGGTCATCCATCACCTCCTCTTCAATTTCATCTGCACCTTCCTCTGTGTCACCATGTAAGGTGGTATAGTATGTGGGAAGGGGCACCTGAGTTTCATAGAATCATAGAATCATAGAATCGTAGAGTTGGAAGGGACCTCCTGGGCCATCTGGTCCAACCCCCTGCTCAAAGCAGGATTCGCTAAATCATCCCAGTCAGATGTCTGTCCAGCCTCTGTTCGAAGACTTCCATTGAAGGAGAACTCACCACTTCTCGTGGCAGCCTGTTCCACTCATTGATCACTCTAACTGTCAAAAAGTTTTTTCTAATATCTAATCTGTGCCTCCTCCCATTCAGTTTCATCCCATTGCTTCTAGTCTTTCCTCGTGCAAATGAGAATAAAGTTGATCCTTCTAAAATGTGACAGCCCTTTAGATATTTGTAGACAGCTATTAAGTCTCCTCTCCGTCTTCTCTTTTGCAAACTAAACATTCCCAAATCCTGCAACCTTTCCTCATAAGACAGGGTTTGCAGACCGGTCACCATTCTGGTCGCTCTTTTCTGAACTTGCTCCAGTTTGTTGATGTCTTTTTTAAAATGTGGTGCCCAAAACTGGACACAATATTCCAGATGAGGTCTGACCAAAGAGGAGTAGAGGGTAATAATGACTTCATGTGATCTAGACTGTATGCTTCTGTTAATACATCCTAGAATTGCATTTGCCTTTTTTGCTGCTGCATCACACTGTTGACTCATATTCAGTCTGTGATCTATTAGTATACCCAAGTCTTTTTCACATGTGCTGTCACTTAGCCCTATTCCTCCCATTCTATATCTGCTTTTTTCATTTTTATTGCCCAGATGTAGTACTTTGCATTTCTCCCTGTTAAAAACCATTCTGTTAGTTGCTGCCCACTTCTCCAGTTTATTTAAATCTTTTTGAATCCTCTCTCTCTCTTCTCAGGGTCTGATTCTGCCTCAGTACACTGCGAGGACAATGTAGTGCTCTGAGTGAATGTACCAGCAGAAAAATCTAGCAGTGGCTGTGCATCAGTGCACTCCATGTCAGATTCATCTTGGACTGGGGAATAGTGTTGAGCGATACCATCCGATATTGAGAAATATCGGATCGGATTGGCCCGATACCCAAAAAAGTATCGGGTATCGCCGATTCCGATCCCAGAAGTTCCATTCAAGTCAATGGGACAGAAATATTGGAATTAAAAAAAACCCTTTCTTTACTTGCACATCCAGTTCGGGAGGGGGGAAGAGTGTGGGCGGTGCGTGGGCGGACACTGTGCATGTCTGTGTGTGCGGGCGGGGTCTGTGTGGGCCTGCCGGGGGTCTGTACAGGCCTGCCGGGGGTCTGTATGGGCCTGCCGGGGGCTTGTGCCGGCTGCCGGGGGTCTGTACGGGCCTGCCGGGGGCTTGTGCCGGCTGCCGGGGGTCTGTGCGTGCCTGCTGGAGGTCTTGTGTGTGTGCAGGCATCGTCCGATGGGACTACAAGTCCCATCGGGCGATGCCTGCTACAATGACAGTGATTGACACATTAGCCAATGATGGGACAGTAGTAGTCCCATCATCCGGCTAATGTGTTGAATGTAAAAAAAAAACATACATACTACATATATACAACATTCATACATACTACATACATACTACATATATACAATATTCATACAACATACATACATACTACATACATACTTCATATATACTACATTCATACAACATACATACATACTACATACTACATACATACTACATATATACTACATTCATACAGCATACATACATACTACATATATACTACATGCATACAACATACATACATGCATAAATACATACTACAGTACATACTACATACTTACTACATACATACAACATGCTACAGACATACAACAGACATACAACATACATACTACATACAATACATTCATACAATACATACATATAGACATACAGTTCATATAACATAGAGTACATACTCACCATTACTTGTCACTTTGATCCCCGAAGCCAGTGTCATCTGTGGAAAAATATGAAAATAACAAACAACCTATATACTTCCTGATCCGCAGAAATCCACGAGTGTCCCACGCCGATCTCCCGTGGAGAACAGCAGCATCAGCTGATGCGACCGCTCTCTTCGGGGCTCCAGGAATACAATGACGGGAGGTAGGTATCCTTCCGCACTGTATTTCTCTGCCACTGTAAAAAAAATAGTCCCTAGTCTCACTTTTGGCATTGCTGTGTGAGAAAGTTCCCACGCAGCTTTTGCCATAAAGTGAGACCAGGGACTATTTTTTTACAGTGGCGGAGGAATACAGTGCGGAAGGATACCTATCTCTCGTCATTGTATTCCTGGAGCCCCGTAGAGAGCGGACACATCAGCTGATGCTGCTGTTCTCCACGGGAGATCGGCGTGGGACATTCGTGGATTTCTGCGGATCAGGGAGTATATTGCTTGTTTGTTATTTTCATATTTTTCCACAGATGACACTGGCTTTGGGGATCAAAGTGACATGTGATGGTGAGTATGTACTCTGTGTTATATGTACTGTATGTCTATATGTATGCATTGTATGAATGTATGAATCTATTCTATGTAGTATGTATGTAGTATGTATGTATGTATGTATGTTGTATGTCTGTAGCATGTTGTATGTACTATGTATGTATGTTGTATGAATGTAGTATATATGTAGTATGTATGTGTTGTATGAATGTATTGTATGTAGTATGTATGTTGTATGTAGTATGTATGTAGTATGTATGTTGTATGTCTGTAGCATGTTGTATGTATGTTGTATGTATGTAGTATGTATGTATGTTGTATGAATGTAGTATATATGTATGTATGTTGTATGAATGTAGTATATATGTAGTATGTATGTTTGTTTGTTGTATGAATGTAGTATATATGAAGTATGTATGTAGTATGAAGTATGTTGTATGAATGTAGTATATATGTAGTATGTATGTATGTATGTTGTATGAATGTAGTATATATGTAGTATGTAGTATGTATGTATGTTGTTTGAATGTTGTATGTATGTAGTATGTATGTAGTATATATATTATATATATATATATTTGTATTTTTTTTTTTTTACATTCAACACATTAGCCGGATGATGGGACTACTAGAGTTGAGCGAAACGGGTCGAAAAAATTCAAAAGTCGCTGACTTTTGGCAAAGTCGGGTTTCATGAAACGAAACCCGACCCTAGGATGAGGTCGGCCACGAGGTCGGCGACTTACGCGCCAAAGTCGCGTTTCAAAAGTTTGTTTTGCGCTCTTTTTCAGCCAATCAGGATCCACGGACACTGTGTGCAACGTGATGACATAGGCACGGGTCACCACCATCTTTCAGAAGGGCATACAAGTGATTGGCTTGCTTTGGTGGGCGTCACAGGGGGTATAAAAGGGCGTGCACGCCGACCGCCATCTTACTTCTGCCGATCTCAGTATAGGGAGAGGTTGCTGCTGATTCTGTAGGGAGAGCGTTAGGCAGGGAAGAAGACCAAAAAAACTGCTTCTGCTGCTAGCGATTTGGCCTGCACAAAACACCAGT
Organism: Dendrobates tinctorius; assembly: GCF_039654945.1. Classification (NCBI taxonomy): domain Eukaryota; kingdom Metazoa; phylum Chordata; class Amphibia; order Anura; family Dendrobatidae; genus Dendrobates; species Dendrobates tinctorius. The sequence continues at coordinate 1,939,086 of NW_027361691.1, forward strand.
CACTGTGTGTGCAGTGCAAGGGGAGGCTATATAGTGGTGTATCAGTGGTGTTGGTTGTTGGGCTGCCTTCTAAGGCTTCCTGACAGGCTGGCATTGCTGTTTACCCACTGCTCCGCAAACTGCTTTTTTAAAAGCAATCCAATCTCCCTTATCCTCTAGTCACTTTGGTCACAGCTGTGCCATCGAGCCTGTCACATAGCGCTCAGATATTCATTGGGCCTCAAACTGCTTTTTTAAAAGCAATCCCAATTTTTTTTTTTTGTCCTGCTGAGAAGAAAAAAAAACTGCTTCTGCTGCTGATAGCAATTTGGCCTGCACAACACACCAGTCACTGTGTGCAGTGCAAGGGGAGGCTATATAGTGGTGTATCAGTGGTGTTGGTTGTTGGGCTGCCTTTTAAGGCTTCCTGACAGGCTGGCATTGCTGTCTACCCACTGCTCCGCAAACTGCTTTTTTAAAAGCAATCCAATCTCCCTTATCCTCTAGTCACTTAGGTCACAGCTGTGCCATCGAGCTTGTCACATAGCGCTCAGATATTCATTGGGCCTCACACAATCCAAAAGTGTCCAGTGTCCAAAAGTGTGTGCAGAGATTCAAACTCTCACTTATCCTCTAGTCACTTAGGTCACAGCTGTGCCATCGAGCTTGTCACATAGCGCTCAGATATTCATTGGGCCTCACACAATCCAAAAGTGTCCAGTGTCCAAAAGTGTGTGCAGAGATTCAAACTCTCACTTATCCTCTAGTCACTTAGGTCACAGCTGTGCCATCGAGCTTGTCACATAGCGCTCAGATATTCATTGGGCCTCACACAATCCAAAAGTGTCCAGTGTCCAAAAGTGTGTGCAGAGATTCAAAATCTCACTTATTCTCTAGTCACTTAGGTCACAGCTGTGCCATCGAGCCTGTCACATAGCGCTCAGATATCAGTGGGCCTCACACAATTCAAAAGTGTCCAGTGTCCAAAAGTGTGTGCAGAGATTCAAAATCTCACTTATTCTCTAGTCACTTTGGTCACAGCTGTGCCATCGAGCCTGTCACATAGCGCTCAGATATCAGTGGGCCTCACACAATCCAAAAGTGTCCAGTGTCCAAAAGTGTGTGCAGAAATTCAAAATCTCCCCTGTCCTATAGACACCTTGTTTTACATACTATATAGTTTGTTGGATTTTGTCTACATTTCTACCAAAAATGAGGAAGGCTGGTGGAAGAGGCCGTGGAATTGGGCGGGGGTTGGCAGCTGGTAATGATGGTGTTGGTGGTGGATCTGATGGTAGTGGCAAGAGCAAAATAGGGCCGAATGCAGGAGGTGTTGAGTCTGCGTCATCGTCTGGCTACATAAGGCCTCGAACGCTTAGTTTTCTAGGAGTTGGCAAACCGCTTTTAAAGCCAGAGCATCAGGAAAAAGTTTTGTCTTACATTGCTGACTCAGCCTCCAGCTCTATCGCCTCCTCTTCTTCAGTTGTAAAAAGTAAAAGCACTGAGTCGTCATTGGAGGCTCATGTTCATGAACCACACCTTTCCTTGTGTCCTTCACCCCAACCAAGATTGAAGGATGACGCAGGCCATACTACTGATTACTCCATGGAGCTGTTTTCACATACCATGCCTGGATTATCAAGTGAAATGGTGAATTACCCAGGCCAAGATGAATCTGACATGGAGTGCACTGATGCACAGCCGCTGATGGATGATTCTGCTGGTACATTCACTCAGAGCACTACATTGTCCTCGTAGTGTACAGAGCCAGATTCTGACCCTGATGAGACTCAGGTGCCCCTTCCCGCACACTATACCACCATACACGGTGACACAGAGGAAGGTGCACATGACATAGAAGAGGAGGTGATGGATGACACAGTTGTTGACCCAGATTGGCATCCATTGGGGGAAGAGGGTGCTGCTTCCAATAGCTCAGATGAGGAGCATCCACAGCAGACATCGACATCACAACAGCTGTTATCTGGCAGGCCCGGAGCACTCCAAAGACAGGTTCCAAACATCAAAAGAGTTGCTGGACAGCTTGTCCAGAGGGTCAAAAGATCACAGCGTGCTAGGCCGCAAAATGTCTGCCAAAGTAGGAAGAGTGCAGTGTGGCACTTTTTTGACCAAAATCCTCATGATCAGGCCAAGGTTATCTGTAAGAAGTGCGCAAAGACCTTTAGCCGAGGGAAAAATCTGAAAAATTTGAATACCAGTTGCATGCTTAGTAGTGTTGAGCATTCCGATACCGCAAGTATCGGGTATCGGCCGATACTTGCTGTATCGGAATTCCGATACCGACTTCCGATATTTTTTCAATATCGGAATTCGGCATCGGAATCGGAAGTTCAAAGTTGATTGACGGCCTGACGTCATCATGATGCGCGGTGTGTGCGCATCATGATGCGCCGTCATTTCGGGCCTTCCGGGGGTCTCTGCCGGCCTGCCGGGGGGCTGTGTGGACTGCTCGGGGTCGGTACCGGCCTGCCGGGGGGCTGTGCCGGCCTGCCGGTGGTCTGTGCACCCTGTGGGGGTCTGTACCGGCCTGCCGGGGGGCTGTGCCGGCCTGCCGGGGGGCTGTGCTGATGTCCGGGGGTCTGTGCAAGCATCGTCCGATGGGACTACAAGTCCCATCTGGCGATGCCTGCTACCATGACAGTGATTGACACATTAGCCAATGATGGGACAGTAGTAGTCCCATCATCCGGCTAATGTGTTAAATGTTAAAAAAAAAAAAAAAATACTACATACATACTACATACATGCTACATGCATGCTACATACATACTACATATATACTACATGCATGCTACATACATACTACATGCTACATACATACTACATGCATGCTACATACATACTACATGCTACATACATACTACATATATACTACATGCATGCTACATACATACTACATACTACATACATACTACATATATACTACATGCATGCTACATACATACTACATGCTACATATATACTACATGCATGCTACATACATACTACATGCTACATACATACTACATATATACTACATGCATGCTACATACATACTACATGCTACATACATACTACATATATACTACATGCATGCTACATACATACTACATGCTACATACATACTACATATATACTACATACATACTACATACATGCTACATACATGCTACCTACATACTGCATGCTACATACATACTACATACATACTACATACATACTACATGCATGCTACATACATACTACATACATACATACTACATGCATGCTACATACATACTACATGCATGCTACATACATAATACATGCTACATACATACCACATACATACTACATACATACTACATACATACTACATGCTACATACATACTACATATATACTACATGCATGCTACATACATACTACATGCATGCTACATGCATGCTACATACATACTACATGCTACATACATACCACATACATACTACATACATACTACATACATACTACATATATACTACATGCATGCTACATACATACTACATGCTACATACATACCACATACATACTACATACATGCTACATGCTACATACATACTACATACATACTACATACATACTACATGCATGCTACATACATACTACATACATACTACATACATACTACATGCATGCTACATACATACTACATGCATGCTACATGCATGCTACATACATAGTACATGCTACATACATACCACATACATACTACATACATACTACATACATGCTACATGCTACATACATACTACATATATACTACATGCATGCTACATACATACTACATATATACTACATGCATGCTACATACATACTGCATGCTACATGCATGCTACATACATACTACATACATACTACATGCTACATACATACCACATATATACTACATACATACAATACATTCATACAATACATACATAGACATACAGTACATATAACATAGAGTAACATACTTACCAATACTTGTCACATTGTTCCCCGAAGCCATTGTCTTTTCCGGAATAAATATTAACATAACAAACCACAAAAATACTCACCCACGATCCGAAGCAGTCCACGAGTGTGTCCCACGACGATCTTGGGTAGAGAACGGCAGCATCAGCTGATGCTGCCGTTCTCTACGGGCTGCAGGAATCCAATGACGGAAGGTAGGTATCCTTCCGCACTGTATTCCTCCGCCACTTAAAAAAAAAAAAGTCCCTAGTCTCACTTTATGCCATTGCTGTGTGGGAATTTCCCACGCAGCAATGGCATAAAGTGAGACTAGGGACTTTTTTTTTTTAAGTGGCGGAGGAATACAGTGCGGAAGGATACCTACCTTCCGTCATTGGATTCCTGCAGCACGTAGAGAACGGCAGCATCAGCTGATGCTGCCGTTCTCTACCCAAGATCGTCGTGGGACACACTCGTGGACTGCTTCGGATCGTGGGTGAGTATTTTTGTGGTTTGTTATGTTAATATTTATTCCGGAAAGGACAATGGCTTCGGGGAACAATGTGACAAGTATTGGTAAGTATGTTACTCTATGTTATATGTACTGTATGTCTATGTATGTATTGTATGAATGTATTGTATGTATGTAGTATATATGTGGTATGTATGTAGCATGTAGTATGTATGTAGTATGTATGTAGCATGCATGTAGTATATATGTAGTATGTATGTAGCATGTAGCATGTATGTAGTATGTATGTGGTATGTATGTAGCATGTAGTGTGTATGTAGCATGCATGTAGTATATATGTAGTATGTATGTAGCATGTAGTATGTATGTAGTATGTATGTGGTATGTATGTAGCATGTAGTATGTATGTAGCATGCATGTAGCATGCATGTAGTATGTATGTAGCATGCATGTAGTATGTATGTAGTATGTATGTAGCATGTATGTAGTATGTATGTAGCATGCATGTAGTATGTATGTAGTATGTATGTAGTATGTATGTGGTATGTATGTAGCATGTAGTATGTATGTAGCATGCATGTAGCATGTATGTAGCATGCATGTAGCATGCATGTAGTATGTATGTAGTATGTATGTAGTATGTATGTAGCATGCAGTATGTATGTAGCATGTATGTAGCATGTATGTAGTATGTATGTAGTATATATGTAGTATATATGTAGCATGCAGTATGTATGTAGCATGTAGTATGTATGTAGCATGCATGTAGTATATATGTAGTATGTATGTAGCATGTAGTATGTATGTAGCATGTAGTATGTATGTAGCATGCATGTAGTATGTATGTAGTATTTTTTTTTTTTTTTTTTTTTTTTTTTTTTTAACATTTAACACATTAGCCGGATGATGGGACTACTACTGTCCCATCATTGGCTAATGTGTCAATCACTGTCATGGTAGCAGGCATCGCCCGATGGGACTTGTAGTCCCATCGGACGATGCCTGCACAGACCCCCGAAGCCTGCACAGACCACCGGCAGGCCGGCACAGCCCCCCGGCAGGCCGGCACTGCCCCCCGGAGCCTGCACAGCCCCCCGGCAGGCCGGCACAGCCCCCCGGCAGGCCGGCACAGCCCCCCGGAGCCTGCACAGACCACCGGCAGGCCGGCACAGCCCCCCGGCAGGCCGGCACAGCCCACCGGAGCCTGCACAGCCCCCCGGCAGGCCGGCACAGACCACCGGAGCCTGCACAGACCCCCTGGCAGGCCGGCACAGCCCCCCGAAAGGCCCGTACAGACCCCAGAGAGGCTGTACAAGGCAAAAACAGGGTTTTTCTTATTCCGATACCGGAAGTCCCATAGACTTGAATGGGACTTCCGGTATCGGAATCGGCGATACCGATACTTTTTTTAAAGATCGGCCGATCCATTCCGATCCGATACTTTGAAGTATCGGACGGTATCGCTCAACTCTAATGCTTAGACATTTAACCAGCATGCACTTGCAAGCGTGGACACAACACCAAACCTCAAGTGCCACATGTGCAACTGATCACAATGAAGGTAGTCAGCAACGCTACATTGTTTCCCCCACTGTAAGCCCACCGGTTAGCACAGCAGCAAATGTTGAGGTGTCGTTGCAAGGCCACAGCAGTCAGGGAATCCCACTGTTAGATCAACGAAAGACTGATTCTAGGCCATCAGAAAGAACACCAACTCCATCACCATCATCAACCCTCTCTCAGTCCGCCCTGTCCACCGCTACTTCCACCATATGCAGCTCTCAAGTCCAGCTCACCCTCCCAGACACTATGAGTAGGTCAAGAAAGTACTCAGTCTCTCATCCGCGTACACTGGGTTTGAACGCCCACATTGCCAAACTAATCTCGTTTGATATGATGCCCTTTCGGTTGGTGGAAAGCACAGCTTTCCGCGAACTCATGGCCTATGCAGTACCACGCTATGACCTACCCAGTCGCCACTTCTTCTCTCGCAAAGCCATCCCAGCCCTCCACCATCATGTGAAAGACCGCATTGTCCATGCACTCAAGCAGTCAGTGAGCGGAAAGGTGCACCTCACAACTGATGCATGGTCCAGTCGGCATGGCCAGGGCCGTTACGTGTCCATCACTGCGCACTGGGTTAATGTGGTGGATGCAGGGTCCACAGGGGACAGCGGTGGTGGGACAGTGCTGCCTAGTCCACGGTATAGGAAACAGTTGGCTGTAGGCGTTCGACCCTCCTCCTCCTCCACCTCCTCCAGAAGCGAAAGCTCGTCCACAGAGCGCAGTCGTACGAGCACTCCATCTGCAGCTGCCACTGTTGCACACGATGTGTCCCCCTATCGAGCAGCTAGTGGAAAGCGTCAGCAGGCTGTGTTGCAGATGATGTGTTTGGGCGACAGACACACCGCCGAGGTGCTGGCCGAGTACTTGAAGCGACAAACTGAGTCATGGCTGGGCAGTGTACATCTTGAGGCAGGCAAGGTAGTTAGTGATAACGGCCGTAATTTTGTGGCAGCCATAGCCCTTTCAAAACTCAGCCACATACCTTGCTTGGCTCACACCTTAAACCTGGTGGTGCAGAGCTTCCTCAAAAATTATCCGGAGTTAACAGCCCTGCTCCAGAAGGTGCGAAGACTGTGCGCGCACATCCGCCGGTCGCCTGTACACTCCGTTCGTATGCAGAAGCTGCAGCGATTGCTCCACCTTCCCAACCACCGCCTCATTATCGACATTGCAACAAGGTGGAACTCCACCCTGCACATGGTGGAGCGGCTGTGCGAGCAGAGGCAGGCCATAATGCATTTGTGGGAGGATACACGGCCAGGCACTTTGAGAGCAGACATGGAGTTGACAGGTGTGCAGTGGTCGAAGCTGAAAGACCTTTGTAAAGTCCTTCAGTGTTTTGAGGAATGCACACGGCTGGTAAGCGCAGACGACGCCATCCTAAGCATGAGCATCCCACTTATGCGTCTGCTCATGCAAACTTTGACGCACCTTAAGGAGCAGGCTTCTGAAGCCAATGTTGATGAGGAGGAAGAGGAGGAGGGAATCCTTGATGACATTCAGCCATTGTCTGCTCAGGGACCTCTCCTGGACGAGGTGGAGGAAGAAGAGGAGGAGGAGGAGGATGATGGGGATGATTACTTAGGGGAGGAGGATGCATCTCGTGGGGCAAGTGAAAATGTTGGCGTGGCAAGGTCTGGTACAGGGTTTGTGCGTGACTGGAGGGATGTGGATTTGCCAGAAAGTGCTCCTCCACCCAGCACTCGCAGTGCATCATTGACACCGGGAACATTGGCCCACATGTCAGATTATGCCTTGCAGATCCTAAAAAGGGACCCCCGCATTGCCAAAATGATGAACGATGACGACTACTGGTTGGCCAGCATCCTGGATCCACGCTATAAAGGCAAATTACAAAACATCATGCCACAGGAGAACCTTGACCTAATATTGGCTAATAAACAAGCAACTCTGGTAAATCGGTTGCTTGAGGCATTCCCAGCACACAGCAGCGGTGATGGCTCTCACACGAGCCGTACGGGCCGGGGGCAGCTTGGCATAGGTGTTCGTGGTGCACACAGCAGAAGTGGCGTTGGAGACAGGGGTTTCATGACAATGTTGTGGACTGAATTTTCAAATACCGCTCACACAACTGGTAATACTGCATCGATGGAAAGTGACAGGAGACAGCAGATGTCAACTATGGTAACAAACTACTTTTCCTCCCATATCGATGTTCTCCCACACAGGTCTTTCCCCTTTGACTATTGGGCCGTTAAACTGGACACCTGGCCTGAATTGGCACAATATGCCTTACAGGAGCTCGCTTGCCCAGCTGCAAGTGTGCTATCGGAAAGAGTCTTCAGTGCAGCTGGATCAATCCTGACAGAAAAAAGGACCCGTCTGTCAACCCAAAATGTGGATGATCTAACCTTCATTAAAATGAACCACGCATGGGTTTCCAAGGATTTTGTCCCACCTTCCCCTGATGACACATAGGGTGACAGAAAAATGGCTTGCTTTGGTCCACCTCTTCCTGGTACTTCACCTATTTCGCCTTTTGCATCAGCTGAATGTCCAACATCAACATATGCCACTTTCTAAAACTCCCTAACTGTGCTGCCTCCCCCCCCATGGCCGGGGTCACCACCTACCGCACGACACCGTGCGAGTGCCGTTGCCCTGGACAGGTGGGTAGGCCGACTATTGGGCGCGGGCACTGGCACAGGGTCCCTCATAGTGCAATCAAGTGTCTCTGACGGTGGTGGTGCACACCCGCCGTCAGACACACCGCCGTACTATGAGGGGCCCAGTGCCAGTACCGACGCCCACGAGTGGGCCCCCCTTGTTGGGCAGGGCCCCAGCATTTGCAATCTTTACCTCTCCCTGCTCCTCCGCTGTGTAATCTGGGCCGTCAAATCCATACTGTGCCTGACACCGTCTGAGCCTGCCTCCTGAGACATATATTTTGAATGTGTACGCTATCCATACATGTTATCCAGGGATACGGTACCCTTTCTAACCTTTGTGCAATCACGTGCAATCCATACTGGGCCTAACACCGTCTGAGCCTGCCTCATGCTGTATAGACATATATTTTGAATGTGTACGCTATCCATACATGTTATCCAGGGATACGGTACCCTTTCTAACCTTTGTGCAATCACGTGCAATCCATACTGGGCCTAACACCGTCTGAGCCTGCCTCATGCTGTATAGACATATATTGTGAATGTGTACGCTATCCATACATGTTATCCAGGGATACGGTACCCTTTCTAACCTTTGTGCAATCACGTGCAATCCATACTGGGCCTAACACCGTCTGAGCCTGCCTCATGCTGTATAGATATATATTTTGAATGTGTACGCTATCCATACATGTTATCCAGGGATACGGTACCCTTTCTAACCTTTGTGCAATCACGTGCAATCCATACTGGGCCTAACACCGTCTGAGCCTGCCTCCTGAGACATATATTTTGAATGTGTACGCTATCCATACTTGTTATCCAGGGATACGGTACCCTTTCTAACCTTTGTGCAATCACGTGTGATCCATACTGGGCCTAACACCGTCTGAGCCTGCCTCCTGAGACATATATTTTGAATGTGTACGCTATCCATACATGTTATCCAGGGATACGGTACCCTTTCTAACCTTTGTGCAATCACGTGCAATCCATACTGGGCCTAACACCGTCTGAGCCTGCCTCATGCTGTATAGACATATATTTTGAATGTGTACGCTATCCATACATGTTATCCGGGGATACGGTACCCTTTCTAACCTTTGTGCAATCACGTGCAATCCATACTGGGCCTAACACCGTCTAAGCCTGCCTCCTGAGACATATATTTTGAATGTGTACGCTATCCATACATATTATCCAGGGATATGGTACCCTTTCTAACCTTTGTGCAATCACGTGCAATCCATACTGGGCCTAACACCGTCTGAGCCTGCCTCATGCTGTATAGACATATATTTTGAATGTGTACGCTATCCATACATGTTATCCAGGGATACGGTACCCTTTCTAACCTTTGTGCAATCACGTGCAATCCATACTGGGCCTAACACCGTCTGAGCCTGCCTCATGCTGTATAGACATATATTTTGAATGTGTACGCTATCCATACATGTTATCCGGGGATACGGTACCCTTTCTAACCTTTGTGCAATCACGTGCAATCCATACTGGGCCTAACACCGTCTGAGCCTGCCTCATGCTGTATAGACATATATTTTGAATGTGTACGCTATCCATACATGTTATCCGGGGATACGGTACCCTTTCTAACCTTTGTGCAATCACGTGCAATACATACTGGGCCTAACACCATCTGAGCCTGCCTCCTGAGACATATATTTTGAATGTGTACGCTATCCATGCATGTTATCTGGGGATACGGTACCCTTTCTCACCTTTGTGCAATCACGTGTAATCCATACTGGGCGTGAGAATGGCTGGCGAGCTGTTAAGCAAGCTACAGCACCTGTCCAGACAAGTACAGGGATTCCCCAGCGAGGAGACTTATTTGATTGTTTTCAATGTTGGGACAGCAATTTTTGGGGAGCACTATACTCTGGAGAATGATAGATGGGGTCCACCATACACTGGAACATTCCAAAGGTGGACATCAGACACTGGAGCAGCATTTACAGGGCCCATTATACACTAGAGCATTAGAAATGGGGCCCATTATTTTTGGAGCATTATTTGGGCCCATAAGACAGTGGAGCTTCATCCATGGGGACCAACATATACTGTAGCATTATGTGGAGCTCATCATATACTGTATGAAACATTATATGGGACCAATGATTCTGTATGGAGAAATAGATGGGCCTCGTCATGAGATGTAAAAAGTGAGGTATTTTTCATTGTACTATACCGCTATTTCTCTGCCGTATCGGAGCATGATGAGTTGTGGTATGTGTTAAAGGGGCGCTCTTTCGCCCAGGGCACATGAAAACCTGGAGCCAGCCCTCCCCCCCACAGTTTGTAGCCAAATAACCCCCATTTTTCAGTGCGTAACTTGTATTATGAAGTTAATTAAGGTTGACAAGCTTAAGAAAGAAGAATTGATGCTTTTGGCATTCAAATGGGCACTGTAGGTGTGTTTCCTGTCCTCCTCTCACTGCCGACTTTTATTCCCCATTGACTTACATTGGGTTTCGTGTTTCGGGACGACACCGACTTTTCCCTATAATCGGACGATCTTGCTCGACCCGACATTTGGAAAAGTCGGGTTTCACGAAACGAAACGCGACCCTAAAAAACCAAAAGTCGCTCAACTCTAGGGACTACTACTGTCCCATCATTGGCTAATGTGTCAATCACTGTCATTGTAGCAGGCATCACCCGATGGGACTTGCAGTCCCATCGGACGATGCCTACACACACACACAAGACCCCAGCAGGCCCGCACAGACCCCCAGCAGCCGGCACAAGCCCCCGGCAGGCCCGTACAGACCCCCGGCAGCCGGCACAAGCCCCCGGCAGGCCCGTACAGACCCCCGGCAGCTGGCACATGCCCCCGGCAGGCCCGTACAGACCCCCGGCAGCCGGCACAAGCCCCCGGCAGGCCCGTACAGATCCCCGGCAGCCGGCACAAGCCCCCGGCAGGCCCGTACAGACCCCCGGCAGCTGGCACATTCCCCCGGCAGGCCTGTACAGACCCCCGGCAGCCGGCACAAGCCCCCGGCAGGCCCGTACAGACCCCCAGCAGCCGGCACAAGCCCTCGGCAGGCCCGTACAGACTCCTGGCAGCCAGCACAAGCCCCCGGCAGGCCCGTACAGACCCCCGGCAGCTGGCACAGGCCCCCCGGCAGGCCCGTACAGACCCCCGGCTGTCGGCACAGACCGAGCATCACTATGCGCACAGACCGCACATCATGATGATATAACTTCAGCAGCCAATCACAGCCACAACAGTGGCTCATTGCATTATGGGGACTTCCGATTCCGGTATCCGATATTGAAAAAATATCGGTACTCGGTATCGGAATTCCGATACACCGAATATCGGCCGATACCCGATATTTGCAGTATCGGAATGCTCAACACTACTGGGGAATTCACGATTTGACTTGCTAACCCAGGCATGGTATGTGAAAAGAGCTCCATGGAGTAATCGGTAGTGTGGCCTGCCACATCCTTCACTTTTGGTAGGGGTGAAGAACACAAGGAAAGGTGTTGTTCCTGACCAGGAGCCTCCAATGACGACTCAGTGCTTTTATTTTTTGAAACTTCAGAAGAGGTGGCGAGAGAGCTGGAGGCTGTGTCAGCAATGTAAGTCAAAACTTGTTCCTGAAGCTCTGGCTTTAAAAGTGGTTTACCTACTCCCAGAAAAGGGAGCCTTCGAGGCCTTGTGGAGCCAGACGATGACACAGGCTCAACACGTCCTGCCTTAGGTACTATTGTGCTTTTGCCACTACCAACATATGCAACACCACCACCACCACCATCGGGACCAGCTGGCAACCCCCGCCCACTTCCATGGCGTCTTCCACCATACCTGCTCATTTTTGTGAAAATGTACCCAAAATACCACCAGCTATATGGTACTGAAAAACAAGGTAGAAGGTGTATCTACTATTGGTGAGAATTTGAATCTCACTAGAGATTTCAGGACGCTGAACTATTGTCTCTGGCCCAGTAGAGATAACACCTCAATGTAACAGACTGAAATTGGATGGTGTATGACAAGGTGGAGGGTGTCTATAGGATTGGTGAGAATTTGAATCTCACTGTAGATTTGAGGACGCAGAACTATTGTCTCAGGACCAGGAGAGATTACACCTCAATGTAACAGGCTGAAATTGGATGGTGTATGACAAGGAGTAGGGTGTCTATAGGATTGGTGAGATTTTGAATCTCACTATAGATTTGAGGATGCAGAACTATTGTCTCAGGACCAGGAGAGATTACACCTCAATGTAACAGGCTGAAATTGGATGGTGTATGACAAGGAGTAGGGTGTCTATAGGATTAGTGAGAATTTGGATCTCACTAGAGATTTGAGGACGCTGAACTATTGTCTCTGGCCAAGGAGAGATTACACCTTAATGTAACAGGCTGAAATTGGATGGTGTATGACAAGGTTGAGGGTGTCTATAGGATTGGTGAGAATTTGAATCTCACTGTAGATTTGAGGATGCAGAACTATTGTCTCAGGACCAGGAGAGATTACACCTCAATGTAAGAGGCTGAAATTGGATGGTGTATGACAAGGAGTAGGGTGTCTGTAGGATTGGTGAGATTTTGAATCTCACTATAGATTTGAGGACGCTGAACTATTGTCTCTGGCCCAGTAGAGATAACACCTCAATGTAACAGACTGAAATTGGATGGTGTATGACAAGGTGGAGGGTGTCTATAGGATTGGTGAGAATTTGAATCTCACTATAGATTTGAGGACGCAGAACTATTGTCTCTGGCCCAGTAGAGATTACACCTCAATGTAACAGGCTGAAATTGGATGGTGAAGACAAGGTGGAGGGTGTCTATAGGATTGATGAGATTTTGAATCTCACTATAGATTTGAGGACGCTGAACTATTGTCTCAGGCCCAGTAGAGATTACACCTCAATGTAACAGGCTGAAATTGGATGGTGTATGACAAGGAGTAGGGTGTCTATAGGATTGGTGAGAATTTGGATCTCACTAGAGATTTGAGGACGCTGAACTATTGTCTCAGGCCCAGTAGAGATTACACCTCAATGTAACAGGCTGAAATTGGATGGTGTATGACAAGGTGGAGGGTGTCTGTAGGATTGGTGAGAATTTGAATCTCACTAGAGATTTGAGGACGCTGAACTATTGTCTCTGGCCCAGGAGAGATTACACCTCAATGTAACAGGCTTGAATTGGATGGTGTATGACAAGGTGGAGGGTGTCTATAGGATTGGTGAGAATTTGAATCTCACTAGAGATTTGAGGACGCTGACAATGATGCTCTCAGTCCAAGTATGGACGCAGGCAGCCTAATAAGCAGGACTGCTACACACACAAAAGGGTGGAAAAATGAACGCTTGGTGACTGTGCAGAATAAAGGAAGAAAAGTATTTTTGCTTTTAAAAAGCAGTTTGCACGGCAGTGTACAAACAGCAATGCAGATATCAGGGAGCCTTATAAGGCAGCCTAATAACCAACAGAGCTGATGCACAAAAATATAGCTTCCCCTGTCACTGCACACAAGGTGTTGTGTTGTAAGTGGAATTCGCTAACAGCAGAAGCAGTTTTTTTGTTCTTCTTCCCTGCCTAACGCTCTCCCTACAGAATCAGCAGCAGCAGCTCTCCCTATGCTAAGATCGGCAGAAGTAAGATGGCGGTCGGCGTTCACGCCCTTTTATAGCCCCTGTGACGCCACACAAAGCCAGCCAATCACTTGCATGCCCTTCTCAAAGATGGTGGTGACCGATGCCTATGTCATTGCGTTGCCCACAGTGTGCGTCCTCCATCATTGGCTGAAAAAGGGCGCTGGAAGCATCTTTTGAAACGCGACTTTGGCGCTCTGGTCACCGACCTCGTGGCCGACCTCACGCTATGGTCGGGTTTCGTTTCATGAAACTCGACTTCAGCGAAAGTCGGCGACTTTTGAATATGACTGACCCGTTTCGCTCAACTCTAGTGACGGGTCCTATGAATTCTAGCCAGGCCCTAAAATTTGGTGTAGACACCCTAATTTTCTTCTAGATGTCGACATTCATAAAGTAAGACTTTTAGGTTAAAATAAAAAAACAAATGAAAAAATATTGTATTGAAGACATTGTTCCCGATGATTGATGTGACTGGAATTGCTCTGTAATTGCCTGTCAAGCACAGGACTTTTGCGTATCACCGGAGGTGTTATGTAGAATTCTCCTACATGTTTCCATATGTGGCATTACAAGGGGGGATAATGAAATGCACAGGCGGCGGGCGGTCACACTGCTATGTTCTGTACGTTCTACCTGAATGTATTCCGGTGCCCCACTGAGACTGTAATATGTAGTACTGTAATGTGTGTCTGAGCACAAATACAGTGGGGTGGGGATGGCGGTCGTCTCTTCTCGCCTGACTGATGATAATGTGAGCACACAGTAAGTGTAGCGCTATCAGGTGTGTGTTCAGCTCGGCTCATGGAATGATTGATGTTTGCTTCAAATGCATCACTGTCTACTATTCTACTTCATTCTACTGTCACATGTGACTGCTACATGGAAATAAAGAAGAAAAGGAAAGAAAGAAAGAAAGAAAGAAAGAAGGAAAGAAAGAGAAAAAAAGAGAAAGAAAGGAAAGAGAAAGAAAGAGAAAGAAAGAACAGAGAGAGGAAAAAAGATAAAGAAAAGGAAAGAGAAAGAAAGAAGGAAAGAAAGAGAAATAAAGAAAAATAAAGAAAGAGAAAATGAGAAAGAAAGAAAGAAAGAAAGAGAAAAAAGAGAAAGAGAAAAAAAGAGATAGAAAGAAAAGGAAAGAGAAAGAAAGAAAGAGAAAGAAAGAGAAAGAAAGAAAGAGAATGAAAGAAAGGAAAGAGAAAGAAAGAAAAGGAAAGAGAGAGAAAGAAAGAAAGAAAGAAAAGGAAAGATAGAAAGGAAAGTAAAGAGAGAGAAAGAAAAGGAAAGAGAGAAGGACGGACTGGAGGAAAAATAGAAAATGAAAAAAAGAAAAGGAAGTAAAAATGGAAGGAAGGAAAGAGAATAAGAAAGAACTGAGGGTAGAAAGAACACGTGACAAAGAAAGAAGGAGAGAGAAATTAAGATATAAGGAAAGAAAGAAAGAAAGAAAGAAAGAAAGAAAGAAAGAAAGAAAGAAAAGGAAATAAAGCGGAAGGAAAGAAATAGGAAGGAAGGAAGGAAAGAGGAAAGAAAGAGGAACGAAAAAGAGAAGGAAGGAAAAGAAGGATGAAAGGAATGAAGAAGAGAAGGGTAGAAAGGAACAATGAAAGGAAGAATTAAGAAAGGATACAAGTCAGAAGGAATGGAAGAAGAATGAAAGATAGAAGGAAAGAAAGAAAGAAAAAAAAGAAAAAGGAAGAAAAAAGGATAATAAGGAGGAAATGATGGAAGAAGAGTGAGAGGAAATTGAAAATAAGGAAAAAGAGAAGGGAAAAAGGGGAGAAAAGAATAATGAAAGTAAGGAAATAAGAAAGAAGGAGGAAGGCAAAAGAGTAGAAAAGAAAGAAAATGAGGAAAAGAAGAAAGGAAGAAGGGAAGGAAAAGGGAAATAGAAAGGAAGAAAGGAACAATGAAAGGAAGAAAGAAAATAAGAAAGGATAAACATCAGAAGGGAAAGAAAGAAAGAAATAGAGAGAGAGAAAGAAAGAAAGAGAAAGAAAGAAAGAAAGAAAGAAAGAAAGAAAGAAAGAAAGAAAGAAAGAAAGAAAGAAAGAAAGAAAGAAAGAAAGACCATGAGAGCTGTGGTGGGGGGACAGGTATGATATTTTCTAATTTTTTAACCTCTTCCTTGCTCTCAAAAGAGTCCAGCAAAATGTCAGCTGTCAAGTGTTTTGATGGATTTTCGCAAATTGAATCACAAATAATGTAGAATCCGAACTTTTTTGGAAACTGATCATGAATTCAGTTTGTTATGAAACGATTTGCTCATCTCTAGCAGGAAAGTTTCATGTAGAAAGAATGATCAGGACGTCCAGGTTATTCTCATGCAGATCTATGAACGGAGTGCGCGGTGAGGTTGCTCCTCAGGTCATTCTCACATTGCAGCCTGATCTCTCACCCTTTTGATGTCTCTGGTTTTGAGACTATAGAATTGGGTGAATCACTTACTCTCCAGTCTCGATGCTCAAGAAAAAAGCTTTGAATTTAATTCATTCCTGCAAAAAAAAAAGATAAAAAATGTAACCTAAGCCGTTTTTAGTGTTTTATAATAAAAAGACAAATTGTGATTTTTAGCGAAATAACAAGGACCGTGTTCTAATAACTGTAGATGCATTTTAATGGCCGGCTGGAATATTTGCTATCAGGAATTTTATTGTTTAATTATAGTGAGCAGCCAAAAGAAAAAAAAACACATAGTTGTCCAAAAATGACGATAGCGACCCGAGGCCAAATGGCAGACATGTCGCCAATTAATAAATTCACGGGAAAATTGTTACCTGCAATGCATCTGCTAGACTTATCGAAACCTCGGTCTCTGGCCTTTTATAGGTTTTATTTTTAGGTATTTTTAACTTAAAATAATTAACAGCTCTAAGAAATGAAACATTGTGCAGCCCGAAGGTGACGCCATGGAAGAGGCAGAGAAGCCGAAAACATCTACTGCACAGACGGTATATGAGCAGTATATATCATGAGCCATAAATTTAAATTATCGCTATGTAATACCACTTCTCACCTGAAGAGGCAACCTCTTCTCACTAACATAGTTTTCTTTTAGTGATGGCCTCATCTTTTGAATTTAAAAATCTGGTCTGGGGCGTGAATGAATATAGGGGTCTGGTCTGGGGGCTAATTTTGTTTTTCTGATTTGGACACTGATCTCATTAGAGGTCTAGTCACGGTTCTGAATTAATTGAAGGAAACAGTCTACTGCCATATTTAATTCACCTCTGGAATCAATTTAGGGTCTTGTTCAGGGTTGGAACTATTCTGTAGCTTAATAAGAGTTCTGATTAATTTGGGGATCCGGTTTGGTGTCTAAATGAATTTAAGTGTCGAGTCTATATTTCGAACTTTCTTTGTCTAGTCTGTTCAATTGATAAACTCATATAGGAATTTTGACTTCCAGGAGCAACTTTCCTTCATGTTCTTGGAAAAATTGGACAATGCTAGCGCTATTAACGACCTTAATGAAGCTACCCAGCTACCTTTAAAATTTTTTTTTCTTTTAGCTAGTCCAATCTTGAGTTGAATGTATGGATAGATTTCAGGATATTGCCGAAAGGGAACTCAAATCTATTCTTGATTCCCAAAATCTTGGGACTCATAAATCTAAATGACTTTTCCTCTCAGAAATACAATGTGTGAACTCAATCATATGAGTAATATCGTTTTTAGAATGTCTGACAGTGGTGGTACAGTTGTTGTAATGGATTCCTCTATATATTAATCTCAGATTAATGCTACGCCTAACAATACTTGCACTTTTACGGTACTTCCTTAGGCTAGTTTCACGCTAGGGTTTATTCCATGCAGCACACGGTGCTGCTAAGCCCGGCCCCCTGCCGGCTCCCTGCCTGCCCCATCCGGTCATTGCCACCTACTATCGCCCATGGACGCTTGCGATTTGCGCACCCTATCTTTAGCATTGGGTGCACAGATTGTGCGCTGGCCGTGCGCTAGTAGGATTTTGGCATGTGCTGCGCACTTTTGAAGGTGCGCCCGTGTGCGCCGAACGCAGCATGTTGCATTTTGGCGCACACGGCGCACCTTCAAAAGTGCGCAGCGCATGACAAAATCCTACTAGCGCACGGCCAGCGCACAATCTGTGCACCCTATGCTAAAGATAGGGTGCGCAGATCGCAAGCGTCCTTGTGCGATAGTAGGCGGCGATGACCGGATGGGGCGGGCCAGGAGCCGGCAGGGGGCGGGGCTTAGCGGCACCATGCGCTGCATGGAATAAACGCTAGTGGGAAACTAGCCTTATAACCCTGTGAATTGATTTTCAGCATTAACCAACAATTTGATCCAGAAGGGATTATCTTTCGATGTCATCACCAAAAAACAATTTGATTACCTTTACCCTGCTGTGGAACCATGGGGTCATGTAGACCCCAGCGCTGAATAAACTGAAATATTTCTAAAACAGGTCAACCTCAGACATTGACCTTCTATGTATTTTCAATTATTTTTCTGCTTATGTTGATGATATTTTGAATTTGTTTTTCAACTTTGTTTCAAAGTTATTTTCAATTGTTTGTGTTTGGGACTCTCCTGACCCCATAGTACCTTTATTGTCTGACTTTTTTTTTGAATATTTTCTGTTTATTCACAGGTTTTGTAATATAATTGTGAATAAACAACGGCTTCACGAACTGTGATGACTCCTGATGAAATATTGGCAGCTTTGGATGCTTCTAGTGATGTTGATGCTGATAATGAAGGTAATTTGGAAGATAATTTGAGCTGGGTCAAAAGTGACGCAGATCTCGATGCCGCATCGGATTCAGACAGTGAACATAGTGCTATTCTATCTGACACTGGCGGCGCTAATTCCTCCAATGATGAGGACAACGACGATGAATACTTCAGGTGAAATTCTTGGCAAAGATGGCTATAAGTGGTTGCTACAGCCAAAGACTATTCGACGAACTCCAATCCGAAACATTGTCAAGGCCAAACCAGGATCAAAGGGTGATGGACGTCTTGCGGATACGCCCTTGAAATCATTGGAACTTTTTTTTCAACAATGCTTTGATTGAAGGAGTCGTCACATGGATGAACCAAAAAATTCAAAGTGCTAAAGTGAAATACAAACCCAGTCTGGATATTTGTATGACAGAAGCATTGACGAGATTCCTGCTCTACTTGGAATCTTGGAATTCTTCTCTTCTTGCTTGCTACGAAAAGTGGAAAAGAAAGCACAGCAAGTGTTTGGAAGAAAGATGGCACTGGAAGGCCAATTTGCATAGCAGCTATGAGTCAGAAACATTTTTTATTTCATCTGTATTGCTTGCACTTTGATGACTCCACTAGTCGAGATCAAAGACGGGAAGCTGACAAATTGGCACCGATTAGCAAGATTTACAATCAATTTGTCTTGGCTTGTGAAGCGAACTACTCTCCTGGAGTTTGGTGTACTGTGGATGAATCTTTGCTTGGATTCAGAGGAAGGTGTGGCTTCAAACAGTACACACCAAATAATCCAAGTAAATATGGAATCAAGGTATATGTTATGGCTGACAGCAAGAACTTTTATTCAGTTTCTTCGAAGATTTACAAAGGAGCTGGAACTCATGCTCCAGGATTGCCGCTTTCTACCCAAGCTATGCTGGATTTGATTCCTACAATTGTTGGAACGAACAGAAATGTTACAACGGACAATTACTGCACTTCGATTATCTTGGCTTTGGAGCTGAAGGCTCGCAGTTTGACTTTGGTTGGCACTTTGATGAAGAACAAAGCTTGTATGCCCTCCAAGCTTTCTGGCTAAAGCAGATCAAGGAACAGTTCAGTATGCTTTTGATCATGCAAACGACATTACATTGCTGTCCATTGCGCCAAAGAAGAACAAGAGAGTTGTGTTTCTGTCGACCATGCATCGCAAAGAAGAGAAAGACGAAGAAACCGGAAAAGAAGAAATAAATGCCTTCTACAATAGCCAAAAAGGAGGCGTCGATAGTCATGATCAAATGTGCAGCTTGTACAGCACTGCTAGGAAAACGAATCGGTGGCCAATGAGGGTCTTTTATGGAATGATTGACAGCGCTGCCGTGAATGCGTATGTCATTTTTATTGAAAATGTACCGAATTATGCATCTAAGAATTTGGACAAATGCAATAAGTTTATGAAGGAAGTCGCAGTTGCACTGATCACTCCATATGCGAGTCAGCGATTGGATGTGCATCAAACGCCAAAGGGTGTCAGCTGTGGAATTTTGCAGGCACTATTCGATGTTCCAAGTGACACCAGCAGTGTTACAGGACAGCGCAAACGAAGCTATGTTTGTCCTCGATCGAAGGACAAAAAGACGAGATTTGTTGGTAATGACTGCAATAAGTTCATTTGTGAAGAACATGGCACTACGACGTGCAGTGAATGCAAGGACTAAATTTACTGCCAGATCGTTCGTTGTCATTATGTTTTTACTAAAATCCACACAGTTGCAGTTATTGTGCATTTTTTTTTGTATTGAATTTGAATACTTTTATTTATTAGTAAAGCATTTTGGTATACATTTCAGTTTGTGTTTAGTGATGACAAATCAATCACTTCAAAGTTACGTTTGATTTCATAGCTGTGTTCTGAAATGATGATAGAATAAAACTTGATTATTCTGAACAGCCAGCATGTTCATTTTAATGAAATATGACGATTTTGAGCCTGGGGTCATATAAACCCCATGGTACCAAAGCAGTGATTTTTTTCCATGGTTCCACATCAGGGTTAAGATTAAAACTCTGGTAACCCCCACATTACATGCCTTGTCCAAAATAAAGAAGGGCATCATTCCTCCTTCCATGAGACCTATTATTATGGGCATAAGTTCAGCTAATGAACATTTGGGGGAATAGTTTAGTTCTCTTCTCCAACCGCTAGCACAACGCACACCGAATTATATTAGGGATTCAATTGATATTCTTAATCAACATTCTAAAAATGTAGGAATTAATATGAAAAAGTAAGGTCAAAAATCAATTGTACTATTCAGGAGCCTTACATCAGCTTAATGTCCAATATAAATTATATAAAATATAACCTTTATTGAACCTTTTAACTAAAACAAGACAACCACACTGTTACACCGCTCCGCCATACTCACCCGGCCTCCGCTCCCACGCCGCAGTCGCCCTCCGCTCCCAGGCCGCAGCCTCTCTCCACCCGACGGCCGCAGCGGTCACCTGAGACAGGCCCGCGACCGATGCCTCCCCTGCATGCTATGCGCATGCGCCATAGGCCGCGGCCGCGCCTCCTTCCTGCTTCTTATGCTCCGGCTGTGCCCTGACCCGGAAGCACCTTTGGACCAATGGCTGACCAGACGGGGCCATATCAGGCCGCTTCCCCCTGAGGGAGGCGCCTGATCGTTGTGTTTCCTGACACTCTGGCCTCGCTCCATCGTGCACACTCTGCTCCTGCAGTTCCTGTCTCGGCTGCTCCTCATAGCAGCTTCTCAGTCCTGCCACCTGTGTTCCTGGTTACCTACTCCAGTCCTGCCTTCAGTGTTCCTGTCGTCCTACTCCAGTCCTGCCTTGTGTTCCTGCCGTCCTACTCCAGTCCTGCCTTCAGTGTTCCTGCCGTCCTACTCCAGTCCTGCCTTGTGTTCCTGCCGTCCTACTCCAGTCCTGCCTTGTGTTCCTGCCGTCCTACTCCAGTCTCAGTCTTACTCCGGTCCATCCTGAGCCGCCCCTCTCGGTACCGGCTACCGTGGTACTCGAACCCCTGGGCCTGCTCCTAACGGTCCCTGTATAGGGGTCGGTTCCACCTGGCAGCTCGCCCGGGGTCCCTCGGTGCCACGGTCCAGAGGGTCCACTCTCGGAGTTCCCGCTCCTGACCACCCACGCTAACAGTACGATCAGGCCATGGACTCCGCCGGTACTACGGCTGCTACCCAGAAAGAGTTGCTATTCCTACGGGAGAATCAGGGGCGCATTATGTCAATCATGAAGTCGATGGACACCAGTTTGTCGGCCTTACAGGTGGCCGATCCTGGAAATGCCACTCAGCTGGCCAGTCTCCAACAGGAGCTGGGTCAGCAGCAAGATACTCAAACCCACATTTTGTCCTACATGGCCTCCTTTGATAGTCGCTTGTCGGCCCTCCAGGCTGCCGCTGCAGTGCCGACTCCTCCCCCTGCGTCTGCTGCTCCTCCGACGCCCCGCCTCGCCAAGCCGCCTCGTTTCACCGGGGATCCCAAGCTCTGTAGGGGGTTCTTAAATCAGTGTAGTCTCCACTTTGAATGGCTGCCGCAGCAATATCCCTCGGACCGGTGGCCTTCATCATGTCCCATCTGGAGGGAGAGGCCCTTTCTTGGGTAAACCCACTCTGGGAACGTGACGACCCGGTCGTTTCGAGTCTCCCGGTTTTCCTGGATACTTTTCGTAAGGTTTTCGATGAGCCGGGCCGGTTAGCCTCTCTCACTGAGTCACTCTTTAACTTACACCAGGGCTCTCTCACGGTCGGACAGTACGCTATTCGCTTTCGCACTATTTCCTCTGAGCTCGGCTGGAATAACGCAGCTTTGGTGGGGGCATTCTGGCGCGGTCTTTCTAGTAAAATAAAGGATGAACTCGCTGGTCGAGATACCCCGTCCACCTTAGAGGACCTTATCTCGCTGGCTACCCGCATTGACCTGCGCTTCCTGGAGCGCGCTCGGGAGTCAGTGAGAGACAGGCGCTCCTCCAGGTCAGTTTCTCCTTTCACTCAGTCGGCCAGCTCACGTTCAGTCGGATCTTCTTCCCTCTCTTCGGGTGAGCCCATGCAGATAGATCATCTCAGGTTGGCCGAGTTACGTCAGAGAGAGAGACGGGCACAAGGTCTGTGCCTCTATTGCGGTCATTCGTCACACTATATCCGCACCTGTCCTAAGAGACAGGGAAACGACTCCACCTAGGTCAGGTAAGAGAGGCCTTCCTAGGTGATGATGATGATTCCTCTCAACCCCTTACGATTTCTGTGCTTTTGGTTTCAGGAGGGAGGCGTGGTTCCGAGGTGGCCTACGTGGATTCGGGCTCAGCGGGTAACTTCATTTGGCTGGAAGAGGTAGACAAATCCCAAATTCCTGTAGTCACTCTATCTAACCCAATTCAGATTGCCACCGTGGATGGCAAACCGCTACAGGTGACCGTCACCTTGGTCACTGAAGAGGTGGAATTGCAAATCGGAGCCTTACATCGAGAGAAGATAGCCTTTTACGTTTTACCTAAGCTCTCTCACGCCATTCTACTCGGTCTTCCATGGTTAAGAACTCATCAGCCTGTTCTCGACTGGTCTTCTGGGGAGATACTCCGCTGGGGGCACCCGTGCCAAGCTCGCTGTCTGACTCCTGTCCGCCTGGCGGCCGCTCCATGGTCACCTCCAGACCTTCCGGGTCTTCCTCCAGCTTACAGCTCCTACGCCGATGTTTTTGATAAGAAGGAAGCGGAGGTCCTCCCTCCACACCGGCCGTTTGACTGCCCAATTGAACTTGTTTCTGGTTCAACCCCCCCAAGGGGCAGAATCTACCCTCTGTCTCCCGCGGAGACCACCGCCATGTCCGAGTACGTCCGAGAGAACCTCGCCAAAGGCTTTATACGGAAATCCTCTTCGCCCGCGGGAGCCGGGTTCTTCTTCGTCAAAAAGAAGGACGGGACTCTACGGCCATGCATTGACTATAGGGGCTTGAATGAGATTACCATCAAGAACAGGTACCCTCTTCCACTCATTCCGGAACTGTTTGACCGTCTCAGAGGGGCTCGGGTCTTTACCAAGCTGGACCTCAGAGGAGCCTACAATCTGGTCCGTATCCGTGCAGGTGATGAGTGGAAGACCGCTTTCAACACTCGAGATGGCCATTACGAGTACCTGGTCATGCCCTTCGGTCTTTGCAATGCTCCTGCAGTCTTTCAAGAGTTCGTCAACGAGATCTTCCGGGATCTCTTGTACTCCTGTGTGGTCGTGTACTTAGACGACATCCTCGTCTTCTCGCCGGACCTCTCGTCCCACAGAAAGAGTGTCCGCCTGGTGCTTCAGCGTCTTCGGGAGAACCGTCTGTATGCAAAGATCGAGAAATGTCTCTTCGAACAGACCTCTCTGCCGTTTCTGGGATACATTATCTCCGACGCTGGTCTAAGGATGGATCCCGAGAAGTTGTCTGCCATCCTCAAATGGCCTCGCCCCGTCGGATTAAAGGCGATACAACGATTCCTCGGGTTCGCCAACTATTACCGGCAATTTGTCTCCCACTTCTCCGCGATCACAAGACCCATTTCTGTGCTCACCCGTAAAGGGTCTACTTCCAAGGATTGGTCTCCTGAGGCAGAGGAGGCCTTTCTGTCCCTAAAACGGGCATTCTCCACGGCTCCGGTCCTGCATCGCCCTGAGAGCGATCGACCTTTTTTTACTCGAGGTGGACGCTTCCTCGACTGGTGCCGGGGCGGTGCTGTCCCAGAGAACCGCCTCCGGTCACCTGCACCCTTGTGGCTTCTTCTCGAAGGCCTTTTCTCCATCCGAGTGTAACTACTCGATCGGTGACCGGGAACTTTTGGCCATCAAGTTGGCCTTGGAGGAATGGCGCCACCTCCTGGAAGGAGCTGTCCATCCTTCTGTCATCTTCTCGGACCACAAGAATCTGGCCTATCTCCAGTCTGCCCAGAGACTAAACCTTCGCCAGGCCAGATGGTCTTTATTTTTTGCCCGATTTGATTTCGAGCTCCGATTCCGTCCCGGCAACAAGAATTCCAAAGCCGACGCCCTGTCCAGGGTCTTCCAACCACACGAATCCACGGAGGAACCATCACATATCATTGATCCCACTAGGATCATCACCGTGGCTCCAGTGAACTGGCTTACTCCTCCGCCTGGCAAGACGCTTGTGCCAGAGAATCTCAAGCAAAAGGTTCTTCTATGGGGGCACTCCTCCAAACTGGCCGGCCATGCCGGAACTAAGAAGACCCTTGACCTTATCAAACGTCACTACTGGTGGCCCTCACTTCGCCAAGATGTACTCGACTTTGTGGCTTCTTGTCCATCCTGTGCAAAGAACAAGGTGCCACGGAGATCTCCGTCTGGCTTGTTGCTTCCGTTGCCTGTCCCTATGGTTCCTTGGGAGAACATCGCCATGGATTTCATCACCGACCTACCCTGCTCTGCGGGCTGCTCAGTCATTCTGGTGGTGGTGGATCATTTTTCCAAGATGGCTCACTTCATCCCTCTGCCCGGTCTTCCCTCAGCGCCAGAGCTGGCCGAGATCTTCATTCATCAAGTCTTCAGGCTTCATGGACTACCTCGACGCATTGTGTCTGACCGAGGGGTTCAGTTTACCTCCAAGTTCTGGCGTTCGCTTTGTAAGCTTATGAACGTTTCCCTCGACTTCTCCTCGGCCTACCATCCACAGTCCAACGGACAAGTAGAGCGTACCAACCAGACGCTTACGGGATACTTACGCCACTTCTCTAACGCCCACCAGAACGATTGGGTCAACTTACTCCCCTGGGCAGAGTTCGCTTATAACAACCATGCTGGTGAGTCTTCGGCCAAGTCTCCGTTTTTCATTGTTTTTGGCAGACATCCTGGTGTCCCTCTTCCGATAACCCCTGCCTCTGAGGTACCCGCGGCCAATGCCTTGTCCTCGGAATTTTCTAAGATTTGGGCTGAGACCAACACATCACTCAAGAGATCCGCTGATCAGATGAAGAACTATGCAGACAAAAAGAGGTTGGATTCTCCTCCGTATCGTGTTGGCGACAAGGTCTGGCTCTCCTCCAAATTCGTCCGACTAAAACTGCCCTCCTACAAGTTGGGTCCACGCTACATCGGTCCGTTTGAAATTCTGGGACGTATTAATGAAGTTGCCTACAAATTGAGGTTGCCTGCTTCGCTCCGGATCCCGAACACCTTTCACGTCTCTCTCCTGAAGCCTGTGGTGCTGAATCGTTTCCATTCCTCGCTTGATCTTGGTCCTCAGCCGGTGGGTGCCGACAACGTTTTTGAAGTGCAGGACATCCTCGCTGTGAAAAGGGTTAGAGGTAGGACTTTCTTTCTCGTTGATTGGAAGGGCTTTGGTCCTGAGGAGAGATCCTGGGAGCCTCGGGAGAATATTAATGCTCCCCGTATCCTCAAGAGGTTTCTTGTTAATCTCCGGGGGGGGCGGCTTAGGGGAGGGGGTACTGTTACACCGCTCCGCCATACTCACCCGGCCTCCGCTCCCACGCCGCAGTCGCCCTCCGCTCCCAGGCCGCAGCCTCTCTCCACCCGACGGCCGCGGCGGTCACCTGAGACAGGCCCGCGACCGATGCCTCCCCTGCATGCTATGCGCATGCGCCATAGGCCGCGGCCGCGCCTCCTTCCTGCTTCTTATGCTCCGGCTGTGCCCTGACCCGGAAGCACCTTTGGACCAATGGCTGACCAGACGGGGCCATATCAGGCCGCTTCCCCCTGAGGGAGGCGCCTGATCGTTGTGTTTCCTGACACTCTGGCCTCGCTCCATCGTGCACACTCTGCTCCTGCAGTTCCTGTCTCGGCTGCTCCTCATAGCAGCTTCTCAGTCCTGCCACCCGTGTTCCTGGTTACCTACTCCAGTCCTGCCTTCAGTGTTCCTGTCGTCCTACTCCAGGCCTGCCTTGTGTTCCTGCCGTCCTACTCCAGTCCTGCCTTCAGTGTTCCTGCCGTCCTACTCCAGTCCTGCCTTGTGTTCCTGCCGTCCTACTCCAGTCCTGCCTTGTGTTCCTGCCGTCCTACTCCAGTCTCAGTCTTACTCCGGTCCATCCTGAGCCGCCCCTCTCGGTACCGGCTACCGTGGTACTCGAACCCCTGGGCCTGCTCCTAACGGTCCCTGTATAGGGGTCGGTTCCACCTGGCAGCTCGCCCGGGGTCCCTCGGTGCCACGGTCCAGAGGGTCCACTCTCGGAGCTCCCGCTCCTGACCACCCACGCTAACACACACAGTGAAACAACCAACCGTGCCACCTACCATGGCCCTAAATAGGAGCCCTGTTGTAGAACTACCTGACAGCGGAGGTTGGCATCCTAAACACAATCGAGATTGGCGCCCCCGCTCTACGGCGGCTGTACCCTAAATCTCCTAAATACCTCTGGGTTAGTGCAACATACGGTCACTCAATTGTCAAGGAAAGGAGCTTTATAGAGGTTGCCAAGATAGAGGTAGTTGGGTAGGCAACAAGAAGAAAGTTCAAAATGAGTGCAAGCGACACAGACATTAAAGTGACATGTGCAAAGACAAATGAGTACCTAACTATACTGTTCCCTGTGACTGAAAGCCTTCCTGTCAGCGGAGGTTGGCACCCTACTGGTCAGCGGAATGGCGCCCCCGCTCCACGACGGCTGTCCCTTGGAATCCCTGATATCTCTAATGATGCTTAACAAGAGCAGCACAGCAATACAATAATATGGAAGGCATAAATTATGCCAGCAACATAATTTTGACAGATGCGGCAGAAAAAATATTGATAACAGTAAGAAGATAAATGATTCTATTCTATGATTAAAAGGGTACTCAAGGTTGATGGTTGATAAAAGAAGACCTCAACGCGTTTCTCCCAACCGGATCATCAGGATGTAGATAATCAGATGCACCCAGCCAATATACTGCAGATCTCCAAGGAAACATTTTGCAAACTACTCAATTTTTAATGAAAGACAATTTCTTTGTCTTTGATCATAAATAATATCTTCAACACCGAGGAGTTTCCATGGGTGCAAAATTTTTACCCTAGTTAGCTAACCTTGTTAGGTCTTTTTTGGATGAACATTACTTATATTCCACACAAAATCCATTTCTTACAAATTTTCAGTGGTATGGTCGGTTTATTGACGATCTCCTGTTTACTTGGCGTGTCGATGCGTCTGACATTTCTCCTATTGTTGAATATTTGAATACCATTGATTATGATATCAGATTTACGTTTAATTTTCATTCTATGACCATTACTTTTGCTGATCTTCAACTTACTGGCTTCTCCAATCAAAATGTAGTACCATTTATGTATAGAAAACTGAATGCTAGAAATACAATTCTTTGTTCAAGCCATCTAAAACATGCTCTCAAGTCCATATCCGTGGATGAGTACATTAGCGTTTCTTGTAATTGTAGTGATGACCTGACTCGTAAACATGACATATATAATGCAGAAGCCAGGTTGATTGATAGGGGCTTCCCTAGGTGAATGCTCAGTTGTGCCTGTAATAGCGCTACTTCTAAGGATAGAACTAATTTTATTAAATATCATAATGGTAATACCTCTATAGGGGCTAATACTAATTTAGGAAAACCTGTTTTAGCTATCCAATTTAGCTCACAATTTAGCATTATCAAACAGATCATTACAACATTTCTTCCTGTACTCCATGAAGATAGGATATTTGTTTCCATCTTCAAGTCTGGTTGTAATATCGTTGCCAAAAAATCTCCTTCTCTTGGAAATGTCTTTTCACCCAACTATTTCAGCTCTAGAAAAAACATTATATTACCTGGCTTAATTACAAGGGTTTTTATAGTTCATATAATCATAAAATCATAGAATGTAAGATAGTACACTGTCAAATCTCTTGAGATATTTGTAGACAGCTATTAAGTCTCCTCTCAGTCTTCTTTTTTGCAGCTGAACATTCCCAGATCCTTTAATCTTTCCTTGTAGGACATAGTTTGCAGTCCGCTCATCATCCTGGTCACTCTTCTCTGAACTTGCTCCAGTTTTTCAATGTCTTGTTTAAAATGTGGAGCCCAGAACTGGTCACAGTATTCTAGATTAGGCCTGTCCAAGGAGGAGTAGAGGGGGATAATTACTTCATGTGATCTAGACTCTATACTTCTCTTAATACATCCTAAAACTGTGTTTGCCTTTTTTGTTGCTACATCACACTGTTGACTCATGTGCCGTCAGTGATCTGTTAGTATACCCAAGTCGTTTTGCTGTTGCTTAGTTCTATTTGTCCCATTCTGTAGATGTAATTTTCGTTTTCCTAACCCAGATGTTGAATCTTGCATTTCTCCCTGCTAAATACCATTCTATTAGTCATTGCCCATTGTTCAAGCTTATCTAGATCCTTCTGAATCCTTTCTGTCTTCTCTAGTATTAGGGGTACTTCACACTAAGCGAGATCGCTGATGCGCCACCAACTTTGTGACGCAACAGCGACCTCGCCTGCGATCTCATTACGTGTGACACTTAGCAGCGACCAGGCCCCCGCTGCGATGTCGCTGAATGTGCTCGAATGTGCTGGGCCATTTTTTGATTGCTCGTGTCCCACTGGCCAGCATGCATCGATGTGTTTGACACCGCCAAGCGATCTTGTTAGCAACTCAGAAATCATGGACGCAGGCGGGAGTCGTCAGAATCGCTGCTGTGTGACAAGGTCCCAACGACCGCCGAGATCGTTGCTGCATTGTTGAGTAGATCTGACTGTTTGATAGCTTACTAGCGATCATTTAGCGACACACCAGCGATCCTTACCAGGTCGTATCATTGTCGGGATCGTTGGTGCGTCGCTTAGTGTAACGGTACCCTTAGCTATCCCTATTAGCTTTGCATTGTCTGCAAATTTGATTCGTTTATCTTCGGTTCTCTTATCTAGATCATTTATAAAAATGTTGAACAACACTGGAACCAGGGCAGAGCCTTATGGCCCCCACTTTAAACTCTCTAAAAGAAAGGAAGGTTAAAAGGAAAAGAACTTGAATCCCTCATGTCTGTATGTGCTGTGAATGGGAGACATTATGTTCTCCACCCACTAGCTCAGAGATAACTGAAAACCGCAAATGGAGCCTGCAGAAGAGGAACTAGTGTTGCATAGAGTTGCATATTATGAAAAGGTTATGTGAAAGTATTAGCGCTGAGTGAAATTTTAAAATTCGAATTCACTGTCTTCGAATTAAAAAAAATAAAATTGGATTGACGACAAAAAATTTGGACGAATACTGGAAGTTTGTAACTGTTTGGAGGAGAAAAGAGAGAGAAAGACCCACTGACCATAAGAGCTAACCCTCTAAAGGAGAGAGAGAGGACCTGACTGACCATAAGATCTGACACTCTACAAGAGAGAGGATCCCACTGACCATAAGAACTGACACTCTACAAGAGAGAGGACCCCACTGACCATAAGAGCTCACACTTAACAGGAGAGAGAGGATGCCACTGACCATAAGAGCTTACACTCTAGTGGAGAGAGAGAGGACCCCACTGACCATAAGAGCTTACACTCTATAGGAGAGAGAGAGGACTTCACTGACCATAAGAGCTTACACTCTACAGGAGAGAGAGGACCCTGATGACCACAAAAGCTTACACTCTATAGGAGAGAGAGAGGACCCCACTGACCATAAGAGCTTACACTCTACAGGAGAGAGAGAGGACCCCACTGACCATAAGAGCTTACACTCTGCAGAAGAGAGAGAGGACCCCACTGACCATAAGAACTTATGTACACTCTACAAGGGAGAGAAAGAGAGGACCCTGCTGACCATAAGATCTTACACTCTACAGGAGAGAGAGAAAGAGAGGACACCTCTGACCCCTCTGAACATAAAAACTTACACTCTACAGGATATAGAGACTTACCCAGGGATGGGAGATGGAAAATGGCTCTGCTGTACAAACTGTGCTGCACTATTAACTGCTGCTTTGTGATCCCCTGTTTCACACCACCAACTGTTTATCTACTGTACCTGTGGAAATTGTACCATATTTCATAGAGAAAAATGTATATTGGGGAGGGACTAAACTTTTTCGTGATGTACTAGGGATAATTTGAACGATAGATTCAAGTGGTGGACTCCATGATCAGGGCCGGCGTCAGCACCCGGGCAAGTGCCGGGGCCCTGGCGAGATGGGGGGGACCCACCAGGGGCGGGCTGGGCTGGGTGGCAAAGAGGCAAATGCCACCGGGCCGCTCTTCCAGCACCTGTACAGGGCCGGCCTGGCCGCACAGCAAATTGTGCGCGGCTGTGCCCTCTGTTTTGTGACGCGGCCGGCAGCAGACACAGCCGCCCGCGTTACAGTGCATCATGCTGGGGACAGGTTCTGTGCACAGCCATCACCTTGATGGCTGCACAGCTCCCGGTCCCTTTCTACTTCCGGGTCAGATGTCGGGCCTGCGCGATGACGTCATCGCGCAGGTGCCGACATGTACCTGGATGCAGAGAGGCGCTGCTGGGGAGCGGCTGTGAGGTAAGTATGGGAAACTTTTTTTTTATAAAATGAATTCAGTGGGTGAGGGGTCAGCACAGGATGGAGGGGGGTGAATAGGGCTGTACATGACGAAGGGGGGTGAATGGGGCTGTACATGATGAAGGGAGTGAATGGGGCTGTAATTGATGGAGGGGGATGAGTGGGGCTGTACAAGATGGAGGCGGTGAGTGGGGCTGTACATGATGAAGGGGGGTGAAAGGGGCTGTACATGATGAAGGGAGGTGCGGGGGCTGCACATGATGGAGGGGGGTGTGGGGGCTGCAAATGATGGAGGGGGTGTATGGGGCAGTACATGATGGAGGGGGGTGAATGGGGCTGTACATGATGGAGGGGGTGAATGAGGCTGTACATGATGGAGGGGGTGCAGCAGGGGCTACACTTGATGAAGGGGGTGAGTGTGGCTGTACATGATGGAGGGGGTGGGGGGGCTGCACAAATGGATGGGGTGAATGGGGCTGTACATGATGAAGGGGGGTGAGTGGGGCTGTACATGATGGAGGGGGAGTGGGGCTGTACATGATGGAGGGAATTGAGTGGGGCTGTACATGATGGAGGGGGGAGTGGGGCTGTACATGATGGAGGAAGGTGAGTGGGGCTGTACATGATGGAGGAGGTGAGTGGGGCTGCACATAATAGAGTGGGGTGAGTGTGGCTGCACATGATGAAGGGGTAGTGGGGCTGCACATGATGAAGGGGGTGCGGGGGCTGCACATGTTGAAGTGGGGGGGTGCGGGGGCTGCACATGTTGAAGTAGGGGGAGTGGGGCTGCACATGATGGAGTGGGGCTACACATGATGAAGTGGGGTGAGTGGGGCTGCACATAATAGAGTGGGGTGAGTGTGGCTGCACATGATGAAGGGGTAGTGGGGCTGCACATGATGAAGGGGGTGCGGGGGCTGCACATGTTGAAGTGGGGGGGTGCGGGGGCTGCACATGTTGAAGTGGGGGGAGTGGGGCTGCACATGATGGAGTGGGGCTACACATGATGAAGTGGGGTGAGTGGGGCTGTACATGATGGAGCGTTGCTGCACTTGATGGGGGATAAGGGGGATTGCACGTGATGAAGTGGGGGGAGTAGGGCTGCACATGATGAAGTGGGAGGAGTGGGGCTGCATATGATGAAGTTGGGGGTAAGGGGAACTGCACATGATGAAGTGGGGGTTAGGGGGGACTGCACAGGATGATGTGGGGGTAAGAGTGACTGCACATGATGATGGGGGAGTGGGGCTGCACATGATGAAGTGGGGGGTAAGGGTGACTGCACATGATGACATGGAAGGGGGATAGGGGGATGCAAATGATGAAGGGGCACTGCAGATGAAGTAAGGGGTGATAGGGGACTGCAATGGATGAAGTAAGGAGACTTCAAATTAAAGTGGGGGACTGCAAATGATGATGTGGGGGAAAGGATGGGGGACTGCAAATGATGAATTCAGTGTGAGTGATGGGGCACAGCAATTTAATTGAAGATGGGGGTGAGGAGAGCAAATGATGAATTGAAGGTGGGAGTGGGAAGATCAAATGATCTATCTGGAGAACAAATAAAGAATTTTGAGTGTGGGGGAGTAAGTGATGTATTGAATGTGGGGTAGAGCAGTAGATAATGAATACAGGGTGGGAGAGAAAGACATGACAATGAATTGAGGCGGGAAGGCCATGTTAATATAACAAATCGGGGTTAGGGTTAGAGTGGGAGGTACATAGTGGGGGGGGCGTTGAGGTTGAAGTGCCTGGTAATGAATTGGGGGAAATAGTACAGGTGCTAATTAATTTATATTTTAAATGGGGAAAGTGGCATTTATAGTTAGTGGGTGTACATTGGTGGATTATAATCTATATTTGGAATGGTGGGTTGCATAATAACCAATTATATATTGATTGTGTGTGCACCTCTGTATTCAGATGTGTAGTGTAGAAGAAAGGGAAAAAGCGGGGAATGTGCTCTGGAAGTGGTGCTCTAGGTAACTGTGTTATTTTATGCAGAGACAAGTCCTAGCTGGAAGAAGTGATGGAAATCTGTGCTGGATGAAAAAGAAAAGCAAAGATGAAGGACTTGAGCTAGAGACGTCACTGGTGAGTCAGTGTGTTACCTGTACACTGACATTATATACAGAGCTCCTGTGTATGTCACTGGTGATCAATGTATTACCTGTACACTGACACTATATACAGAGTTCCTGTATACAATGGCACTTAGTATTGTGTTTTTTTAATTAATGATCAGTATTGTTGTATTCAGTCACTATGTGGTGATAATATGTGGTCTGGTCATGGTGTGGCGCTATTTGTTCCTTGTATGTGGTATTATTCGGTCACTATGTGGTGGTATATGTGGTCTGGCCATGCTGCGGCATTATTTGTTCCTTGTATGTGGTATTATTCGGTCACTATGTGGTGGTAATATGTGGTCTGGTCATGGTGTGAAGATATTTGTCCCTTGTATGTGGTATTAATGGCTGTTTAAAAAAAATGTAAATGTATGTGACTCATTCCTTTAAGAAAAATACATAAATATATTTTTATTTTTATTAGTCTAGAGTAGGGCCCGGCCGAAAGAGTCTATCGTGTCGTGGTATCAGCTTAAAAATTATTTTGGCCAGAACAAAAGCTGCTGGTTATATGTGTGATCTGGTGTTTGATGGGAACTGTTAATATCTGATCGGTGAGGATGTGGTGGTGAGTTTTTCCAAGAGTGGGCGGTGGGACGGTGGAGGCGGAGCTAGTGTGGAACCTGGCATATAAGGGGTTGACTTATATAAAGCACCTCTGCTGTATGGTATTGTAGAATTTACAATAGCTATCACTCATGTAAGAAGTGAAATCTAGCATTGTACTATATCTATATTTCTCTGCTGTATCTGTGCATCATGAATCATGGTATGTGTTAAAGAGGGGGGGGCCCACTGAGACTCTTTCACCCGGGGCCCTCAAAAACCTAGAGCCGGCCCTGTCCATGATCTTTATTATTCATTTGTTTTTTTTACCTTGAAAAGGAGCCAGTCTGCCGCCAAAATGCGCTGGTTAATAAAAATCTTAATTTTATACCATTCAGGATTCTTAATTTCCTCAAGTGCAGCTCAAGTCCCGTGATCTTTCCTCTAAAGTGAATTGCTATCTGGAAGAATTTCTCCTCCAGCCAATGGCCATCAGCCGTGAATTCTAAGGCTCTTATTAGTGTTGTGTCCGGTTGAGTACTACTATCACTCTTACTCTCTCTCATTTCTTTTGTGGTATTGCCCTATTGTGTTCTTCTGTCTCAAATATGACTTTCATTAGAGCCCATACACGTTTCATCACAGGATAGATAGACATGATAATCACAAGCAAATTATGAAAAAATGGAAACAAAGTTTTCAAAACGCTTTGATTTTTCTCGATTTAGGATTCTACAACGTAGAACAAGGTCAGGGTGCAAAGTTCACTATAACACATAGGGACAGAATGTCCTAAATCTGATTATAAGGTACTACTGCAGTGCTGAAAGTCATAGAAAATGGGAGTCGAAGTGTCAGTCTGTAAATAATAATCCAAAGATATAAGTGATAGGGAGGTGCTGGACCTGGATAGTCGGTGTGACTGTGAATTGATTAATCTGTGATATTTTGCAGTAACATAACTTTAATAAAAAAAATGTAATTATTCTGGATGCACTGCAAACAAGGAGGGCAGTTTAATACCCCTCTGTCATAATTTTGTTACTTAAGAAAAATCGTGAATCCAAGGATTGTGTGTCAGAAAAAGTAAGCTTCCTGCCTTGGGAGACTGACAAACTGTCAGACATATTTTTTTGCATTTATTTTGTCTTATTTCGTTTTTCTAAAGTTTTTCTTTTTTTTTCTACATCCAGAAATGTAAACTCAGTTTTCTTACTCACAATGTGTGCATGTTGTAAAAAGAATGTGTATTTTTTTGCACGCTTGCTTAATGCAATAGTTCAGTATTACAGCTGTAAAAATTACCCAAATACAGTGGTCTGTTTCAGGTCATTGCTGATGATGGACTGAAACGCGTTCTATTGGATTTCCTTGTTGATTGAATAAAAGAACTAATTTAACATTATGTGAGTGCCGGGACTCTTTGAAATTTGCAATTGTATTTTTCCACAAGCACCACCTTTACATACAGTGAGGAAAAAAGGTATTTAGTCAGCCACCAATTGTGCAAATTCTCCCACTTAAAAAAGATGAGAGCGGCCTGTAACTGACATCATAGGTAGACCACAACCATGAGAGTCACCAATGAGAAAACAAATCCAGAAAATCACCTTGTCTTATTTGGTAAGATTTATTTTGCAAATTATGGTGGAAAATAAGTATTTGGTCACCTAAAAACATGCAAGATTTCTGGCTCTCCCAGACCTGTAACTTCTTCTTTACGAGGCTCCTCTGTCCTCCACTCATTGCCTGTAGTAATGGCTCCTGTTTTAACTTGTTATCAGTATAAAAGACACCTGTCCACAACCTCAAACAGTCACACTCCAAACTCCACTATGGTGAAGACCAAAGAGCTGTCGAAGGACACCAGAAACAAAATTTTAGGCATGCACCAGGCTGGGGAGACTGAATCTTCAATAGGCAAGCAGCTTGGGGTGATGGAATCAACTGTGGGAGCAATAATAAGAAAATGGAAGACATACAAGACCACTGATAATCTCAATCGATCTGGGGCAGTGTAGGGTCGGTGGGCCGAGCTGGGGGGTGGTCCCTCGATATACCACGCAGTGACGTACAGACACACGATGAGGCAAGTTTCGGGTACAACAGGTCCAAGTTTATTCTCTTGCCATCCACCTGACGGCCTCCAAAGTACACCGCACTTCAATTCACTTTGCTTCGCTTCACTTCACTTATCGGCCCCCCGTTTCCAGGGCCGCATCCCGCACACCGTACTTTACACTGGGGACGTACATTTATGCACCGTCCCCTCTTCACTCTTCGACGCTCCTGTCAGATCCGTCACTGTGGCCGCCTTAGGCCCGTAAACCAACAGCACTTATACTGACCAGTCGTTTCTCTCTCAATACGGTATGCTTTACCTCAGTGCCTCGTCTATACTTCGGTACTCTGGTGTCAGGACCACCCCCCTGACTTTCTCTCTCCTCAGTCCCCCTGGTTCGGTTTTCCTCACAGTGCACAAACTGTCGTAGTCCTTCTGTCACTGGAGCTCTCTCTGGGGACTGGAACTTTCTGGAACCCTCCTGTCAAATTTATATCATTCCCGGTTCCCTGTAACTCCGCCCCCCATGACCAACGGTTTCCTAAGCCCTAAGCTGATGTCAAGTCCTTTGCTCACACTCCTCCCTGCCCTCTAATGGTCAACCCAAGGTACTACACGTCCACTACACTTTCTCAGCTGTTTCCCCACTGTAGTAACTGACACCTGTCTAAACTGTGCAAACCTTCCTTTCTCTATTCTGACAAGTCTGTCCGTCCGTCAGGTCACCTTCCCTACAGCTCCATGCAAGATCTCACCCTGTGCGGTCAAAATGATCACAAGAACAATGAGCAAAAATCCCAGAAAAACACGGGGAGAACTAGTGAATGAATGGCATAGAGCTGGGACCACTGTACCAAAGGCTACCATCAGTAAGGGCCCTGTCACACATAGCGACGCACCAGCGATCCCGTCAACAATATTACCTTGTCAGGATCACTCGTGTGTCGCTACATGATCGCTGGTGAGCTGCCAAACAGGCAGCTTCACCAGCGATCAGCACCAGCGACAGGAGGGTAACAAGCGACGCACGTCACTTAGTTACCCACTGTGTACCTTAGTTACCAGCGCGCTGGTGCAGGGAGCTGTTAACCAAGGTACACATCGGGTTTCTAAGCAGCGCGCGGCACTTAGAAACCCGATGTGTACCTTGGTTACCAGCTCCCTGCACCAGCGCGCTGGTAACTAAGGTACACATCGGGTTTCTAAGCGCAGCACGCCACTTAGAAACGCAACGTTTACCTTAGTTACCAGCGCGCTGATCGCTGGTCTCCCGCCTGTCACACGCAGCGATGCGTGCTGGCCATCGGGAGACCAGCGATCAAAAAAATGTCCTGGCCATTCCAGGACGATCAGCGATAACCGGCAGGGGGGCCGGTCGCTAGTCAGTGTCACACACAGCGATATTGCTGGTGAGATAGCTGTTGCATCACAAAACTTGTGACTCAGCAGCGATCTCGCTAGCAAGATCGCTATGTGTGACGGGGCTTAACACACTACGCTGCCAGGGACTCAGATCCTGCAATGCCAAATATGTCCCCCTGTTTAAGCCAGTACATGTCCGAGCCTGTCTGAAGTTTGTTAGAGAGTATTTGGATTATCCAGAAGAGTATTAGGAGAATGTCATATGGTCTGATGAAACCAAAGTAGAACTATTTGGTAGAAACAAAACTCGTCGTGTTTGGAGGAGACAAAATACTGAGTTGCATCCAAAGAACACCATACCTACGATGAAGCACAATGGTGGCAACATCATGCTTTGGGGCTGTTTCTCTGCAAAGGGACCAGGATGACTGATCCGTGTACATGAAAGAATGAATGGGGCCATGTATCGTGAGATTTTGAGTGCAAACCTCCTTCCATCAGCAAGGGCATTGAAGATAAAATGTGGATGGGTCTTTCAGCATGATAATGATTCCAAGCACACTGCCAGGGCAATGAAGGATTGGCTTCGTAAGAAGCATATGAGGGTCCTGGAGTGGCATAGCCCGTCTCCAGATCTCAATTCCATAGAAAACCTTTGTAGGGATTTGAAAGTCCGTGTTGCCCAGCGACAGGCCCAAAACATCACTGCTGTCGAGGAGATCTGCATGGAGGAATGGGCCAACATACCAACAACAGTGTGTGCCAACCTTGTGAGGACTTACAGAAAACATTTGACCTCTGTCATTGCCAACAAAGGATATATAACAAAATATTGAGATGAACTTTGTCAATTACAGGCCTCTCTCATCTTGTTAAGTGGGAGAACTTGCACAATTGGTGGCTGACTACTTTTTTTCGACACTGTATGGAGTGACAATCCATTTTTGTATTTTATATTTGTTGCAAGTGCTGGCTTTTGGGATATGAACCTGAACCTTTTTTGTTTTTTCTTTTTCTTTTAGCCAGATTTATTGAGTATGCTTTGACACTACTAAGAGCAACTGTAGACGTCTGTAAAACTCGTTCCAAGCACGGACTGCAATGCACAGACTGTCCGCAGATCTCCTTACCCAAATTTGACAGTCTCATATATGCTTATGTGCCTTTCACTTTCAGGTCTTGAGACCTTCGGGCAGTCAGCGCTTTGTGGTCTGTGCTCGAACCCACTTTCACAGACGTCTGCAGGAGTCCTAAGACTGTGTTAGTGTTAAAGAGGTGAAACCCTGCTTTCCTCAGCGCATCCAGTACTGCCTGGACCTTGTGCAGGTGACTTCCCCAATCCGGGCTGAAGATCACAATGTTGTCCAGGTAAGCTACGGCATACTTTTTGCGAGGGGAGAGGATCCGGTCTATGGCACTCTGGAAGGTAGCTGTAGCTTCCTGCAGATCAAACAGCATCCTGGTATACTGAAAGGACCTGTCAGGTGTAGAGAAAGCCGTCTTCTCCTTGGCACTTGGGGACAAGAGGATTTGCCAATACCCTTCCGTTAGGTCCAGGGTGGTGATGTATCTGGCTGAGTTCATCAACGTGGGGCATCACATATGCGTCAAGTTTTGATACCTCATTTAGCTTCCTGTAATCGTTGCAAAAGCATCATTCTCCATGAAGCTTTGGCACTGTGAAAATGAGGCTGGACCAGCCGCTCTTTGATTCCTCAATGACACCCATGCTCAACATTCTCCTCACCTCCTTTGAAATCAACTTGTGATGGGCTTCAAGAATCTGATATGGCTTTTGATTCACCCACACATGTGTTTCTGTCAGGATTTCATGCTCCACAACCTGCATACGTCCTAGCAACTCAGAAAAAAGGTCATTACCTTTGCAATCCGGCCCAACATTTGGGACACTTGCTCGACAATGGTCCGGGAGGGTGTAACCTCTGCTTTCCAGGTCTCTTTCGCAATATCGCAAGTCCCCGAGGGTGCCGTTTGTATAGCAACTCAAACGGTGAGAACCCCTTAGAGGCCTGTGGGACCTCACTAATAGAGACCAGCAGCTACACCAGTAATCAATCCCAGTCTCGCCTATCTTTCTCCACAACCTTCTTAAGCATGGATTTCAAGGTCTTTTTGAACTTTTCCACCACCCCGTCCATCTGCGGATTATTATTATTATTTATTTATATAGCGCCAATAATTCCATGGTGCTGTACATGAGAAGGGGGGTTACATACAAAGTTATAGATATCATTAACAGTAAACAAATTTCCACTACAAATTTACAATGACAGACTGGTACAGAGGGGAGAGGACCCTGTCCTTGCGGACTTACATTCTACGAGATAGTGGGGAAAAGACAGAAGGTTGGGGGTGCAGCAGCTCTGGTGGTGATGAGGTGGCAGAATGGTTATTGCAGTCTGTAAGCTTTCCTGAAAAGATGGGTTTTCAGGTTCCGTTTGAAGGATCCGAGGGTGGTGGATAATCGGACGTGTTGAGGCATGGCATATGCGGATGGTACACTGACATCCGAGGTTGTATAATCTGAAGAGCCTTACACAACTCCCTCATCACTTTGGACATAAAAGAAGTTCCATGGTCCATTAGGATCTCCTTAGGCAGGCTCATCTGGGAGAAAGTATGGACTAGTTCTCGGGCTATACTCCTGGAGGATGAGTTTCTCTGTGGTATCATCTCCTTGTACCATGTTACATAGTCCATCACCACCAGGTAGAGATGAGCGACTTTGCCTTTTCTTTGGGTCGAGTCGGGTTTCATGAAACCCGACTTTCGCAAAAGTCGGGTCGAACGAAATCGGCCGACTATAGGGAAAAGTCGGAGGCCGACTGAAACACGAAACCCAATGCAAGTCAATGGGGAAGCAAAGTCGGCAGGGAGTGGAGGGCAGTAAACACACCTACAGTGCCCATTTCAATGCCAAAAACATCAATTCTTATAACTGAAGCTTGTCAACCCTTATTTACTTCCTAATAATAGTTACGCATTGAAAACTGGGGGTTATTTGGCTAATGTTGGGGGGGGGGTTGGGCTGGCTCCAGGTTTTCATGTGCCCTGGGCCAAAGAGTGTCAGTGCGCCGCTTTAACACATACCACAACTCATGATGCTCCAATACGCCACAGAAATATAGGTATAGTACAATGACAAATACTTCACTGCTTACATGACATGACTGATCTATTTTAAATTGTACAATAGCTCAAAAACAGGACAGTATATTACTCCATACAGTGTTATGGCCACCACATTGTGTGCCATACAGAATAATGAGCCCCATATATTTCTCCATACCAAATAATTAATCACATAAAATGTTCCTTACAGTATCTGATGAGCTCCACATAATGCTCCATATATAATGTGCCCCATTTGTAATGCTCCAGTGTATAATGTGCCCCTTAGATGCTGATCCAGTGTCTGATCTGCCCCATTTACATTGCTCCATTACATGATGGGCCTCATGGATGAAGCTCCAGTGTATCATGGGCCCTAATAATGCTCCATATATAATGGGCCCCATTTGTAATGCTCCAGTGTATAATGGGCCCCTTAGATGCTGCTCCAGTGTCTGATCTGCCCCATTTACAATGCTCCAGTACATGATGGGCCTCATGGATGATGCTCCAGTGTATCATGGGCCCTAATAATGCTCCATATATAATGGGCCCCATTTGTAATGCTCCAGTGTATAATGGGCCCCTTAGATGCTGCTCCAGTGTCTGATCTGCCCCATTTACAATGCTCCATTACATGATGGGCCTCATGGATGAAGCTCCAGTGTATCATGGGCCCTAATAATGCTCCATATATAATGTTCCCCATTTGTAATGCTCCAGTGTATAATGGGCCCCTTAGATGCTGCTCCAGTGTCTGATCTGCCCCATTTACAATGCTCCAGTACATGATGGGCCTCATGGATGATGCTCCAGTGTATCATGGGCCCTAATAATGCTCCATATATAATGTTCCCCATTTGTAATGCTCCAGTGTATAATGGGCCCCTTAGATGCTGCTCCAGTGTCTGATCTACCCCATTTACATTGTTCCAGTACATGATGGGCCTCAAGGATGATGCTCCAGTGTATGATGGGCTCCAATAATGCTCCATATATAATGTTCCCCATTTGTAATGCTCTCCAGTGTATAATATGCCCCTTAGATGCTGCTCCAGTGTCTGATCTGCCCCATTTACATTGCTCCAGTACATGATGGGCCTCATGGATGATGCTCCAGTGTATGATGGGCTCCAATAATGCTCCATATATAATGGGCCCCATTTGTAATGCTCCAGTGTATAATGTGCCCCTTAGATGCTGCTCCAGTGTCTGATCTGCCCCATTTACAATGCTCCAGTACATGATGGGCCTCATGGATGATGCTCCAGTGTATCATGGGCCCTAATAATGCTCCAAATACATTATAATGGGCCCCATTTGTAATTCTCCAGCATATAATGGGCCCCTTAGATGCTGCTCCAGTGTCTGATCTGCCCCATTTACATTGTTCCTGTACATGATGGGCCTCATGGATGATGCTCCAGTGTATGATGGG
Organism: Dendrobates tinctorius; assembly: GCF_039654945.1. NCBI lineage: Eukaryota > Metazoa > Chordata > Amphibia > Anura > Dendrobatidae > Dendrobates > Dendrobates tinctorius. Next base: position 1,981,150 of record NW_027361691.1, read on the forward strand.
CTCCAATAATGCTCCATATATAATGGGCTCCATTTGTAATGCTCCAGTGTATAATGTGCCCCTTAGATGCTGCTCCAGTGTCTGATCTGTCCCATTTACATTGCTCCAGTACATGATGGGCCCTATTTTTATTTAACCCAGGCATGGTATGTGAAAATAGCTCCATGGAGTAATCTGAGGTGTGTGCTTCCACATCCTTAACTTTTGATGTGGGTGAAAGACACAAGGAAAGGGGTTGCTCCTGACCAGAAGCCTGCAGTTACGACTCAGTGCTTGCATTTTTTACAACTTCAGAAGAAGAGGCGATAGAGCTGGAGGCTGTTTCAGCAATGTAAGTCACAAACAGTTCCTGATACTCCGGCTTTAAAAGCAGTCTACCTACTCCCAGAAAAGGGAGCCTTACAGGCCTTCCATAGCTACACCATGACGCTGGCTGAACACCTCCTGCCTTAGCTGCGTTTGTGTTTTTGGCACTACCAGCAGATGCACCACCACTAGAGTTGAGCGAAACGGGTCGAAAAAAATTTCAAAAGTCGCCGACTTTTGGCAAAGTCGGGTTTCATGAAACGAAACCCGACCCTAGGATGAGGTCGGCCACGAGGTCGGCGACTTACGCGCCAAAGTCGCATTTCAAAAGTTTGTTTTGCGCTCTTTTTCAGCCAATCAGGATCCACGGACACTGTGGGCAACGTGATGACATAGGCAGGGGTCACCACCATCTTTCAGAAGGGCATGCAAGTGATTGGCTTGCTTTGGTGGGCGTCACAGGGGTTATAAAAGGGCGTGCACGCCGACCGCCATCTTACTTCTGCCGATCTTAGCATAGGGAGAGGTTGCTGATTCTGTAGGGAGAGCGTTAGGCAGGGAAGAAGAAAAAAAAACTGCTTCTGCTGCTAGCGATTTTGCCTGTACAACACACCAGTCACTGTGTGTGCAGTGCAAGGGGAGGCTATATTGTGGTGGATCAGCGGTGTTGGTTGTTAGGCTGCCTTCTAAGGCTTCCTGACAGCTGCATTGCTGTTTACCCACTGCTCTGCAAACTGCTTTTTTAAAAGCAATCCCAATTTTTTTTTTGTCCTGCTGAGGTACTGATCGTGCATTTTTTCACACCATACAGCGTCAGTGGGCCTCACACAATCCAAAAGTGTCCAGTGTCCACTAGTGTCTGCAGAAATTCAAAATCTCCCTTATCCTGTAGTCCCTTTTTTCACACCTGTGCCATCGAGCCTGTGACATAGCGCTCTGATATTCAGTGGGCCTCACACAATCCAAAAGTGTCCAGTGTCCACTAGTGTCTGCAGAAATTCAAAATCTCCCTTATCCTGTAGTCACTTTTTTCACACCTGTGCCATCGAGCCTGTGACATAGCGCTCTGATATTCAGTGGGCCTCACACAATCCAAAAGTGTCCAGTGTCCACTAGTGTCTGCAGAAATTCAAAATCTCCCTTATCCTGTAGTCACTTTTTTCACACCTGTGCCATTGAGCCTGTGACATAGCGCTCTGATATTCAGTGGGCCTCACACAATCCAAAAGTGTCCAGTGTCCACAAGTGTCTGCAGAAATTCAAAATCTCCCTTATCCTGTAGTCATTTTTTTCACACCTGTGCCATTGAGCCTGTGACATAGCGCTCTGATATTCAGTGGGCCTCACACAATCCAAAAGTGTCCAGTGTCCACTAGTGTCTGCAGAAATTCAAAATCTCCCCTGTCCTATAGACACCTTGTACCTTGTTTTACATTACTATATAGTTTGTTGGATTTTGTCTACATTTCTACCAAAAATGAGGAAGGCTGGTGGAAGAGGCCGTGGAATTGGGCGGGGGTTGGCAGCTGGTAATGATGGTGTTGGTGGTGGATCTGATGGTAGTGGCAAAAGCAAAATAGGACCGAATGCAGGAGGTGTTGAGCCTGCGTCATCGTCTGGCTCCACAAGGCCTCGAAGGCTTAGTTTTCTAGGAGTTGGCAAACCGCTTTTAAAGCCAGAGCTTCAGGAAAAAGTTTTGTCTTACATTGCTGACTCAGCCTCCAGCTCTATCGCCTCCTCTTCTGAAGTTGTAAAAAATAAAAGCACTGAGTCGTCATTGGAGGCTCATGTTCATGAACCACACCTTTCCTTGTGTCCTTCACCCCAACCAAGATTGAAGGATGATGCAGGCCATACTACTGATTACTCCATGGAGCTGTTTTCACATACCATGCCTGGATTATCAAGTGAAATGGTGAATTACCCAGGCCAAGATGAATCTGACATGGAGTGCACTGATGCACAGCCGCTGATAGATGATTCTGCTGGTACATTCACTCAGAGCACTACATTGTCCTCGCAGTGTACAGAGCCAGATTCTGACCCTAATGAGACTCAGGTGCCCCTTCCCGCACACTATACCACCATACACGGTGACACAGAGGAAGGTGCACATGACATTGAAGAGCAGGTGATGGATGACCCAGTTGTTGACCCAGATTGGCATCCATTGGGGGAAGAGGGTGCTGCTTCCAATAGCTCAGATGAGGAGCATCCACAGCAGACATCGACATCTCAACAGCTGTTATCTGGCAGGCCCGGAGCACTCCAAACACAGGTTCCAAAAATCAAAAAAGTTGCTGGACAGCTTGTCCAGAGGGTCAAAAGATCACAGCGTGCTAGGCCGCAAAATGTCTGCCAAAGTAGGAAGAGTGCAGTGTGGCACTTTTTTGAACAAAATCCTCATGATCAGGCCAAGGTTATCTGTAAGAAGTGCGCAAAGACCTTTAGCCGAGGGAAAAATCTGAAAAATTTGAATACCAGTTGCATGCTTAGACATTTAACCAGCATGCACTTGCAAGTGTGGACACAACACCAAACCTCAAGTGCCACATGTGCAACTGATCACAAAGAAGGTAGTCAACAACGCTACATAGTTTCCCCCACTGTAAGCCCACCGGTTAGCACAGCAGCAAATGTTGAGGTGTCGTTGCAAGGCCACAGCAGTCAGGGAATCCAACTGTTATATCAACGAAATACTGAATCTAGGCCATCAGAAAGAACACCAACTCCATCACCATCACCAACCCTCTCTCAGTCCGCCCTGTCCACCGCTACTTCCACCATATGCAGCTCTCAAGTCCAGCTCACCCTCCCAGACACTATGAGTAGGTCAAGAAAGTACTCAGTCTCTCATCCGCGTACACTGGGTTTGAACGCCCACATTGCCAAACTAATCTCGTTTGAGATGATGCCCTATCGGTTTTTGGAAAGCGCAGCTTTCCGCGAACTCATGGCCTATGCAGTACCACGCTATGACCTACCCAGTTGCCACTTCTTCTCTCGCAAAGCCATCCCAGCCCTCCACCATCATGTAAAAGACCGCATTGTCCATGCACTCAAGCAGTCAGTGAGTGGAAAGGTGCACCTCACAACTGATGCATGGTCCAGTCGGCATGGCCAGGGCTGTTACGTGTCCATCACTGCGCAGTGGGTTAATGTGGTGGATGCAGGGTCCACAGGGGACAGTGGTGGTGGGACAGTGGTGCCTAGCCCACGGTATAGGAATCAGTTGGCTGTAGGCGTTCGACTCTCCTCCTCCTCCAGAAGCGTAAGCTCGTCCACAGAGCGCAGTCGTACGAGCACTCCATCTGCAGCTGCCACTGTTGCACACGAGGTGTCCCCCTATCGAGCAGCTAGTGGAAAGCGTCAGCAGGCTGTGTTGCAGATGATGTGTTTGGGCGACAGACACACCGCCGAGGTGCTGGCCGAGTACTTGAAGCGACAAACTGAGTCATGGCTGGGCAGTGTACATCTTGAGGCAGGCAAGGTAGTTAGTGATAACGGCCGTAATTTTGTGGCAGCCATAGCCCTTTCAAAACTCAGCCACATACTTTGCTTGGCTCACACCTTGAACCTGGTGGTGCAGTGCTTCCTCAAAAATTATCCGGAGTTAACAGCCCTGCTCCAGAAGGTGCGAAGACTGTGCGCGCACATCCGCCGGTCGCCTGTACACTCCATTCGTATGCAGAAGCTGCAGCGATTGCTCCACCTTCCCAACCACCACCTCATTATCGACATTGCAACAAGGTGGAACTCCATCCTGCACATGGTGGAGCGGCTGTGCGAGCAGAGGCAGGCCATAATGCATTTGTGGGAGGATACACGGCCAGGCACTTTGAGAGCAGACATGGAGTTGACAGGTGTGCAGTGGTCGAAGCTGAAAGACCTCTGTAAAGTCCTTCAGTGTTTTGAGGAATGCACACGGCTGGTAAGCGCAGACGACGCCATCCTAAGCATGAGCATCCCACTTATGCGTCTGCTCATGCAAACTTTGATGCACCTTAAGGAGCAGGAGTCTGCAGCCAATGTTGATGAGGAGGAAGAGGAGGAGGGAATCCTTGATGACATTCAGCCATTGTCTGCTCAGGGACCTCTCCTGGACGAGGTGGAGGAAGAAGAGGAGGAGGAGGAGGATGATGGGGATGATTACTTAGGGGAGGAGGATGCATCTCATGGGGCAAGTGAAAATGTTGGCGTGGCAAGGTCTAGTACAGGGTTTGTGCGTGACTGGAGGGAGGTGGATTTGCCAGAAAGTGCTCCTCCACCCAGCACTCGCAGTGCATCATTGACACCGGGAACATTGGCCCACATGTCAGATTATGCCTTGCAGATCCTAAAAAGGGACCCCCGTATTGCCAAAATGATGAACGATGACGAGTACTGGTTGGCCAGCATCCTGGATCCAAGCTATAAAGGCAAATTACAAAACATCATGCCACAGGAGAACCTTGACCTAATATTGGCTAATAAACAACAACTCTGGTAAATCGGTTGCTTGAGGCATTCCCAGCACACAGCAGCGGTGATGGTTCTCACACGAGCCGTACGGGCCGGGGGCAGCTTGGCAGAGGTGTTCATGGTGCACACATCAGAAGTGGCGTTGGAGACAGGGGTTTCATGACAATGTTGTGGACTGATTTTTCACGGACCGCTCACACAACTGGTAATACTGCATCGATGGAAAGTGACAGGAGACAGCAGTTGTCAACTATGGTTACAAACTACTTTTCCTCCCATATCGATGTTCTCCCACACAGGTCATTCCCCTTTGACTATTGGGCCGCTAAACTGGACACCTGGCCTGAATTGGCACAATATGCCTTACAGGAGCTCGCTTGCCCAGCTGCAAGTGTGCTATCGGAAAGAGTCTTCAGTGCAGCTGGATCAATCCTGACAGAAAAAAGGACCCGTCTGTCAACCCAAAATGTGGATGATCTAACCTTCATTAAAATGAACCATGCATGGGTTTCCAAGGATTTTGTCCCACCTTCCCCTGATGACACATAGGGTGACAGAAAAATGGCTTGCTTTGGTCCACCTCTTCCTGGGACTTGACCTATTTCGCCTTTTGCATCAGCTGAATGTCCAACATCAACATATGCCACTTTCTAAAACTCCCTAACTGTGCTGCCTCCCCCCCCATGGCCGGGGTAACCACCTAGCGCACGACAACGTGCGAGTGCCGTTGCCCTGGACAGGTGGGTAGGCCGACTCTTGGGTGCGGGCACTGGCACAGGGTCCCTCATAGTGCAATCAAGTGTCTCTGACGGTGGTGGTGCACACCCGCCGTCAGACACACCGCAGTACTATGAGGGGCCCAGCGCCAGTACCGATGCCCACGAGTGGGCCCCCCTTGCTTGGGCAGGGCCCCAGCATTTGCAATCTTTACCTCTCCCTGCTCCTCCGCTGTGTAGTCTGGGCCGTCAAATCCATACTGTGCCTGACACCGTCTGAGCCTGCCTCCTGATGTATAGACATATTTTGAATGTGTACGCTATCCATACATGTTATCCGGGGATACGGTACCCTTTCTCACCTTTGTGCAATCACGTGCAAGCCATACTGGGCCTAACACCGTCTGAGCCTGCCTCCTGATGTATAGACATATATTTTGAATGTGTACACCATTCATACATGTTATCCGGGGATACGGTACCCTTTCTCACCTTTGTGCAATCACGTGCAAGCCATACTGGGCCTAACACCGTCTGAGCCTGCCTCCTGATGTATAGACATATATTTTGAATGTGTACGCTATCCATACATGTTATCCGGGGATACGGTACCCTTTCTCACCTTTGTGCAATCACGTGCAAGCCACACTGGGCCTAACACCGTCTGAGCCTGCCTCCTGATGTATAGACATATATTTTGAATGTGTACGCTATCCATACATGTTATCCTGGGATACGGTACCCTTTCTCACCTTTGTGCAATCACGTGCAAGCCATACTGGGCCTAACACCGTCTGAGCCTGCCTCCTGATGTATAGACATATATTTTGAATGTGTACGCTATCCATACATGTTATCCGGGGATACGGTACCCTTTCTCACCTTTGTGCAATCACGTGCAAGCCATACTGGGCCTAACACCGTCTGAGCCAGCCTCCTGATGTATAGACATATATTTTGAATGTGTACGCTATCCATACATGTTATCCGGGGATACGGTACCCTTTCTCACCTTTGTGCAATCACGTGCAAGCCATACTGGGCCTAACACCGTCTGAGCCTGCCTCCTGATGTATAGACATATTTTGAATGTGTACGCTATCCATACATGTTATCCGGGGATACGGTACCCTTTCTCACCTTTGTGCAATCACGTGCAATCCATACTGGGCCTAACACCGTCTGAGCCTGCCTCCTGATGTATAGACATATATTTTGAATGTGTACGCTATCCATACATGTTATCCGGGGATACGGTACCCTTTCTCACCTTTGTGCAATCACGTGTAATCCATACTGGGCGTGAGAACGGCTGGCGAGCTGTTAAGCAAGCTACAGCACCTGTGGTTTGCACACGTAAGTTTTTCATTTTTTCAGGAATGACGGTTAGGCCTAATTCCGGAACTGCGGTTGACCTGCACTTACTGGGAAATCATCGTTCGCGGGTAATAATTGTAATCAGTGATCCCCATCACTAACGTTGTTCAGCGGGTTATCTGCACCTGTAAGCGACAAACGCTGGCCTTTTCAGTGTAGCGCACATGCAGCCATGGACATGTAAGGGCATGACACACCAGTTATTGGCCAATCTCATGTGCCAGAGCCTCACGTGTCCCTCTAGTAAGCCGGACTCGGACCGCGGGGCATGACGGAGTCTCGTTCGTTAACGGAATTAAGCTTGCAATGTGTGCATCTGTTCTGTAGCTGGCATGGTTGAGGTTTCCCAGCTGGAGTCGAATTTAACCGTAGGCTTTACTCCTGGTGGTGCCCTTCTGGACATTCCTTTAAGGTTCAGCTTTGCAACCATACTGCCCACGTAAAACAAACACTTTGCCTTCATGAACGCTGTTTGGAGGGTCATGACTCATGGGAATAACTCCGCCCAATCAGTTAACCTGCTAGAGAGATCCTTCGTTGCTCCCAAGCATGACATCACACTCCCTAGGAGGAAGGTAATGCCACTGTGGTGACCGTACTCCTGGGGGCGACACAAGTGCACTGATGCCCAGCCACTGCTCGATGAATCTGCTGGTACATTGACCCAGACCACTACATTCCCCTCGCACGCTACACGGCCTGAATCTGACCCTGATGAAACTCAGGTTACCCTTCCCATATACAGTTCCATCTTACACGGTGACAAAGAGGAAGCTGCAGATGAAAGTGCAGGTTCGGCCCACCCGCCATCAGACACACCACCGTACTATCAGGGGCCCTGTGCCAGTGCCGTTGCCAACGAGTGGGCCCCCCTGCTTGCTCAGGATCACAGCACTTGCAAGGTTGAGATATTGTGCAGTGAGATGGAAGATGGGGACGACGAGGAGTCCAGACTAGTACAGGGATTCCCTAGCGAGGAGACTTATTTGATTGTTTTCAATGTTGGGACAGCAATTTTTGGGGAGCACTATACTCTGGAGAATGATAGATGGGGCCCACCATACACTGGAACATTCCAAAGGTGGACATCAGACACTGGAGCAGCATTTACAGGGCCCATTATACACTAGAGCATTAGAAATGGGGCCCATTATGTTTGGAGCATTATTTGGGCCCATAAGACAGTGGAGCTTCATCCATGGGGACCAACATATACTGTAGCATTATGTGGAGCTCATCATATACTGTTTCAAACATTATATGGGACCAATGATTCTGTATGGAGAAATAGATGGGCCTCGTCATGAGATGTAAAAAGTGAAGTATTTTTCATTGTACTATACCGCTATTTCTCTGCCGTATCGGAGCATGATGAGTTGTGGTATGTGTTAAAGGGGCGCTCTTTCGCCCAGGGCACATGAAAACCTGGAGCCAGCCCTCCCCCCCCACAACTGTAGCCAAATAACCCCCATTTTTCAGTGCGTAACTTGTATTATGAAGTTAATTAAGGTTGACAAGCTTAAGTAAGAAGAATTGATGCTTTTGGCATTCAAATGGGCACTGTAGGTGTGTTTCCTGTCCTCCTCTCACTGCCGACTTTTATTCCCCATTGACTTACATTGGGTTTCGTGTTTCGGGACGACCCCGACTTTTCCCTATAATCGGCCGATCTTGCTCGACCCGACTTTTGGAAAAGTCGGGTTTCACAAAACGAAACTCGACCCTAAAAAAACAAAAGTCGCTCAACTCTAACCACCACCATCAGTACCAGGTTGCTCTCCACGCCCACATCCGTGTCCTCTTCCACATACTTCCTCATGTTTTTGAAAATGGACCCAAAATGCCAGCAGATATATGGTACTGTATCAGTAGCGTACAGCTCTATACAGTCTATGGATAACAGTAAATCTCTGTATATATTTCAAGAGGCATACACGGATGCTCACAGGCTCAGTATGGATTACCCAATAAAATAACAAGTTGAAAAAGGGTTCAGTATCACCAGGTACAAGGTGTAAACATCCTGATTCTCCGTATACATTTCAGGAGGCAGACACAAACGCTCTCAGGCCCTGTATGGATTACACAAGAATATGAAAAGCTGTAAATGGGTTATGTAACACAAGTGAACAGCTGTATACAGTGTTGGGGTAATCTTAAAGTTCCAAATATATTGTCGGAGTAACAGACAGACGTTTACAGGCTCATTATGGATTACACCAGAATCTAAATAGCTAAAAAGGTTACTGTAACAGAAGCGTTCTGCTGTATATAGTGTTGGCCAAATTGAAAATATCAGTATATATTTCTGTAGTCACCCTCAGACGCTCACTCAGTTTGGTTTTGACCATAATAAAAAGTGTTGTAAAAAAGGTCCTGGATAACAAGATAGCAAGTATATATTTTTTAGGGGACTATTGAAATCTCCGTATAAATAGTCCCATAGTCACTCTCAGACGTTTACACAGTATGGATTTGACCGTAATGCTAAATGTCGAACAAAGGTACTGTATAACAAGATACAAGCTGTATTGAGTATAGTGTAAAAATTTGTTTTTCCGATTCACCGTATATATAGAAGGCATAACCCACACATGCTCACTCACTATGGATGATGTAGGGAAGGTGGACTGACAGAAAAACCAGCTTGTAGTGAGAAGCAGAGGTGTAGCGCAGTGTAGGTGTGAAACCGCTAAGATAAAGAGAAAGGGTGCAGTGTTTTAGCTTGCCCATTGGAGGGCAGTGGAGAGTGTAGGAGTGGGACTGAATAACTGCCATTGGTCAGAGAAACTGTCAGGTGATGGTGGGCGGAGTTACCAGAACTGGAAGTATAAAAGGCTGAGGGAAGGTTCTGAAAGAGTCAGTCAGCGAAGGGAGCTCAGTAAAGAGGAAGCTCTGCTGAGGAAAGAAAGACAGTGGAAAGGCTCCAGAGAGGACTGACAGTTGAGGCGGTCACGGGGGGGTGGCCTAGAGAACGGTAGCCACAGACGAAGATGGCCTGGGGCTATCATATGGACGGTGTGCTCAGACTGGTGCAGCGCTGTGGTGGTTGAGCCTAGGCCAGCCACAGTGGAAGAGCCACAGAGGACGCTACGATTATAGTTACAATGGAAGTGAAGGTATCAGGGCCTGTGTACAGAGAAATGTGAAACGGCTGTGGTGAATTGCTGTTGTCGACAGAAGGATGGGCACTAAAAATGGACCTGTTCAAAACAAACTCTGTCTCAGTCTCGTGTTTGTCTGCGGCAAGAAGAGGGTCCCCCCCCACAGTTGGTTATCCTACAGATGATACCTTAATACAAATTTTTGAAACAAGGTACTGTATCAGCACATACAAGGTGTGTCCAGTCTAGGGTTAAATTTCCGTCTATACTTCCGGAGTTAGCGAGCCTGTGAGTGTCTGTGTCTATGTATTAGACCAGAATTAAAAAAGTAGAAAAAGAGAAAGGTATTCATAGCGTACACCAGTATACAGTGTTGTGGTACTTTTAAATCTTCGTATATATTTCAATCTCAGTAAGCCAGTCAAGAATCTCCGCTACTGGTAACTACATGGATACAAGTATAGAAGCAAAGTCGACTGTTAGCAGAAATTTTGGAATTACTCATCGCTGGAAAACCTTCCGGTAGATGTTGCAGAGGCGATGCAGACCCTCAATTACTGTGTCTGTGGAGAAAGCGAAAAAGGTTCTTTGTGAAGAAAGGATTGCTTTATCGCAGTAGCGTGGATCACATCACCGTTACTCGTCTCCATCAAAATGTGATCACAGGGAGAGATGTACCCATGGTCCTCACTGCCTATCATGATGTGTCTGGTCATTTTGAAGTGCCAAAGACAGAAGCCACAGGCCGTAGGCGATTCAATTGAATTGGCATGAGAGGAGACATTGAAAAATGGTGGCAGGAATGTCACATGTCTGTGACTATCACAACTGTGAAAGGTGATCATAAACCACCACTGCATCCGCTTGTAAGTTGACGTCCATTTCAAATGGTAGACATTGATCATCTGAAGGTAGAGGCCAGCAAAACAGGCCATAGCTACATCTTAACCATCATTGAACAATACACCAAATTTCTAGTGGCCATCCCTGTGAAGGATTTAACTGCCCCGTCTGGACAGCGGTGGAGCAGGGAGAGGTAAGTATTGCAACTTGCAAGTGCTGTGGCCATGATCAAGCAGGGGGGCACAATCGTGGTCGACGGTACTGGCACAGGGCCCCTCATAGTACGCTGGTGTGTCTGATGGCGAGTGGGCCCCCCCATCATCTGAGACATTGTATTGTACTATGAGGGGCCCTGTGCCATTGCCGTCGCCCATCAGTGAGCCCATCCACCTGTTCAGAGCAACGGCACTTGCCCGGGTGCACCAGGACTTGACCCCAGCCGCTGGGGGAGGGGTGGGCAGCCCAGTAAAGGAGGTTTAAAAATTGGCATATGTAGATGTGTTGGCTGGACATTCAGCTGCTGCAAAGGGCGTAATTGGGCAAGTCCAAGGAAGAGGAGGAAAAAACCGAGGCACTTTTCTGGTAACCTATGTGTCATCAGGGGAAGGTGGGACAAAATCCTTCGAAACCCATGCGTGGTTCATTTTAATGAAGGTTAGATCATCCACATTTTGGGTTGACAGACGGGTCCTTTTTTCTGTCAGGATTGATCCAGCTGCACTGAAGACTCTTTCAGATAGCACACTTGCAGCTGGGCAAGCGAGCTCCTGTAAGGCATATTGGGCCAATTCAGGCCAGGTGTCCAGTTTAACTGCCCAATAGTCAAATGGGAATGACCTGTGTGGGAGAACATCGATATGGGAGGAAAAGTCGTTTGTAACCATAGTTGACAACTGCTGTCTCCTGTCACTTTTAATCGATGCAGTATTAGCAGTCGTGTGAGCAGGACTTGAGAAATCATTCCACAGCATGGTCATGAAACCCCTTATTCTGTATCTATATGGGGTGATATCAGAGCCTGGTTTCTGAGTGATTTAAAGTATAGGAGTGTGCTTGATTTCATCAAGATAAATTATGAACATATAAATACATAGATTTCACAATTATATCTGATTTGAATAACCTGGTGACTACTCAAATAAGGTCTTTATGGGCATAGTGAACATTATTTGCGACTGAAATATTTGGGGGTACCCCTGTTAGTTTGCATTATTATGACGCCCTGAGTAGGAAAATTGTGCTATCACATCTAAGTGCTGTATTCACACTATGCGTCATCTTATGGTAGCGCTTTTAGCGCATTAAGCTTTGGTGCCTGCTTGAATGTACTGATGAGATATATGATTTTTCCTTTATCACTATGGAGCTTCTAGCAAGGACGATTGTGCTATTAAATCTGGGCGCCGTGATATTGAGTGAACAGATAAAGTTTATTATTACTGTCATGTTGTGCCAGCGTCTAGACCACTTTTTGACACATTAAATTGTGGCCTTATTCACACTATGCGTCACCTTATGGTAGCGCTTTTAGCGCATTAAGTTTTGGTGCCTGCGCTTGGATGTACTGATGTGATATATGATCTTCCCTATATCCCTATGGTGCTTTTAGCAAGGACGATTGTGCTATTAAATATGGGCGCCGTGATATTGAGTGCACAGATAAAGTCGCATTTTTCATCGGCCTGAGGTCTCCTTGAGGGGAAGGATCCTTCCTGGGCGCTCGCACGCTGTTTGAGGATTTTTTTTTTTGCCGCTGCAGGCGCCTGTGTATTGGAGATCATTGTGCTTGCGCACCTTTACTGATTCAGTACTGAGTAGAGGAGGAAGTGCTGAACTCCTGGCAAAACATTTGGGCGCGTGCGCAGTGGAAATAGATGCTTAGTAAGGGCAACTCCATGGTACTTCCACCAGTTAATACAGGCGCCTGCGCACTGATGGGAGCAGGACGCTGCCTCATTAAACTCAGAACTGATCCACCTTTTTCCCCCACTTGAAACTCAGCTGGTAAGAGTGATTACTAATTGGATAGGTATATATAAAGGATCTCAACAGAACATTACACTGACCTTGAGAAAGACACATCACTGTGTCGATACGCGTGGGTTTGGGGGTCCCATGTAACCTACCCGGTAGCTTGTTCATCCTCAGAAACCAGGTGATATCATGCTAGGGAAAGGGACTTGTTAATGTATGTTTATTTGTGTTGGCAACATGATAATTATTCAATTTTCTATTCATGGCATATGTAGAATCTCTATGTAACCATAGTAGTTATTGATAATATGGTATTTTTGATCCAAGGTCATGATTGTCATTACAATTGATTTGATAGACCCTAGGTTATGGTAACTAGCAGATACCTGGCATTATACTGAATGGTTGGCCTTGGGACCCATAGTATTTATCTATTTATCAAAATGACCCATTGTCTTTGTTTTGTTATCAGTGTCTGGTTGTTCAGACTTTTTAATTGTTTTTAAACAAAGTGTCTGTTTGTTGTGTCCATTAATAAAATTGATACTTTTTGATTATCATATCCTTGTGGTGATCCCTATTTGTGTGCATATACTTTCTTTTCTTCATGTGTTTTCATGTCAATCCATTTATATGCACTAGGTGATCCCACCTAAATTGACATTGTGGATGGTGCCCGCTTATTCTATATCTTGTTAAACCCCTGTCTCCAACGCCACTTCTGCTGTGTGCACCATGAACACCTCTTCCATTGTGCCCTCTACGGCTCGTGGGAGAACCAGCACTGCTGCTGTGTGCTGGGAATGCCTCAAACAAACGGTTTACCAGAGTTGCTTGTTTATTAGCCAATATTAGGTCAAGGTTCTCCTGTGGCATGATGTTTTGTAATTTGCCTTTATAGCGTGGATCCAGGATGCTGGCCAGCCAGTAGTAGTCATCCCTCATCATTTTGGCAATGCGGGGGACCCTTTTTAGGATCCGCAAGGCATAATCGCACATGTGGGCCAATGCTCCAGGTGTCAATGATGCACTGCCCGTGGTGGGTGGAGGAGTAGGTTCTGGAAAATCAACATCCCTACAGTCACGCACAAACACTGTCCCTGACCTTGGAATGCCAACATTTTCTCTTGCCCCCTGAGAAACATCCTCCTGCCCAAAATAATCATCCCCCTCATCTTCATCCTCCTCCTCTTCCTCCTCCACCTCGTCCAGGACAGTTCACTGACCAGACAATGGCTGACTGTCATCAAGGCTTCCCTCCTCCTCCTCTGCTGCAGACTCCTGATCCTTAATGTGCGTCAAACTTTGCATGAGCAGACGTATAAGTGGGATGCTCATGCTTATGATGGCGTTGTCTGCGCTTACCAGCCGTGTGCATTCCTCAAAACACTGAAGGACTTTACAGAGGTCTTTCAGCTTTGACCACTGCACACCCGACAATTCCATGTCTTCCCTCAAACAGCCTGCCCGTGTATCCTCCCACAAATGCATTACAGCTTGCCTCTGTTCACACAGCCTCTCAACCATGTGCAGGGTGGAATTCCACCTTGTTGCACCATCTATGATTAGGCGGTGCTTGGGAAGGTGGAGCAATCGCTGCAGCTTCTGAATACGACTGGAGTGTACGGCCGAGCAACGGATGTGCGAGCACAGTTTTCGCACCTTATGGAGCAGGGGTGTTAACTCTGGATAATTATTAAGGAAGCACTGCACCAACAGGTTCAAAGTGTGAGCCAGGCAAGGTATGTGTGTGAGTTTTGCACGGGCTATGGCTGCCACGAAATTACGGCTGCTATCACCGACTACCTTGCCTGCCTCAAGATGTAGACTGCCCAGCCATGACTCTGTTTGTCGATGCAAGTAGTCGGCCAGTAGCTCCGCGGTGTGTCTGTTGTCACCCAAAGACATCATCTTTATCACAGCCTGCTGATGCTTACCACTAGCTGTTCGATAGTGGGACACCTTGTGTGCAACACTGCCAGCTGCGGATGTAGTGCTTGTGCGACTGCGCTCTGTGGACAAGCTTTCGCTGATAGACAAGGAGGAGGAGGAGCGAAAGCCTACAGCCAACTGTTTCCTATACCGTGGATTGCTTTTCGAGAAATGAAGTGCCGACTGGGTAGGTCATAGCGTGGGACATCGTAGGCCATGAGGTCGTGGAAAGCTTTGCTTTCAACCAAACGGTAGGGCATCATCTCTAGTGAGATTAGTTTGGCAATGTAGGCGTTCAAACACAGTGTACGCGGATGAGAGAATGAGTACTTTTTTGTCCTACTCAGAGTGTCTGGTAGGGTGAGCTGGACTGGAGAGCTGCATATGGGGGAAGTAGCGGTGGACTGGATGGAGTGAGAGGGGGTTGGTGATGGTATTGGTGGTGATGGTCTAGATTCAGTGTTGTGTTGCAAAACCATTGTGATTCCCTAAGTGCTTTGGCCTTGCGACGACACCTCCACATTTAGTGCTGGTGGTGTGCTTAATGGTGGCGGTGGTCTTACAGTGGGGGGTAGCGATGGAGCGTTGCTGGCTACCTTCAATCGGAGCAGGTGCACATGTGCTACCTGAGGTTTTGTAGGCCGTCCACGCTTGCAAGTGCATGTTGATTAAATGTCTAAGCATGCAGCTGGTATTCAAATTTCTGAGTTGTTAACCTCGGCTAAAGGTCCTTCCGCAATTCTTACAGGTAACCTTTGCCTCATCAGTAGGATTTTGGACAAAGAAGTGCCACACTGCATTCTTCCTACTATGGTAAACATTTTCTGGCCTTGCACGCTGTGCTAAGTTGACCATCTGGTCAAGCTGTCCTGCAACTCTTTTAGTTTTTGTTCCATGTTTTAGGACAGCTACTGGCATGCCAGATAACCACTGCTGCGATGTCAATGCCTGCTGCAGATCCTTCTCCTTATCTGAACTATTGCCAGCACCACCCTCCTCCCCAATGGATGCCAATCCGGGTCCAGACCTGGGTCATCCATCACCTCCTCTTCAAAGTCATCTGCACCTTCCTCTTTACCTTCCTCTGTGTCACCGTGTAAGGTGGTATAGTATGCGGGAAGGTGCACCTGGGTTTCATCAGGGTCAGATTCTGGCTCAATAGACTGCGAGGGCAATGTAGTGCTGTGGGTCAATGTACCAGCAGAATCACCTAGCAGTGGCTGTGCATCAGTGCACTCCATGTAAGATTCATCTTGGACTGGGGAATTCAGGATTTGACTGGATAACCCAGGCATGGTATGTGAAAAGAGCTCCATAGAGTAATCTGAAGTGTGGGCTGCCGCATCCTTAACTTTTGGTGGGGGTGAAGGACACAAGGAAAGGGTTTTTTTATGACCAGAACCCTGCACTGACGACTCCGTGCTTGCAGGTTTCGACCGTTCAGAAGAGGAGGCAATAGAGCTGGTGGCTATTTCGGCAATGTACACCAAAACCTGTTCCTGATGCTCCGGCTTTAAAAGCGGTTTTCCTACTTCAAGAAAAGGAAACCTTACAGGCCTTCTTGGGCCAGAGGATGACGCAGGCTCAACACCTCCTGCCTTAGCTGCTATTTTGCTTTTGCCTGAACCAGCCAATGCACCACCACCATCAGTACCAGCTGTGCCCCCCTGCCCACGTCCACGGCCTCTTCCACCATACTTCCTCATGTTTGGGAAAATGTACCAAAATTACCAGCAGAGAGATGGTACTGTATGAGGAGCGTCCAGCTATGTAAGGTGTATTAAACAAATTAAATCAACGTATATATTATTTTAGTCACAGACGCTCTCACAGTATGTATTGGACCGTAATAAAAAAAAGCAGATATACAGAACTGTATCAGAAGTGTACAGCTGTATACGATTTGTATGCAACTAACAATCTCCGTATATGTATTTACGGAGTGTCACACACACACGATGACTATGTATAAAAGTGACTGTAATGCGAACGGCAGATATACAATACTGTTGGAAAATCGGACAGCTCTGTTAGGCGTCAGGTTTCTGCATCTGCTCTGCAGGAATCCAGAGCCTCACATTCTGCGGTTTCCTGCTGTCTTTCTTCTGCAGAGGAGATTGCTTTGCAGCAGACCGCTCCAGATAAGTCCCTCTGTGCTCCTACTGGGCATGCTCACGAGACGATCTCCCATTGGAGATCGGGAGTCATGTGCCCTGGTCCTGTTCCAGATCTCATTGGTCCATCTCGGAGATCTGGAAGGTCCCGCACGGCTATAAAAAGCGTGCTTGGCCGTTCCGCCATGCGCTAGTATAGACTATACTTGCTATGTGTGAATGGTGACGGATGTATGATTCTGGTGACTGACTCATTATAAAACCCCTTCCCTCTGATATTACGCTTGTGGATAGGGAATTAGTTTAGCAGTCAGCACCAGTCAGTGAAAAGTCTTAGGCCACTGTGCACACCGCACCTCTACGCTAGCGTCCGACATTGCACTTGCTTTCCAGCTTTGCCGTCGAGCGGCAGTGTCCTACGCCGCGCTGCAGTTGCAGCCCTTCTTGGCACTCCCAGTAGCGACGCAGCTCACATGGTAGGTCTAGAAGGACGCAGCTCCTCTGTCTTAGGTCTTGCTCCTGTGACCAGATACTGTGTGTGCATTTACCTGAGACCTGTGTCACTAACACGCTCAGCGTTTTTGTATGTTTATGTTGCGGCGCCTCTGTGTGTGAACAGAACCCGCTCTGCGCACTTCGGGTGAAGTTGAACCTGTGCGCATTATACCGCCATATTGCTCCTCTGTCATTACTTAGCAGCGGTGTAACACCTACTGCACGGTGGACCCTGAGTGGCGAACGCACTTTACTATTTATTTTTATTTGGTGCGTTCCCCCGTTCCTAACAAGCTCTATACGATGGGTGTAAGGAAAATTGTCAAGCTCCGTGTATTTGTATACGGTCTGACACACTCTGTCTCTGTCTAGTTTTGTCCGTCATCAAACAGCAGATATACGAAACTGTTTGAAAAACGGACACGACTCTAAGGTGTAGGACTGGAAAAACGGAAAAACTCCTCTGCTTTTTTTTCAGAGTCACACACAGGTAGCTTCTATTTGTCCGTGCTAGAAGACGGTACATGGTAGTGTGTGAGGAGCGTACACCGCTGTACGGTGTGTATGTAAAATTGTCAAGCTCCGTGTATTTGTATACGGACTGACACACGCTGTCTCTGTCTAGTTTTGACCGTGATCAAACAGCAGATATACGAAACTGTTTGTGTGTGAGGAGCGTACACCACTAGACGGTGTCTGTATGAAAAATTGTCAAGCTCCGTGTATTTGTATACAGACTGACACACGCTGTCTCTGTCTAGTTTTGACTGTAATCAAACAGCAGATATACGAAACTGTTTGAAAAGCGGACAGCTCTATAAGGTGTAGGTCTGGAAAAACGGACAAACTCCTTGGCTTTTTCTTCCAGAGTCATACCCAGATAGCTTCTATTTGTCCGTGAAACCAGCCGGTACACAGTAGTGTGTGAGGAGCATACACCGCTAGACGGTGTGTGAAAAAATGAACGCTCAGTAACTCACCAGGACAAAATAATAAAATTTGGAGTGCTTTGAAAAAAGCAGTTTGAACAGCAGTGTGCACACAGCAATGCAGCTAGCAGGTAGCCTTAAAAGGCAGCCTAATCACCACCAGCGCTGCTGCTCACAACAAAAATCCTCCTTTTACTGCACACTAACTGTACAGTGAAAAGCGCTATCAGCAGAAGCAGTTTTTTTTTTCTTCTTCCCTGCCTAACGCTCTCCCTGTTCAGAATCAGCAGCAACACCTCTCCCTATTGTAAGATCGGCAGAAGTAAGATAGCGGTCGGCTTTCACAGCCTTTTATACCCACTGTGACGCCACACAAAGCCAGCCAATCACTTCAATGCCCTTCTCTAAGATGGTGCTGGCCGCTGCGCGTGTCATAGCGTTGCCCACAGTGTGCGTCCTCCATCATTGGGTAGGCAAAGGCACTGAAAGCATCATTTGAAACGACACTTTGGCGCGCTGATCGGTGACCTCATGGCTGACCTCACGCTAGGGTCGGGTTTCGATCCGCGAAACCCGACTTTGGCGAAAGTCAGCGATTTT